>NW_017728910.1:31061295-31079287 GCF_001723895.1 Crocodylus porosus | reverse complement strand
GAGCCTGACCGACTAGCCTCTTGAGCTTATCAAAGTCAGCTTTTCTGAAGTCAAGGACTTCTGTGTTGCTGACTGACTTGCCAGCTTTATGGCGGATGGTGAAGGTGATCAGCTCGTGGTCGCTGTCACCTAACTTCCCATGAATCTGAAACCTAGAGGGGAAAGTATCACCTTATATAACTGCTAACATCACTTCCTTCAGTATTCTTACTGGTATCATACTGAAAAATTGCCTCTACCTGGTTCTCCTGAACTCACTAAACATGTTGAGCTAACACCCACTGGTGAGGTGGCTTCAGGCCACAACCACAGGAAAATGGCAGCAGCCTCTGTGGTTTGTGTTTTGCTTACCCATGTATAATACTTAAATTGCAGATAGGTAGGTATCTAGGTCAGGAATCAAACTGAGTGAATACATACGGACTTATTTCTGTGTTAGGAGTAAGATTTGGGTGACTGAATTAAATCTGTGAAATTATAAATCTGGTAAATATTTCTCAGAGGCTACTGAAATAAAATGCAGATATGTGAAAAAACAATATAATTTGAGTAAAATATGCCTGAGTAGAATAACTATCCAAATCACAAGTCATCAAAAAGATAAATAGAATCTGGAAAGTGGCTATTAAAGATAACCAAAGGTAATTGGAAACAAGGAAGGCACTTACATTTTCTTTCCAGTTATCGTTGTTAAATCAGTAGAAAATGATAAATGGTCTTCATTTATAGGAAGATAATAAGCTTTTAAAAATATCTGAATCATTGTTTCCTGTTCCCAGCTTTCAAGAAATTACTGTGTAGAGCACATTGTCTGTCACAGATGCACAGCCTGCCATATCTCTGTTTATATGCTGGACTTCTACCCCAACCAATGAATATACAATTTAAAATTCACAAAATTTGCAGCCAGAGATGTAAAAATTTGGGAAAGAATGTTAAAATATATATATCATTAAATGGCAGCTCTGCTAAGCATATTGCTCTTGGTACTGAAAAATTATCTGAACTGTTTACTTTTTTTTTGCTTTAAAAATGCCAAATGTCAAAGGAGATCACCTGTTTATACAAGAGAGGTGGATTAACATGTAAAATAATTCCAAAATTAGAGGCAATCTAAACTAATCTCAGGTATTGGTTAGTTCCAGAAAGTGTTTTGTTTCTATTTCATTATGGCCAATAGCACTAACAAACACAATGAAATAGGCAAATATTATGCCATAGGCTACAATTCAATCATGAAATGTGGGCTTTATAGGCATTTATACATGTATTCTGGGATTGAGGGGAGAGGCGGTATTTTAATTAGAATGGCTCTTGGAGTTGAATTAAAGTACCCAGAGAGTCTTGTGCATCAATGTCCCCATTCTTCATAATGTTGGTGGGAGTGCCTTATCTAAAGCTTGTCAAATGAACTTTAGATAAAGGGCTCCTGCTGCCATTTTGAAGTGCAGGGATGCTGATACACAAAATGTTGGAGGCTACTGGAGTGTGATAATTACCATGGTCCAGCAGACTTGATTAATCAAGTTTCCTCTGATGCATTGTAATTACAGTGTGTTGGAGCAGCCTCCATGCTCATTTGTAGACACCCTATTATTTGGTTATGAGAGCGCTCCCTACTTTATTAAACTGAGGGCAGAGGAAGTGAAAGGAAATTTAAAGTTTTGAAAGGTTGCTATGGGTAAATATTTTGCTAGTATTGGGTCTAAGTACAGAAATTACTTGTGTACATCACAAAAGCAAGTGCAAGTGCTGCACAGTGTGCCGTATTTTTAGTGCCACTCAGTGAATAAAAAATAGACACATCAAAGGACGTAACTTTCACATACATTGTTAGATTAGCAGTTCAAATGGATAAATGCTTTTGGTGGATTAAGGACACCTGGAGATACTGTATGAAGCTAGAGTCTGTGCTACAACCATTTTATTCTTATTATCCCTTACATATTTTTCTCTGTATACATAACAAGCCATGTAATAATACTTTACCCTGTGAAACATCAATACCCTTTGGACTCTTCTGTGCTCAGTTGGCTAAGGCTAGCTTTAGTTGCTAACATTTATGTTCTTTTAAGCGTTGTACCGTCCTTTCTAGTCCCCAGTGTGGACTGTCAGTAGCTTTAAAGGATTTGTAACAGGTTATGTCCAGGGATCCTAGTTTTTCCCAATGTTTAAAAATCAAAAATTGACTGATTAACTCCCCCCCACCAAATCCATGATTAAAATTAAAGGCCCCCTACAGCTCTCCCCAGGCCTCCTGGTGCCCCTCACTCCCCCTGCAACAGCTCCACAGAAGCATAGGCACCAGCTTCTCCCTTGGCACCTTCCCATACTTTGCTTCTTACAGGGGGAGGGGCAGGACGGGGCACTGTCGGCCCCACACAGCATACTGCAGCACCTCCCTGTCCCCCACCACAGGTCACTCTCTGTGCCCACTCCCAGGAGGAGGGCTGGGGGGGTGAGGGCAGTGGTGCCCATCTGTGGGCACGCACTGACCAGACAGATGGACGGGGTGGTGTTGCATGTAGTGGCCACCACCACACCACACTGCTGCTGCCACATCTCGTATGGTCTGCAGGGGGGCACCACTACCATCACTCTCACAGCTCTGGTCCTGGGAGCAGGCACAGAGAGTGATCTGAGGTGGGGGGCAGGGCACCTGAGGACATGGGCCCAGTGGCACCTAGCCTGCCCTTCCTGTAGGAAAGAAGGAAAGTATGGGAAGGCACTGAGGGAGATGCTGCTGCTGAGCCGTGGGGCATACTCCATCCCCACCTGCCTAGGCTGATGGAGGGGGAGGTGTTGGTGAAAAACATGGAGTGTCCAGCTGACTCCATGTGGACTGTGAGCAGTGCTATTGGCCTGACTGGGCTTAGTGACTCCATGTGTGGTTTCTCTTTAGGGCAGATACCTCACTGTTCCAGTTCCATGTGTCACCGGCCAGGCAGGCAGTCTGTCTTCCCCCAACACCTTGCAGCTCCATCAGCCCCCAGCCAGCTCCCCATAGGACTGCCTGCCTGGCTGGTGGCACATGGAACTGGAGCGGCACTATCGGCCCTTAAAGGAAGTTGCATGTGGAGGCGCAGAACCTGGTCAGTCTGATTAGCACTGCTTGCAGTCCATGTACAGCCAGCTGGACAATCTGTGTCTTTCACCATCATCTCAGCCCCTAGACAGCTCCCTGCAACCAGGTTTCCCCCCAGCCAGCTTCTCCCCCAGCCCTGCCCTGCAACCCCCAAGCCCCCTGCAAGACCCACTTACCTAACCTTACAGGCTCCAGGAAGGAAAGCAAGCCTTGGGACTGACTAAGAGCCTCAGTCCCTGCCCTTCCCCCTCTCTTGGCAGGGCTGGGGGTTTCCCACTCTTTGTGCAATCAGCTCTTGTAGGCTGGACCAATGCCAGCCTACAGAGCTCTCTGCAAAAGTGGGAAATCTGTGGGTTTCTCTGCTAAAAGGGAAAATCTGTATTTTCCCTGATTAAAACAGGAGATCTGTGGTTTTCTCCATTTTTCCATGGGAAATGGAAAATCCAGATCCCTCCATGTCTGATTCATGTCATATTATAACTAGCAAGTAACCTGTCTTTTATTTGTTTTAACTTCCATTTCCAGGTAATATGTAGATATAACTTTTACAGGATATTATATTTAGATTACTATATTTCACTGTGTATATGTTGACATGGTGTATCCGTCAACCCTGGTTTTTTGATGCAATGAGTAGGCATGCTGTATAAGTCAGGGCTGGGCTTTACACTCAGCTGGCACGGCCTCATCCCTTGCAAGCAGCACTGGTGTGGCCAAGGCAGTGCCACGCACAGGGGCTGGAGTTGCACCAGCCGAGCACCAACTGCTGAGCCCAGCCCCATTCCCATTCCAACCCCCATTCCCTGTGAGCAGCACTGCCTGGGCCACACCAGCCAAATGCTGAGCCAGCGCCACTTGCAGGGTATGGGATATGTCAGGGTTGAAATTTAAGAGTTAAAAATTGGACTTCAAACCTCAATTTATATACCATGAAATATGGTAACTTATACTTTATCCTATTAATATAAATCTATTAATTATACAAATGACATATAGTGATACATACAGGGGCATTCTGCATATCTTACAGTATCCAGCAAAGGGTATTTATAAACTCCTGAATATTATATGCTATGCTAAAATTGTAGGTTTCCAAATAACAGGGTCAATTCAAAACCTTTCTGGACAAGATATTAGCTAGCATATATAGACAAATATGGTCATTTAGAGAGAGTATGGATTTAAATCTGATAAATCAGTGATTATGCTGTGTAAATTGTATTAATATAGAATTTTTTTCTTTTGGAGTTTGAGGTGTACTTCTGTTGGAGTCTGAGGTGGCCACCATCTGGAGGCTTATTCACAGCATGAAATTGTAGGGTAAGAAATACTTATGTGAAGATTGAGTGTTAATTGTTCCTTCTAAATAAAGGACATTTCCTACTTGAAATTCTAGGATCTTTAGGAGTCCAGAATCATAATCATGTAAACTGTGTATTTATGCACCACCTCTTACCTCACGCTGCTCAAATTCTAAAGCATGTAGCTGTTCAGTTCACAGCCCTTTTATGTTTGTAAGTTTTGCTTTACACAAACCTTCGGGCCTGGGAGCTTCATAAGCGTGAACATTTGCTGAAGAGAATGGTAAATTTTAATGATTAAATGATAATTGAAAGTGAATTTTGTATCCCACTCTAAATTTATAATTGTGTTATATGGTACAGTAGTAGTTAGTCATACTGTATGGTTATAGTAGTAGTTAGTCATACTAAACAAAAGGTAGGGCAGAGTGGCACCTTAGAAACTATTTGGTTATGCAATGTTATACAAATTGCCGAATCAGGTCAAGGAAACAGTACCAAATAGTGTAAGCAACACCAAGCAAACTGTGAATTTTAAATATAACCAATGACGATGCAATTCAAAATTTCACTATTGAGGGTTAGTTATAACATACAATATACGTATGTAGACAAGATTCCTGAATGCAGGACTGTCTTAACAAAACAACTTCAAATTATAGACTAGGGGTGGGGAAAGTCTGGCCCCCAGGTGAGATAGGGCCCACAGCACATTCTATTTCCCAGCAGCCCCTACGGCAGTGGCTCTTTCTGGCTGCTGCTGCCAGATCCAGCCCTATTCCCTGGGCAGCCTGGTGCATCCGCTTCACACCCACCTGTGGGTGGGACCTGCATAGGCAGGGCATGCAGCTAAATGGCTGGGATGAGCCTGGGAGCATACTGGGTGGGTGGGCCTGGAGAGACCCTGGGATCTTGGGAAGGTGACAGCACAGGGCCAGGGCCAGGGCTGGGGTAGAGCCACGATCCATTGTCTGCATGCCCCTGTAATAAGGGTGGGTTCTGCAGGCAGAGGTGTACAGGAAGGGGGAAGGGAACTGTAGCCTGGCCTGAGCCCTGACCTCAGCCCTGGCCCATGCTGTCACCGCCACAAAATCACAGCCCTGGAACAGGTCCCTGTCTGCATGGCTCCCACTAGTCTCCATAGAGACCCCAGGAGCACAGGGCTGTGACAGCACAAGCCCAGAGCAGGCCACAGGACAGCATCAGTCCTGTGGCCCAGTGCTGTCATGGCCCCATGCTGTCATGGCCCCATGCTCCTGGGGTCTCCATGGAGACCAGTCAGGAGCTGCGTGAGCAGGGGCTGATGGGAAATGGAGTCCAACCACTTGCCTGATCTGCCATTTGCCCACCCTGTCATAGACTTTGTTGTAATAGTTGCTTATTTCACTATGTTGATTAGTTCTATAAGATGTCATGAAACAGAAACAATACACTTCATGTAAATAAACAATGAAACATGAATTTCCTTCCTCTAGCTCCATCAACACCCCCACATTTGATCAAGAAGAGGTGAAAATACTATTCTTTGCTATCCTTGAAGATCTTGGGAGTGTGTCTTCCTTTGCTGATCCCATCAAAGCTCCATCCCATGAACAGAATGGGGATTTTGAAAGAGTTTATATTGCTGAAGAGATGCATCAGTCCTTAATATCTGTTTTTTTTTTACTGTGCCAATATGTTATTGCTTTACAAATTTTCCTGGCATCTGAGCATCTCCTGTGTTAGGAAGAGATGCTCACTGCAGGAAAATAATTTTTTTCTTTAGAAAGAAGGGAGAAAGAGATGTTTTCTGATTGCAAGAAGGAACAAAACTTTGCTTAAAATCAAGGCTCTTTTGGGACCAGAATCTGGCCTCTGCTAGTTATTCTATTTTTCAGTGTCATTAATTGGAGGGTAACACTTTTGAAGGCCAACCTCCCCTCTTTTACATCTCTTCTGTCCCAAGAGAAACTGGTATTAAAATGATACCTAAAGGATTAAATAGCATGAACTCATTATACACTCTGACATTTAAGATCTTCAAAACAGCAAAAGTGGTTTTTTAATATAGATTAGTCTGTATCAGCTAATCAGAATTCTTAAATGCAAACAAGTTTATAATTGCTTAAATGAAACATAGGTTGTCACTTCATAAGAACTAATTTAATGCAATTTATTTTGGTTAATGATTGCATCTGGTAATTCTAGAATACTAATATAATAAAGCAACATCAAAATCGCAATAAATTGCATTTTCCATGCTATTTGATTATCAGGGTTGAGTCACTGTTTGTCTGAATAGCCATGTATGTGTTTTTTCTGACATAAAATTTCATTTCTGAAGATAATATTACACCTCTATGGCTAAGTCTAGATTGAAGTATTTCTAGTGCGTGAGACAGCACAGTATAAACTGCATTATACAGCATGTTCAAACTAGCTATCCTCTTTGGGGTGTTGTTGTACCCTGTGGGCGTGTCTATACACTATATTGCCAATCTACTACAGGCATGAAATGTGATGCTGACATTACTGCACAGTAGCACTGGAAACTACCTGTGCAGCACTTGGATTATGAAGTAACACCAGGTACTGCACAGTCATTTAGTACTTACTTAAGTACTAAATGATTGAGCAGAAACAACTGTGCAGTCCGGTCCACATGTAGACTCACCCAGTATCTATACCGTTTTCTCCTAGTTGTAATTCTTCTCCCCTCTTTGTCTATTCCCTTCATTCTTAGTTTAGCTTTTTTATACAGTAGAGTTTTCCTAAACGTCTAAAAGAAGAAGACAAACCCACAAAATTCCTTGACACGGTTCTGTAAATTTCCAGAAGCAATGCCTTCCTTATGCTTGACATTTCCTGAACCTGAATGTGCCTGCTTGGCTAGGAAAACTTAAAAGCTGCTGTTGGGATCTCTAAGTCAAGTAACAGGATGTGCTTTAGCAGAATATATGGAAAGCCAGAATAGAGAAGGGTGACTGTTTTTTTCTGCAGCATTTATTCGTGCAAAGCCCTATCCATTTTCAGCAGTAGTCAGCTCTAAGGAACATTTAAAGATAATGGAGTAAAAATATTATATTGCTTTAGTATCTAGACCATGAGGTTGGATTGTATTTTGAAAGCTGGGTTGAGCAACAATGGCACAACTTCAGAATGAGATGTTATGGCTGCTTACAGATGCCACCCCCCCCAATAAATAAATAAATAATGGTACTTTAAACTCAGTGAACTCCTGCACCAAGCCCAGCACATGCCCAAAAGAGGCATCACATTAGTTGGGCCCAGCTCGTCCAATGGCTGTATAGATTGGGTGCTTTGGGGCTTTTGGGGGCTTTTATCTAACAGCTGATTGAATCAACTGTTAGATAAAAGCACCAAAAAACCCTGCTGAAGCACCCAGTTTATACAGAAGCTGCAGAGCCAGGTCCAATTAATAGGGTTCTTCTTCTGGTAAAGCAGTTTTTTTTGGTTTTTGTTTGTTTTCTAATGCCTGTAAGCAGCCTACAGTAATATTACAGTGAGGGGGTCTCAACGTGGCAATGTCCGTCAATGAAAAGAGTGGAGACAAATCAGTCTTTCATATGGAAAAGAGGAAAAGGCAGCTGCCAATAAACAACCCTAATAGTTGAATTAAACCATTTGAGGATGAATAGTAATGATGCTGATGGTGGTGCGTCTTGACTGTGCAAGGCCCTAAAGTTGCTTAACAGTGATTAGTGTAGCATTTACTTTTAACGGTGGGACCAGAGTTAGAATAGTACTTACGTTTACAAGTACTAGCCTATAATAGCATTTATTAGTTTTTCTGTGGCCTAATAGGGCCAACCTTGTAGATGCTGAGACTTTACAGTGGAGCTAATTAGGCAGCTCCATAGTAAATGTCTCATGTAGATGCACCATCTTGTTCACTCAGTCTCCAAAAAACCCAGAAGTACATTAAGAATTTGGTCTTGCAATCAGCATCATTAAAATTAGTGTTATGGAGTAGAACATTGATTCACCACCACTAATCACAGTAGGTGATAACATATTGAATGTTTTAAGTAAATTTACAGAGCCTTGTTCAATTGTTACCAACAACCTGTCACAGGGGGTTGAACTGAACATCCATATTGGTAAACCATCAGGTATCATGAGCATGCTGAGGAAATCAGTGTGGAACAACAGCAAACTGGGTGTTAAGACCAAGGTCAAAGTATATCATGTGTACATCATCAACACCCTTTCATTTAACAGTGAATACTGGACTACATATTCAACTAAAAAAAAAAAAATCTCAGCTGTTTCTACTTATGTTGCCTTTGTTGCATTCCAAGAATTGCCTGGTGGACAAAGTTGTCAATGCTGAGGTCTTGGAATATGCCAATATTCTGAGCATCCATTCTTTTCTCAGTCAGCATTAACTTTGATGTCCTGATCATCTGTGGGGAATGGATGATGACTGTGTAACCTAGGATCTCTTGTGTAGGGAACTCCTTACAGGAAGGCCACATAGGCCTCCTTGTCTCTGGTTCAAAGGTGCTTGCAAGAGAGAGGTGAGGCAATGAATATTAAGCTAAATGATTAGAATAAGATTGTTGAGGATCCAAGCATTAGACAGCAGTTCATTAAGCATGGAATAAAGGCTTTTGAGGAAAGAAAACCCAACATGCAGAAGAAAGAAGAAACCTCAGAAGGAACCCTGTACCACATTAAGGATTGTTTGATACCAATTTTATATGTATAAGTGCAGAAGAACTGTCACTCAAGAACTGGGCTCTACAGCCACACCTGCAGATGGTCAGAGAACTCATGCCTCACTCAGCCCAATTCTATTGTTTTGTGAGTCAAATAAATGCCTACTACTAAATGAATGCCTACTACATCTTAATGGTGATTTGAGCTTGAATGTATGATCACAATATAATCTTGTACATTTAAATAAGGTGGACAAGTCAAGTGGATGATAACAATGTTCTAGATTGGTTACGAGGATAGTCTCTTCATACCCAAGTCTTTATTTTTGAGATTCTTCATGCCTCTTTCACCATGGATAACAAATCATCCTTGGATTATACAAGTGTAAAAGTGAAATAATTCTAATTTAAACTTGATAGGAATAGGGTGGTGTTATAATACTTTTTGGATGACTGGTAGGGAATGAAAAGGTGTGTTGATCAACCACAATAGTTCATCAATTAACTTCAAGCATATATTACCTTCTTGGTACAATCTGCATAAATGACGCATGAAAGTAAAGGTGAGTTGTTCTGCAAGCAACAGAGTGAGAACTGAGAACACCACATACACAGCAAGATGAACAAGCATCAACACCTCAGGTTAGAGCCAAAATTAACTTGCACATGGCTCAGTGGTCAGCATGCAGCTTTGATTAGTAGCAGTCTTACCCTAAAATGGATCATTCATATAACTTTTATTTTCAATATTGTGCTAATTATTTCTATTTGTATTCATAGTTCCATAGTTGTTAGGGGCTGGAAGGGACCTTACACATCATTGGGTCAAACCCCCCTGCAATTGGTCAGGAAAGACTGCAGGGATCAGTTGATCCCAGAAAAATGGATGTCAAGATGCTTTTTGAAGATCGCCAGTGTGGATGACTGTACCACCTCTGCAGGGAGCCTGTTCCAAACCCTCAGCACTTGATTTGTAAATAAGTTTTTCCTAATGTCCAGCCTAAAGCAATCGTCAATCAGCTTCTGCCCATTATTTCTTGTCCTCCCCTGGTGGGCCTTAGTGCACAGATGCTCTCACAGGCCCTGATGTATGCTCTTGATATACTTATAGGCTGCCACCAAGTCCCCTCTGAGTCATCTTTTCTCCAGGCTGAATAGTCCCAAGTCTTTCAGCCTCTCTTCATAGGACCTTGTCTCTCTGCCACTAATCATGTGTGTGGCCCTCCTTTGGACTCTCTTGAGCTTCTCCACATCCTTCCTGAAGTGCGGAACCCAGAACTGGATTCATTACTCCACCCATGGTCTCACCAAGGCTGAGTAGAAAGGGAGTATGGCATCCTAAGGCTTGGTCAAGATGCATTGGTAGATGCATGCCAGCATTTGATTAGCTCTGCCAGCTGTGGCATCGCATTGGTGGCTCATGTTCATTTTGTTGTCTACCGTGACTTCCAGGTCTCATTCAGACACAGTGCTAGCAAGTATAGCACTGCCAAGCTTGTGTGTTGTGGATCATTTACATATCTCCATACTAAATAACATCAGGTTGATGTCCACCCACCTCAAACATTTAAAGCTGTGCCTATGTTTGAACTGCTGATTCTCCAAATCAGCATCAAATCTTCAGATTTGGATTTGGCCAAATTGAATCAGGGACAGTGATCCAAATCAATGAATCAAATCACTGTCCCCTTTTGGGGCCAAATCCAACTCTTTTGCACACCTCTAGTGCTTAGTCTTGCTTTAAATGAGATTTATTTAAACAATGGTTGGTGGAATGCTTGTGTACTGTGGCAAGCATTTCATGGGACTCATTACAGACATCTTGAGGGGGCTTAGTAATGGTTGCTAATCACTTAGTCAAGTTTTCCCGTAACCTCCGGGTTCATAGGGCTTTGCCTTAACTGCTCTCTTATGACTACTCTTCATTGTTCATATTCTCTGACAAAGAAAAGTTTTGTTAAAGTAAATCAGTAAAGGAGCATTGGTTAACATTCCAAATTTCTGTAGTGTGCATTGTGGTTGGGTTAGCTAATATTAACAATTAAATGTAATAAAAATCAACTTTATGTTAATGTGTACCCATTTTCGCATTAAATGCATCTTAACAAAAATTGTCTTTCTATTCCTTTGTAAATATTGCAGTTGAAGGATAGGATTGATTTAGTATTCAGTATTTTAAGCTAAACTTTTAACTAAGTTGTGCTTCAAGCATTCTTATCTGAAATTGTGGGAAAGGAGCATGCAGTATTTCTGTTCTCAGAGCACTAGCATATTCAAATACTGGGATAAAATATAGCCTTTAGCTGAGACTTTTTTTTTCATTTAAGCAACATCACAAGATGTTTAATTGTGCATGGAGTTGAAAGGAACGGGTCACAAACTTTCATTTTGCACCAGTATTGGCTAAGAATAATAAATTGAAACTGTAAAAGAACAAAAAGATCTTTGCCTTATACAATGAATAAAAATGAATAAGGCTAGGCTGGTGGAAGTTTAATTGGAAATTCAAATCATAGTACTACAGTCTTATTGTAACTTCTTTCTATCCACAGTAACTCCAATACCAGTGGCCAACTATGGTTTCTGGTGGGGGGGAGGTAGGGGGAGGTTTGATCATGTTAAATATGGTCACCTGATCTCAATTAGTTCACCCAGCTGCAGACCTTACACTTAGATCCATAGTTAGGTCCATCTAAGTGTGAACCATACAGAAGTTCCACAAAGGTTAGATTAGTTTTAAAATGGCTGACCCAATCTAAGTTAACTCTGCTCTGAAGTAGTCTGTCTTAGATTGGGTTGGCCATTTTTAGACTAATTTAACTTTCTCAAACCTCTGTACAGTTCCCAACTCAACCCCAGGGCTTGGAAAGCCCAGCCACTAGCCCCAGCCCCAGGACTGCACTTTTCAAACCTGCCTCCCTGGCACTGGGCTATCTCTAGCCCACTGGCCCCTCACCCCCACCCCCACCACACTCCACTCCTGCAGACCAGCCAGCTCTGCTCCTCCCTCCCTCAAAACCATCCATCTTGCAAACAGCTCCTGGTATCAATTTTATCAGTGCTCACTGATGGTGGGAGCTGAGGAAGTAGGTCCTGGTGAGGTGATGAGGGGAAGAAGGAGGGATGGGCATGTAGGTTCATTGGGGGAGGGTTGGGGGGATAAAATAGCCCGTGGTCTCCCTGTAGCGGAGCACTAGGGTGCTTGCTACTAATGAGGGTGATGCAGGCTTAGCTGCCAATTTCCAGGGCAGCCCAGGTGCTGGTTGCTGGGGCAACCATTCAGGTCATGTGGCCAGAAGGGGGCAGGGCCGGGCCTTTATAAACAGCCCAGGCCAGAGCCTAGAGACAGTTCCTTTCTAGCAGCCGCAGGAGCAGGAGCTCTGTGGGAGAGCTGAGCAGGCTGAGTTAGTGGTTGCAGCCTGACCACTCTGACCGGCTGCAATGATGACATGGGGTAGGGAAAGAACCCTGGAAGGGGTATGATAAGGAGCCAAGTGAGCGCAGGCTTTGTGTTACAAGCCAGGAAGCTTCTTATGTTTGTGTTGCAGCCGTTTGGCTCATAGTTGAGTTATGGTTAAACTGGAGGACCGGGTGAGGCTGTAGGGGTGTGAGGAGGCCTCACAGGAGCTCCCCAATAATCTGGGGGTTCCTGGTGCCAGTGGGGCACAGCTGTTTGCGCCAGTGAGGCGCAGTGTATAGGGGCAGAGACCCCAACCCTGAGGGCAGTGTTGGCTCTCCTCAGGCAGACGAACCCGAAGAAGGGCAGGGGGCCAGGCACGGCTACGCGCCAACTGAGCCCCAAGGCGCGAGAGGCGCGGCGTAGGCCCCAGAGGGGGCAATGGGCGCGAGAGGTGCGGCATAGGCCCCAGAGGGGGCAACGGGTGCAAGAGGCGCGGCGTAGGCCCCAGACAGGGGGCGCTGGTGGTGAAACCAGCTCAGGGGTGCCAGGTAGGGCGCTAAAGTGTAAGGGCTTGATAACGTCCGGGAATAGCTGTGAGGCTTGGGGTGTGCTGAAGGGGAGGTAGGAGGCACGCAATAGCCCTTAAGGCGGGTGTGCACCGAGGCACCCCATACAGAGCAGGGGTAGTGCAAGTTACACCGTGTATTAGGAGATAAAGGCAGCCTCCCTAATTGAACCAATTACCATCAAAGACGTGGCGGGCGAGGATAAGGGTGCTGGATCACCTAAGTTGACACGGCAGGGGGCGCTAGCGGGATCATGGCCACCCCTGCACCTACTCCGTGACACTCCCTAAGCTCCCCTGTACACCCTGCAAGCCCCCCTGATCCTGCCAAACCGTCCCAGACCTCAAAACTTGTACAGGCCTGCCTGCTCCCCAATCTCCCCACAGATCCCACTTGCCCCCTGATCTCCCCATGGATGTGGCCTGCATCCCTGATTCCTTTCAATTGCTGCCATGGATCCTGCCTGTACCCCAATTCCATTACCACCCCCCCTAATCCCCCTGTGGATGCTGTCTGTCTCCCCAGTCCTTTCCATAGATCCTGCTTGCCCCCCTGATTCCCCTGCGGACTCCACCTGCCCCCACTATCTCCCACAGATCCCCTGATTTCCCCTCTGACCCTGCTGGCACCCCAGTCCCCAACTTCCCTGCTAACCCACCCATCCCAACTTACCTTAGATTCAGCGGCTATTTTTAACTGGATCTAACTTCCCACTAAGATCCACTAAATCTTTACTCAGTCATTGAAAGCTGGCAAAAAGAATACAGCTAGAATGGAGACTTTCAGCTGCAGTAAATTCTTTGATTCTTTTTCCATTCATATATGTGAATAAAATCTGGTATTTTATAAGACATTATTTCATATTTCTTTTTGTTTTTTATATTATTATACTTAAAATATGGTGCCACTAATTGGATGGACTGGGCACATCTTACACGGGATGCTACATCATTGTAGCTCATTGGTATGGCGATGTACCATCACTGGGCACAAACCATGATGATGAAGCTACTGCACAGTAGTGGCTCAAAATAACTGCATGGCCACGGGACTGCATGGTAACACCATGTAGCAAGTACTGAATGACTGCACAGCAACAACTCTAACAACTTTGCAGTCTGCCATTTGTGTAGATGTGGCCATTGTCATGGAAACATCTGTATTTGCCATAAATATTGCAAATAAAGTAAGTTTTTGTGAACTATCTTAATACTGTTTCATAATAGCCCTGAAAATATCATTTTCATTTTTCATTTCACAGGCAAAAACCACAAAAAAGACAAAAATGCACAATTTTTTTTTAGAGATTTTAGTTCATTTAAAAAAAATGTAGTATAGGTATTCTTTGATGTGATGAACAAGGAAGGTCGTTTGCTATGCCTTTTTAATAATAAAATTTGATGATGTGGTGGTACAGGATGCATCAGATAAATGCAGGAATTGCAACTTACGTTTTAGAACTATCACAAGACAAAGAAAAGCAATGTGAGAAACTAAGGTAAAACATATATACACAAAAACAGCCACAAATTTAGGGGGAAGTGCAGAAGAGGGATTCAGCACTATTCTGTATCTTATAACAGTGAAAAGAATATGTAAGAACACTGTTCTTTTTAATTGGATAATCACAACAGAAACTTCCCCACTATTCCTCCTAAAAACGGGTTTTGTTTAGTGGATCACAAGTCTACCACTCCTTGCATGGCCAAAGTTATCTTCCATTTCAGTGGTTGGATTTGGAAAGGGCATAAAATAATATGCTTCGCTTTGGAGCATTTGGGGAAGTTAAGAGATATTGTCCATTGGTTTTCAGATTCTTCAGTTCCCTAGAGAGGTTAAAATCAAAACATTTCTTCTGGTGTCTAGGCTTTGGCAGCTTAGAGAGAGTTCCAAAGTCCATGCTATTACTGTCATCTATGTAGCTTAGATTTCAGTGTAGATATGGTATTTGTGTGCAAGTTTCTTATACTATTAAAACTTAGTTCTCTCTCTCAGTAAATCAAAATAATAAGCATGGCGCAGAGATACAGGTTGTATCTGTGTTGATCTACAGGCAAAAGCAATCAAAACTCTTGGTAGAAATGATATCTTTTTTATTTCATACATATAATATTTATAATAATAATTATTATATTTATTATATAAGTATAATGTTTATTATGACGCGTATTATAATAATATGCATTATAATATATTGTATTATTTATATTATTATAATAAAACATGGAAGATAGCAAAATTAACCATTTTGAAATGAAAACTTAATGCTTTTACAAGAAGGAAGCAAAATTCAGCACCTTGAAACCTGAAAGCTGACACCCCTGCTCCAGCCTTTTGTCTGGAGTCAAATTTGCATGCTTACGAGGCAACCTCAAAGCAAGAGAAATTCCTTGCCCAGGAGAGCTTTCCATCACCCCTCCTCCTGTGAAATTCGAAACATCATAAGAAGAAAGAAGCATAATTCAATGTCTTGCTTGCCATCAGACAACTTTGAGATAAATAGATTGCTCTAACTTTTATCTGAGCCTAATTTGCATAAAATGAACTTTTCCAGCCAGGAGATCTTATACCACCTTTCAGCTCTCCTGAGAAAGATGTTTTCATTTCTACCTGGGAGAAATTTTACAATCTTTGCACTCTCCTATGCCTGAGGAAAGGTGTGAGTGCCTGAAAGCTTGGAAGTAAAGATTTTTTTTTTGCAACTATCTAGTTGGTCTAATAAAAGATACAGCCAATACGTAGGAAGTTTAGAATAATTAAAAAAAAAAAAAAAAAAAAGAACCAGGCAATCTGTTGTGCCTCCCTTTAATTATAAACAATGAGTGCATTAAATTTTGATTGATTTAATCCTGAGCACAAGAATATTTCTGTATTTATTACTCATATTTCCAACCTGATCTTGCCAGGAAAAGTATTTGCAATCTCTTATGGAAAAGGTGAATATTGAAATACTGGCCTGATTTTACTTAATCACTGGACCTCTCACTTTAATTAGAGTACAGTGTCAGTTATCTGAATACTGTTTATCCAAACCATTTAATTATCCAAATGCATGACATGTCAACTTGCACAGTGTATGGTACAAGAGAGAGCACTGATAAATAAAAGGAAGAGTACTTATTTAAGAATTAAGGGAAAATGAATAAATAATAATACTACTAATTACTATTCTGAAAAAGGTGAATCTGTTACCAAACTTTTATTGAAGTGTGGCATTGGAGTATATTCATTTAACATGATTAATTAATGGAACAATTTGATTTTCCAAATAGGTTTTGATCCAGATTAGTTTGCAAATTTGATGCTCCTGTATTTAACTAAAATGCTGCCTTCTGGTGCAGCCTTACTTATCTACCATAATATATAAATGCAGTGGGCATGTCTACATGTATACTTAGGTAATTTAAGTGTGCTTCTACATGTGGATGTGCTAATGTGCATTAAGACTTATTAAATTTAGGTGTGAATAGCTAAATCACATTAGTACATGTGTAGACTCACTAATACACATTAACAAGTTGTGTATCCATTGATGCACATCGCGTTAATATGCATTAATGCTTCTATACATGCGTTAATGTGACTTAGTTATCTGTGCCTAAATTTGATACCTGTTTTATGTGGGTATCAAACTTAGGCTCACCATAGCCTTGGACTGACATTTTAAAGGTGTATTAAAGGTGCACACATGTAGACATATGCCCTTAGGGTGCCTTAAAACTGGTGATTATAGGCTATGCCCACTTAAAAAAGGCATGTGTAGATGTGCCTAGTAATATACAAACTTCTCTGAGTTTGCATTTTATCACTGTTGCTCTGCACTGTTGCAACAAGGACTTGTGAGACAAGGAGCTTTATGTATCATGGTATACCCACATGTATCTATAAATGAGGCAATAAAGTAGACCTTTCAGATGATGAGGCTGTCACAGAGTGCCCTCCAGGGAGTACTTGATTCACACCCCTGCAGCATTGTTTAGTCTCTGAGGACAAAAACCACCAGTCTGATTCACACCAGGGTGTTTTGGGCCCCATCAAATCCAGACCTTACAGAAAATCAAGATCAGTGTTCCACATTAAGTACCTGTGAATTATATGAATTAACACTTTGCCTCAGAATAATCATGGCTAATTCAATTTAATTGCCATTTAAGCCTAGTGTGTAAAAGGCTAGACCATGTCTGTTTTGGTGCAAGTTACAGACAGAGTCAATGTCTTGCAACAACATGGTTGTCTGTTTTTAATCTGAGAGAGTCGCCTACAGCCAGCCCAGGCCTGGACTCTAAAGCAAGGGAGGAGCCCAGGCTCCTTTATACTTCGACACCTTGGATGGTCTCTCACCTTTCCTGACTTTCTGTGGTCTTCACTCAAGGCCCTCACTCAAGGTGCAGTTCAGGGGCTCTCCAGTTCTGCTCCTCAGAAGGGAATTTTACTTCTTGGTGGGGGCATCCAGTGCAATGCATAGTTCCAAGCAGCAGAGCAGATGCATCTCTTCACTAAAAGCATTTCCTGGAGTGAGTCAGCCAGCCAGAGGTTGATGCAGCTGGTTGCCATGAAGAACCCAGAAATGGCAGGACCATGATAGCCCAAGGCAGTGTTTCCATGGAAACCAGCTCCAGCAGTGCTGAAAGGCTGGGACCAGGGCTGGGATCTTGTGGTGGTGACAATGTGATCTGGAGCCAGGGAAGAACTGAGATCCTCTGCCCACACACCCTAGGCAGGAGCATGCAGGCAGTGGATTGCAAATCTGCCCCGGCTCTGGATCATGCTGTCACTGCTGCAAGATCCCAGCCTTGGCTTCAGAGCAGCTCCCTGCCCAACCGTGTGCCCTGCCAGCACTGCTAGGGCTGGTCTCCATGGAAACCAGCTGTCACAGCCCCACTGAAAATTTGTTATATCCAAGGTAAATTCACTCTTATGCAATCGGTGTGGTGGAAGCCCACAGTCAGCTCCTTTGTGCAGTGCATTGTGGGAGTGAC
>NW_017728910.1:31058697-31061284 GCF_001723895.1 Crocodylus porosus | reverse complement strand
GCCTTGGCTTCAGAGCAGCTCCCTGCCCAACCGTGTGCCCTGCCAGCACTGCTAGGGCTGGTCTCCATGGAAACCAGCTGTCACAGCCCCACTGAGCTGTCACAGCCCCACCACTACTGGGGTCTCCATGGAAACTGGCTGTAGTGATGTGGGCAGGTACTGCTGGGAAATGGAGTTTGGCAGCTGGCCAGAGCCACCATTTTGTCCATCCCTACTGTAGAGCCTGTTCTTGAATGACATTCCTTTCACACTTGTCAAGTGATGTCCCTATCTAACAAGTTATTCCTAATATTTCTTCTCTCCTTAGCATGTTGCACTTTTCTTTCCTCAAATGTCTCCATTCCATGCTTAATATACTATTTCCAAGTGCTTCAGTCCTCAGCAGTCTTCTCCCACTCATTTGGCTCTGTTCACTGCCTTCATATCTCTCTTGCAAAAATATTTGAAATGGAGGTATGGACATCCATCCTTGCTGTAAAGAGTTCTTCATAAAAGAGATCTCTGGGTGTGCAGCCATTATCCATTAGCATACTGAGTCACACTATCCTATAATGCTATCTGAGAAATATGGCATGTGTAAATGAAAGGAGGGGCATGGGTGCATGACACTTCAGAGCAAGTTAATGCTTTTGCACTGCTTTAAGGGTGTTGGTGTTTGCTTGCATCAGCAGCTTATCGTGCATTAATTCCAGCCACTGTAGCACATTCAGTGGCATAATGCACCTTAAATGACTTTGGGGCACAGCAAACTAAAACACCTCTGAGGAGTTTTAGTTTGCAGCCCTACAGCTGCAGAGTGAAGCACCAGGCTCTGTGCCGATCAGTGGCTCTACAGGCAGCCTGTGCAGGCAGCCTGGCAGCAATCTGGGAAGGTAGGATCCACCAAAGGAAAAAAAAAAACAGCGAGCCTGATCCTTTATTTTTTTTCCTTTGGAGCCTGCCTGCCTGAGCTGCACAGGGACCTAGTCCTTCCCTCCATGGCTATAGTGCCCCCTGGGACTGCCCAAGTCAGTTGCCTGTGGGTGGGTGCTGCCTCGGGGAGGAGGGGCACCACAAAGGGAAGCACCAGCCCCCCTACCCTCCCACAGCACAGGGACAACTCCACCCACTAGTAGCTCACCCTTTCCTTCCTGCTGCCAGAGAGGCAGGTAAGACATGGGTGTACATGACACAAGGGTTTACTTCACCCTAAATTGAAGTGGTGTTTTTAAAACCCCACCCACTTCAATTTAGGATCCCCGTTTCATCTACATACACCCTATCACAATGAAACCTGTAGAGGCACAATGCAGAGGCACAATGTAAAAAGAATCCAATTTGATTCTCAGGTCCAAGACTGAAAATATGGACTGGAAATTAGATAAACATATATTTTTACATTAAACTGAAGTATGTTTGCTATTCACAGTTTGGTAGACATGGAACCCAGCCATCTCACCTAATGTTACTCATGTAGGAACTCCAGTCTGTCTAGGATGGTCACTTTAAGATTACTTGGTTGTATGGCTGAGCCTATAAACATTCAGGGTCATTTGTTTTCTAAAACTTTCAAAAACTAACCTGCATAATTTTAACTTACAAGTATGTAAACACACAAAACCTAGTATTTGTGATAGCAGTAGCATGTTTACACATACTAACATCTGCTTTCAAATGCTATTACAAATGTTAATATAGAGTTTTAAGAACACAGACGTGGGTGCATGTACACATACTGTAGCCAAGATTTTGAATGCCTTACCACTGTCTTAGGTGTATTGGAAGGCAATGGAAAATGCCTTTCCAAAGAACTTTGTTTTTAATGGTTATTTAGGACAATAATCCATGGATTGTAAATGGGTGGGATTTGACTCCACTCTGATGAAGCACTTTCCTCAGATCTAAATTCATCACATTGATTGCTACAATTTATTCTTCACACTATTCAAAACCAGGCAAGTGTCTAATATTGGTTAAGAAAAGCAGCATAGGGGAAAAATCATATTGTATGTTAGAGTGCACAGTGTTTATTATTTGTAATTCTAATCTCCATGAGCGTAATTACAAAAATCATTCATTCTTTCATTGTATCCTGAATCATTTAAATGAAGACCAAATTATGAAAGGTGTTAAACTGGCATGTAGAACCATTTTTCTGTTACCCTGGTGAATTACCTTTCCCTAGCAACATGTTTAAATTTGCTATCACTAAAGATGGGTTAGGATGGGATGCACCTGACGGTGCTGACGGAGTTGGCTGATGTGATTGCAGAGCCACTGGCCATCATCTTTGAAAACTCGTGGTGATCAGAATAGGTCCCATATGATAGGAAAAGGGCAAACAGTGCCCATATTTAAGAAAGGAAAAAGGAGAATCCAGGGAACTACAGACCAGTTAGCTTCATGTCAGTCCCTGGGAAAAGCATAGAGAAGATCCTCAAGGAATCCATTTCTAAGCACTTGGATGAGACAAAGGTGATTAGGAACAGTCAACATGGATTCACCAAGGGCAAGTCATGCCTGACCAACTTGATTGCCTTCTATGACAAGGTGACTGGGTCTGTGGATGTGGGGAGATTGGTGGATATGGTGTGCCTTGATTTTAGCA
>NW_017728910.1:31056982-31058112 GCF_001723895.1 Crocodylus porosus | reverse complement strand
TTCAGTTTTACCCCCGCACTACACAAAGGATGTGGACAAATTTGAGACAGTCCAGTGGAAGGCAAGAAAAATGGTTCTGGGGACAGGGTACATGACTTATGAAGAGAGGCTGAGGGAACTGGGCTTATTTATTCTAGAGAAGAGAAGGCTGAGGAGGGATTTAATAGCAGCCTTCAACTATCTGAAATGGGGTTCAAAAGAGGATGGAGCTAGACTGTTCTCTGGTGGCAGATGGTAGAACAAAGAGCAATGGTCTCAAGTTGCAGCAAAAGACATTTAGATTAGATATTAGGAGGAATTTTCTCACTTGGAGGGTAGTAAAACACTGGAACAGGTTACCCATAGAGGTGGTGGAAGCTCCATCCTTGGAGGTTTTCAAGACCCAGCTTGAGAAAGCTCTCACTGGTGTGATCTAGTTGGGGTTGGTCCTGCTTTGAGTAGGGGGTTGCACTAGATCCTGAGGTCCCTTTCAATCCTAATTTTCTATGATTTCTATGATTTCAAAAGTATGATTACACAAAGCTAGGAAATACTACTGTGATTACAGACAAAACTGCCTCCCTCAAACTTCTATGCAACATTTCTAAGAGGAAAGGGGACAGGAGGAGTTAGGGATTTGTTTTTTGATTGTCTGTTTATTTTAAACAATAGCCAAATACAATAAAATAAAAAAATGATCATTTTAACATTTCCTAGAGAAGTCAGGAGTCCAAGCAAGATATGGCACTTTGGCATCTCAAGGCACTAGGCCCATAATTTCAGTGGAGGAAGAATTTGACCAACTCTCTATAGGAACTGGAACAAGAACAGAATTTTAAAAAGATTTATAGTTTACATATTATAGCCAGTGCCTAAATGATTACAGTTAGAAAGTTGCCAAATTCAGTACTTTCAATTATATAAATCCATTTCCAGAAAAAATACAAAGAAGTTAAGGGAGGTAATTCCCTAATCTTGCATGTACAGATTTCCCTCACTTTATGCACGTTCTGTATGTTCGCATTCGCTCTTATGCGATGACCCTTTTTTATACCAAAAATTTGTTATATCCAAGGTAAATTCACTCTTATGCAATCGGTGTGGTGGAAGCCCACAGTCAGCTCCTTTGTGCAGTGCATTGTGGGAGTGAC
>NW_017728910.1:31054616-31056971 GCF_001723895.1 Crocodylus porosus | reverse complement strand
GTGCACCACACTATAGTTTCCTGTGTGGATCTGTGTTCCTCGATTGTTGTCTGCGACACGTATTTCTGTAGTTGTCATCCCTGTTATGATACTGTCCTTGGCTTGTATATGCTATCTGCTATTGATGAGTACCAAAATTGTCCTGTAAACGTGGTAGAAATGGGTCTGGGGTCAGTACAGTTGAGGTCTTAGAACATATCCCTATTTGTTACATTGTAAAGTGAGTTCCTTTTATGCAAATTTGAGTTATGCAGCATTTTCCAGGAATTGTTGTACAGCATAAAGCAAGGGAAACCTGTAACTCATTCCAAATTTTGTCTCCACTACACAGAAAGTCAGTGGTTAGCAGATACTTTAGCTATCTCCTGCTCACATCCCAGACTTTCCCTGCTCTCCCCTATAAAGCTCTGCAGCAATGGAGAAAAATAGAATTGGAGAAAACCAGAGAGATCACAAGAAGGAATCCATTTTTAGGAGAGATATACTGATAGAGAGCCAGGCAGGAAGGGAGGCGGGGCCAACCAAGGGGGCTACTGCTGGGAAGAGTTTGAAGACAAACAGCAGAGCCTAAGAGTATATTATTGGTTTCTCACACTGATTTTACAACTCAGAATAATTTTAGCATTGTATACTGTTAATGAGAGTGAGTCCTTGTGGCATTAAACTCCACCATTACAGGGACTGTATACCCCAGATACAGTCTCCATAAATCCTACACATTTCTGCAGCCTAGCTACACTCTGTTCTATTCAGCTACACAATAATTCTACCATCAGAGCAGTGAATCATTTAAAGAGAATAATTTAAATGGTTTAAAATCACAGCAAAAATAGTTTGTATTACTTGAACTTATTCACTCCCACAGGCCTGCAATTTATATTTAGAAAACTTCAGCAAGAAATCTTGGATAGTAAAAGAAAACCGTGTAATAAAGCTTATACTGTTCATAAGGCTTCCCACATAGAAGAAATGATGAATATTGTTTTCCAAGATATTGCCAAAGTCTGAAATATTTCAGTTCAGTAAACAAGGGTAGATTTTAATTTTGGAGAAAGCATGAATATTTTTTTCTATCAACAATGAAGATTGTTCTCTTTTTATTTCATGAATAAAAATATATATTTTTTAAAAGCTTGTTTAGGGACAGCTTGACATGAAAAAATGTTAGAAAAGAGCCAAAAATCAGTGACGACTTGCTCTTGACTCCAGCAAGTTGTCATAGTTTTCAAATAGCCATGGTAAGTGTCATCTTTTGGTTACTCTCTTTCCTTGTATATGAAATTAACTGATATATGGGCTATAGGCAACAATATTGTACAAGTAACATGCTGTGGGCCAAAGGTTCACAAACTACCCCTTCTAGATTTGCCAGCTGCCCATGTACCCCTTAAATGCCAATTATTATATTCAAAATTAAATCTGCTATTACTCAATTTCTCATGTGAATTCCTCAGAGTTGTCTTGCATACCCCTGTCTTTGTGAACACCTGCTGCAGGCAGCATCTTACTCATCACATTTAAGAGTCCTTCAATATGAAGAAGACAGTTTTCCAGTAAATAGGGAAGTCGTTGATGACTCTGTTGATAAGGTAGGAGGCTGATTTGAAATCTGCATGTTCAATTGCAGATGTAACCAATAGTTCCAGGAGGATGGAGTATGTCCTGGTGATGGTGGGTCACAGTTCTTTCCCTTCTCTCATTTTATCTGCCTCCATAGTGAGGTAAGTTTTCGTGAAATGATTGATGCCTTGTCATATATCACAGTGCCATTGGGGCTGATGGGGGATGATTCAGTGCTTGAGTCTCTTAGAGAATTTATGTTAATATTGCATTTCTTAAGATTGGCCTTAAGGTGTCCTCCTCTTCTTTTGCCACCTCTTGAGTGGTGACTGTTGGAGAGTTGGGAGTGCAGGACCCATTTTGGGATCCAGTGTCCGGCATCCTTATGGGCTGGCCTGGCCTGACCTGTCCCAATTGTGCTGGTGCTGTATAAACAAGGCTTCAATGATGATAGTGTTTGCTTGAGCCAGAAGCTGACATTTGTTCTTCTGCCCCTCCATTTGCTATGGAGGATTTTCCAAAGACATCACTGGTGTTACCAGATTTGCCCGCTACTTTGGGGTGTGCTCATTTATTAGGGCTAGGCTCGTGGTAATTCTATCAATGTGCTGCTTGTGTTACTTGTGTTTCTATACGGAGCTGTATCTTTCCCTTCTGCAAGCCCTCACCCCCCAATGGAGCTATCTTGCAGGACTCAGTTCCTCCAGTCCCCAAATCAGTCATACACACAAACACATACACAGATTAACGTGACACGCCTGACCTGGCCGGGTTGATCAGCATGGACAGGCTGAC
>NW_017728910.1:31037627-31053773 GCF_001723895.1 Crocodylus porosus | reverse complement strand
CAGGGCTCCAACGGGCTGGACGCTGTGATGAACCCTGTACCATTGTTCAAATGTTGCCCATACCCCCTCTGACTCGGTCTATTGCCTCCGCATTCCCTAACCCAGCAACCGAGTTGTAGCCAATTAAGTTTTCATAGGCCTCCCATAGTGGGACTGGGGAATGTATGGCCCGAGATGCCCAATAAACTTACTTTTGCTTAGAGGTATGTGTGTGGGGGGGAAGGAAAAGTCCTTTGTAAATCCAGATTAGAACTGGTCTGATAAATGCTGAGCTGGGTGTGGGGATTGATTAGCATTTGGAGCACAGCTTCCCCATCATGCCGTGCTCCCCTGCTTCGCTGATCCCAGAATTCACTGCAGTCTCTGCTTCAGGTTTTCTGTTCTCCATCTCTCATGTAAATGAATGGTCATCTGTTCCCATCTCAGATGCAAATGAGACCTAGGGCAGTTGTTACACTTTTGTCACCCTTATCTGGAGGGTTTTAGGTGTGTCTCGCACTGCATCTTAATCAGCTTCTGTTTGTGGGGGAGGGGGCGATTCTTTGTGAGTCAGCCAGTCTGTGTCCTGTATCAGGGTTCCCCAAAAACATGGAGCGGACAGGTAACACTGGAGGTAACATTAAAAGACTTTCAGGTGTTTCTGATTTGTCATCCAAGTTTCACACACACACAACAGGATAGGGAGGACAACAGCCTGCAAGATGAGAAGTTTACTTTGTCTTGAGATCAGAGTCATCAAAAACAGTTTCAGAGATGTCCAAAGGCAGTATTGGAAGATTTGTTTTCTGGTGTTGAATATCTTTGTCTGTGTTTACTTTCTGGGGAAAGGTGGCTACCCACGTAGAGGAAAAGCTCCATATTTTTCCAGTGAATGCCCTCTAATTGTAATGTGTGGAGTAGTATCTGCTTGGTTTGGAGTAGGTTGGTAAAGTGTCTTGGTTTTTGACAGTGAATCCAAATATTTCTTATGTTTTACAGAAGCAATAAAGAGTACCCTGGAGCTCTTCAATTGAATAGGCACACCCAGCGCAATCATCAATGTATTGAAGATCAGTATTGGAGGCGCTGGTTATTTTGGATTTGGAAAATAACTGGTTGATATTAAAGAAGTTCCTGTCCATGCAGTATTGGATGCTGACACTGAAGGAAGTCTATCAGCAGTAAGATATGGAATAGCTGTGATATAAATGGAAGAGAGTTCTGGTGCAATCATGCATTCTTACTTGACTCCAGTTCTAATAGTGAAAGGATCCATTTCTAAGCCATTGCTTATGACACTTACTATCATGTCATCACAAAAGTGGTTGATAATGGTAACACATTTTGGCAGGCATCCAAATCTCATCTCTTCCTGTCCGCATTAGTGTTACTTTGTTAAATTCCTGTGACAACATGAAATGTAGTAAGGTTCTTAGGGGCAACATGCAAACCTGTGTCACAAGTTAGAGATCACTATTCTAGACAAGGGATAGCTAAGCCAATTTATATTCCATAGTGACATTTTTGAATATCAATATTAAGGTTGCAATAGTGAAGTGCTGTGAACAAATGTTGAGATATAGAACACCACAAGAGTTCAACAACTTCCATGAATGGCAGGCAGGATGGTGATGCTGCTGACTGTGATTGAGAAAGGCAATAATGTGGGAGGACTTGGATGAAGATTAAGAGCTCTGTTTTAGTGTTTATTTTAAAGTAATGGTTTGCTCTTGCAACGGCAAGAGGGTAACGGAAGTGGGTAAGAAGGGTTATCATTATTTTACAGATAGAAAATTGAGGCACAATTTGATTAAGTGAGTTATGGAATGTCACACAATGAGATGGTAGAGTCTGGAATTTAATCCCGTATAAAATGAAACTGTCTTTCATCTTGTAAATAAGATTATGTGATGGCATAACACTGTCCAAATGGAGTCTTCTTTGAAAAAAAACCTGATGCTACATCTTTTTGTCTGCCACCACTGCATTGTTCTCTTGTTTCCGCTTTAGAATATTTCCCTATACCTAACTCCTAGCCTTCTTTTTTTAAGGAACAGCAGTAAGTGATTTACCATGCAAACCAGTTATTCCCCGATTAGATAATTGTACAAAATACATTAACCCTTTGTTATAAGCTGCTTCTGTATTTTTACTCACTGAGCTTCAAGAGTCCAGTAGTTACAAAACTGGCTCCTTTTAGGTGCTTACTTCTGCAGCTAGACAGAAAGGAAGCATTTACTTAAAAGTATGTTTATTTATCTTATTGCATTTCAAACAACCTCCATCTTAGAGAAAGTGGATCTTGGTAACTCATCTTCAGGGGGAGGAAATGCACTAAATGTTGCTAATTGTACTTTTTGCAGTACTGATATGGCATGACCTCTTTAAATTTTTTAAAGATTAACCTTTAATTCATGAACCTGAAATATGTAACATGTTTTTTTTTCTGATAAATGATATCTTTTATTTCAGATATGTTAAAAAGAAGTGCCGTTTGTGATAACTGTGATACATTTTATCAAAAAATTGTGCCCAGGTGGCTGTGAATTGTGGATTTGCTTATATAGTGCTTATAATTCAGAAGCAGCATGGTTGCCCTTCTGGTGTACAAAAAAAGACCTACAGTTCTCTCCAGTGTGAAATTTACCATGAAAGGATACTGATTAAGCTTTTGTACACAGCTGAGTAAGGCAGCAAAAATTCATCTGGACAGCTGAAAGTACAATATCCAGTAAAGAATGGAGTTTGTGCTGTCACCCATATAATCATTAGGCAAGCATCCAGAAAAAAATGCTAGGTCCATGAAATAATATATCAGGTTTCATTCTTGGTAGGGTTAAATTTTGCCACTCAGTCTATTCAGTATTCAAAAATATTTGAAAGTATATCTTGCTTGGAGAAATGGCAATTTATAGATTATCAGCAAATTTCTGATATTAAATTAAAGTATTGGAGTGTAGAAATTGGCAGGGGGGAGAAACCTATGGCCCACAGATCAGATCCAGCTTGCCCAGCAATTTGATCTGGCCCACACATCTGGAATGTCTCTGGTAATGCTGTGGCAGGTCAGTACTGCAAGGGGGATCAGTGGAAGAGAAGCAGAAGCAACACTAAAGGGGGAAGCAGCAGAAGCAGTCGAGGCTGGGTTGGAAATGACAGTTAACCGCTCCAGAAGGTTGCCAACTACTGACCTAAGGCATTAATAGATCTAATAAATGTTCATTGGACAAATCCTTTCGACCTAGCTTGTCGTGATCCCCAAAATATTTAGCCACTTTTGTGCAATTGTAGTAGGGAATGATGGTGTGCTATGACAATTCATTGACTTGCTTATAACTGCAAATGACCCCCATTCTCAGGGGTACAAAAGCTACCTCCTTCTTTGTAAGGGGGCTTCTAAACAAATGACTGATCATTTGGATTGCCAGCAGGAATCCCACCACTGACAGAGGTCAGCAGTCACTGGTGCCTTAGTCAGTTTATAGCTGGTATGGAGCCTCTCACCTCCTGTGAGGAGCTGTGATGATGCAAATTACCTTGAAACAAAGGCAGGAGCAGGATCTCAGGTTCCAGGTGGTCACAGTTGCTTCCTGCATGTGAAAATATGAAGATTTTATTTTAAAAATTGGCTAACATTCGATATCTTCCATGTGTCAGGTATCCAAGTTGTAGCTGAATTGGTCTACAGGAAATTGACAGCCCAGAGGAGTTTTCCATCTATTGATTCCTGTGTTAAATCCTATGAAATATGAACCTTCATTTCTACACAGGGGAACTTTTACAATCTTTTCTCCAACACTTGATGATGGATGTTTGTTCCTGAAAGCTTGCAATTAAAGACAATTTTTTGCAAAAATCTTGTTGGTCTAATAAAAAATATCATCTCTACTACGAGTCCTGATTCCATATTCATGGTTTATTCCATACTCTGCAATTGACTTCCTAACTTTGACCAAGTGCTTTCAGCTCTTAGGGATTCCAACGGGTTCCTGTTATTTAATGTTAGCAAAGCACCTTGAGATCCCTGCATGGAAGATACTACAAAACTGGAGTTATTCATATTACTAAACTAAAACTGAATAGGCTGCTAAGGGTAAAACTTTTGTGGGATGGTGTACTTTTAGTTTTAGCTGTCAGTGAAGAGGCATTTCTAGTAGGCTATTATAAACTAACATGTGAGCTCTGAGAAAAGCACAAAAGCAGATCTTTGCAATTTAAATGAAGAGTAACCTATTTATAATTTCATTATTATTTTATCGCTGTGTGACTTCTGCTATTTGTAAATGTCAAATAGGGAAAAGAGTGCTTCAATTTAACCTTCACTGTCATAAAATAAAAGCTTTATTTCCGATGTCTTTAAGGAGGCACTTCATGTCTCAACATAAATTATAATAGACTTAACTGACTAGAAAATCATTTTATATTAACAGAGATCAGAGAAACTGGGATTTTCTACTCACAGCTAATTTCATATACTTGTGAATTTTACCAAAAATATATTTCTAATTGAGTTTAATCAAGAGATACTTCAAACATCAGGTAGATGTACCCTTTGTCATTCATTTCCTCCAAGTTCTCTTTTAAGTGAGGCAGTTCATGCAGTATGTTGTGCATAAAGTACTAAATAAGAATAGTTGTCTGTACTTGGGCAGAATATAAACATTTAATCTACACTGTACATTTTTTTACAGCTCATTCAAACCATTTGAAAAAAATTCCAGAATTCTTATTGTAAATTCATCATAAATTGTAGACAGAATATTGCACATAAATTATGCGTAATTTACCCTACTCCCTACTAACATCAACTAACGTGTAAAATAAGCTACAATGAAGATGTATAATTGTTTCTATGGACAATCTTTGAGCCTAATTCAATGCCTGCTCAAGTCAAGAAACTGTCGATGACTTCAGTGCCTTCCATATCTGGCTTTTTGAAAGTGCACTTAATTTTCTGCATGATCTGCATGAGTGCAAGAGGCACACAGTTTCTTGCAGGAGTATGACATATAAGCAGACTGTTAACATATAAGCAGACTTTTTGCCAACTGCAAAGCTTGATATCCTGTTGCAGGAAAGGGCTGGCTCTTATGCAGTCCAAATTGCTTTACTCCCTTCCATTCAGCAGTTGTTGTATATATTGTTTAACAGTTTCATAATTGTTCAGTAATTAAGAGAACATCAATTGTATAAAGTAGTCTTCTTCTTTTTGTGATTTCTCTTCTATCTCCCCAGAACTAACATATTGTTTCTCTGGAGGGCAATGAATCAATCAATATATTCAATATGCATAAGAAAAATAAGACTCATATTGGTAAAAGAATAATTCTACACAGAAGTACAATAAATCAAAACCCCATTTCAGATATTTTCTGTTGCTTCATGGAACATGGTTGGGCAATTTTTACAGAAATCAATAATTGCATTTCCATTCACTCTGGAAGAATAACATATAACTGCTGTAAAAATATGGAGGGAAAAGGATTTTTTCAGTGGGTGATAAAAAAGGTCTTTTACCAGAATTAATGAGTTACAGACAAAGCTAAGCAAGGGAGGCATCTCCTTTGGTTGTTAAAGTATTAATGAGTAACACAGAGGCAGATGGAGGTGACCAGAAATCAAAAGGTGCTTTTTACCAGGGGTTGAGAAATAATATTGTATGCAATCTGTTTACAGAATGAGTGGGAAACTAACACATGGATATACATGTGAGTGAGAACCACAGACATGCATGGTTTTTGAAATGTGGCCATCCATAAAGTGAGGAAGCTTTATGTGGGCATTATATGGATTAGCTTTTTGATGCTTTCTGCCTTGTGCCGTAGATGGAATGAGACAGGGACAATAATAATAGATCTTGTTTTATGTAGCACAAATGATGTAGTCAGAGATAATAGGGATCTTGGAGAACAGCAACTCATGTGATTAATAGTGAAGGTTAATACCAGTGGCATCATTAGAACAAAATGAACTCCGCAGAGTCTGATTTGTGTGAGACGCACCCTGACCTTCCAGGGCCACTTGGCAAGAAACATAACAAGCCAGCCCATGCAGTTTTCCTTGGAGACAAGATCCAAAACATATAGGCCGCGTACAGCTATTCCAAAACAAACAAACAAACAAACAAAAACAGGGAAGGAATCGATCTAAGTTGCACATTTTTTTCTAAGCAACCTAGTTTAGATTGGTAGTGAATAGTATATCCATTCGCCCTTGTTGGAAGAAGGGGCACAGGCAGCCTGTGCTGGCTGAGACCTGAAGACAGGGGGTACTCCTACATACCTTCCAGCTTGCCCTGAGGGCTCCCTGGATGACCAGAGGCCACCAAGCACAGCTGAGCACACAGATACCTTGATCCCCCCACTGCCTGCCTATGGCTGACAGCTGCAGGTGTGGCTAGGGAGAGGGGCTATGCTTGCTCAGTGCTGAGACAGCCCAGGAATGGGGCCAGTTGGCTGCTCAGTTGGAGTAAAGGAGTGAGGGTGAAGTGCTAGCTCATTTCCCTGCAAGGGAGAAGGCAGGCAGAAAGGGTGCATGGGGGGAGTGGGGAGGAGCACAAAGCAGGCTGAGATGACAGAGGACAGCAATCTACCTCGAAATAATGATACCTAAAGTGTAACTTAGGCAGCAGGTGAGTGATCCACAATCCCCACCTCCTCTTCCCACCACCTAAGAGCTCATCGGCCCCTTAAGTTTATTAGCAAATAAACCTAGGCATCTAAAGTTTCGCCTAGGAAAGTTCAGGTCCCCCATGATGACCACCTCCTTTGACCTAACTACCTCCGTGAGCTGACTTAAGAATTCCTGGTCTAGCTCTTCCACTTGGTTGGGTGGTCTGTAGTAGACACCCACTGTTAAGTCTCTTTCCCCGTGACTGCCTTGTATTCTAACCCAGAGCACTTCAGAGTGCCTCTCCTCTGATTCTTTGCTACCTGATGAGGATGCGTATTCCTCCTTAATGTAGAACACCATGCCCCCACCTTTCCTCCCTGTCCTATCCCTCCTGTACAGCCTATAGCCCTTGATATTCACTGCCCAATCATGCATTGGGTCCCACCACGTTTCAGTGATCTCCACTATGTCTGCATTGCTGTGAGCTAGCAGGAAGATAAGTTCCTCTTGTTTTTTTCCCATACTACGGACATTTGTATAGAGGCATTTGAGGCCTCCTGTGGATGTGTGCACTAGCCCCCTACTTTCAGCATTACCCTGGCCCCTGTCGCTTACCTATGTATTGGCTCCACTCATTGGCCTAGGCTGGGCTGTACTTGTGGGTGTTGCTTGGTTTGGCTGTCCAATGCTTCCTCCACCCTCATCTTCCCCTTCCCCCAACGAGCCTAGTTTAAAGCCCACTGGAGGAGAGCCACCAACCTAGAAGAAAACACATGCTTACCTTTAGGGGAAAGGTGGAGCCCATCCCATCCGAGCATGTCTCTTGTTGTGATGTGCCGGTCATTGTCAAAGAAGCCAAAGCCTGCCTCGAGACATCATTCCCAAAGCCGCCAGTTGGTCTCCACAATGTGCGTTTCATGCCATCTTCCATGTCCGCTCACTGGTAGGATAGAAGAGAAAACCACCTGTGTGCCTATCTCCTTTAGCACGCACCCCAGAGCATGGTAGTCCACCATCAGGCGATCAGGACTTCTCCTGGCCACATCATTAGTACCCACATCGATAGGACCATGGGGTAGTAATCGGTGGACTGGATCACAGCTTGGATCATCCCCTTCACATCCTGAATCTTTGCTCCAGTTAGGCAGTAGACCTCGCGAGTCGAGGGGTCCTGGAGACAGATGGGGCCCTTTGTACCTCTTATGATGGAATCGCCTATGATGATCACTCACCGCTTTTTTCTCCTGGCCTGCTTAGCTCCTTCGGGCTGCTCGGAACGTGGAGAGCATGGAGTTGCCTCCTCTCCAGTTGTCTCCTCTCCTTCCTTCTCCTCCAGAGTTGCCAGGGCCTCGTACCTGTTCTCCAGCTGGACTGGAGGAACTGGTACTGCTGTGTTACGAGCAGCTCTGGTTCTGGAGGTGACCATCTGCCACTCTGCAGTGGAGGGCACCTCCTGGGGTGCTTCTTCCTTGGGTGTGTGACCCTGCAGGGGAAGGAAATAGCTGTCAATTTCTTCCTCTGCCTCCCCGATTCCCCTCAGCCTGCTAACCTTCTCCTGGAGCTCCCTCACCTGTGCCTCCAGGGCCCTAAGGTGGGCGTCCACAGGACAGGTATGGGGGTGCCCAATCCCTGCCCCCCCCAGGCCTTGCTGGGCAACTCCCACAGGCCAGGGGGTGGGGGAACGCCAGCCCCTCCATTGGCTCTGTCTGGGTGGAGGCCTCAGACAAGCTCCAGGAAGGCTGCGCCCCGCCAGGCAGGGGCCCTGGCAGCACTCCGTGTCAACACCATCATAGGAGTGGCTGCTTGTTTCTGGATTAATGCAGTGCCTTCACCCCTCACTAGCAGGAGTCTCCCTCCTGGCCCTTCCTGCTCACCCACAGGCACGAACGCTGACTCAAAATCCTGTTTGCACGGCTCCTTCCTGGATCAGTTAAGAGAGATCCAGGGGGCTTTCCCTTCAGATACAGCTCAGCTGTGTCCGGTCCCTCTGCCCACTTACCTTAGGGGGTTCAGCTGCTGCTACATTCACCTCCAATTTGGGTCAGATAAGGGGGCACATGTGCGTGTGGGACACACGTGTGCCTGGATCCCTCCTCTTCTTCCTGCTCCTGACTCCCAAGTGCCAGGAGCTACGTCAAACCGTGGCTTTAAAATTCCTGCCACTGCCCTAACAGCCAATCACGCACTCTGGTCTTCCCGGAAGTGCCTGCCGGCAGTCCTGCCCCCTACACTCCCCCGCTGGGGGGATCCAGTGCCTTCTGAGCCTGCTTCCTGAGGGTTAACCCCAGGGGTGCTCCCTGATTTGGGGGGACAGTACCCTCTAGCCCTCCCCCTGTTTGCACGTTCTGCGTGGCTCCCTACCAGCTCAGTTAAGAGGGATTTGGGGGGCTTCCCCTCCGGATCCGGCTCAGCTGCATTGGTCCCTCTGCCCCAATTACCTTACTTAGGGAGTTCAGCTGCTACTGCCCCCACTGCTGGTTCCACTGCTGCTATGTTCACCTCCACTTCGGGTCAGGTAAGGGGGAACACGTGCGTGCGGGACACATGTGTGCCTGGAGCCCTCCTCTTCTCCCTGATCCTGGCTCCCTTGTTATAAGGAGTACCTTAGATCTGCTCAAGGATGTCTACTATTAGATGTATAGAGGGCCATTCATATGATTGAGGGCCTCCGTGGCCAGCCCTATGAGGAGAGGCTGAGGGACCTGAATCTTCAGTCTCACAAGAGGAGACTGAGGGGGTATCTTGTGGTGCCTACAACCTTATCAGGGGCCACCAGCAGGGACTTGGGGAAAGTCTGTTCACCAGGGCCCCCCTTGGAGTCACTAGGAACAATGGCCACAAGCTGAGGGGGGATAGGTTTAGGTTAGCTATTAGGAAGAACTACTTCACTGTAAGGGTGGCCAGAGCCTGGAATAGGCTTCCTTTAGACGTGGTGCTCTCACCTTCCCTGGAAATCTTCAAGACTGGATAGGCACCTGGCTGAGGTCTTATAACCCCCCCTCCCCCAGTGCTCCTTCCTGCCCATGGCAGGGGGTCAGACTAGAAGATCTGTCTAGGTCCCTTCTGACTTATTGATTCTATGATTCTATGTACCCTAATTGTAGTTGTAGACCTACCCAAGTTAGCAACCTAAGCAGCTTGCTCAGAGCCTCTGAGTAATGCATCACAGTGGCAAGGTATAAAATCACCGTTCTAGTATGCTGAGTGTGTATTCAGTAGCTAAAGACCATAGTCCCATAGTTAATAACCAATGGATTGTGTGATATAGCTATTACCTATTAGATCTACACTACTGAGGGACATTTTTGATGAGAAGAATCGACGCAGCAGCCTTTTTTTAGAGACCGTCACTGCAGCCTTAAGAGAGAAGAGTGAACTTGAGTGGTGCCCCACCTATTCATTCACTAATAAAGGTGTTATTATTTTATTTAGGTTAGGTGATACCATCTTAGGAAAAGAGGTCAGGCAATACCAAGGTTACCTGCTTGTGGATTTACCTGCTTGTGGATTTTTTAAATTTTGTTTTGTTTCAGTCACTATCAAGCAAACTGACATTTTCCAATTAAATAAATTCTTGGAAAAATTCAGACTAGGTCTAGTTATGAGATCTACTTAGCCTTCCCCAGAGGGTGAAGATATGCCTAAAATGTGGAGGCATTTCAGGCTTCTGCTACTACAGTGTCTACTGTCAGCAAACTCAGAGGTGGGAGTATAGTACATGGACAAGGGGACATTTGCCAGCTGGACATCTGTACCAGTGAAGAACCAAGTTGACAGATTATTGTTAAATTACTTCAGGGGAATGCTTTATTCATGCACATTGATATTGTTATGGTTTTCCAAATTGATACTGTATTCCATTTTCTTCTCATATTATTGTCTTTGCTTCATACACATACCTAGTTCAACTGTGGAAGCAATGCTTATTGGAAGCATTCAGAGAAGATGGTTAGTGATCAAAGAAATTCTGAACAGGGATACATGTTAGATTTACAATAGTTCTCTAGTTGATTGTTGCCTCTGAAAACACGTGGCAGAAAAGTTACATGCAGAGCTAGGTGAAAATGTTTCCACAGATATATTCTGTATTCCTCTTCTTGGATTGTAACATTGTCATGGTGGAGAGGCTTATGTGTTCCAATGGCCCTCAGAGCTATCTCTTTGTGGTGTCTTGCACTCCTGGTGGGGTCTTCCCCAATAAACAGACCTGAGGTCACAGATTAAGCATGGTCCAAATTCCTGAAGACCCCAAAGGCAGAACATGTGTAATTAAGGACCTGTTGGTTCTCTGTGGCTGTGAAGGCAGATGAGGACTGCAGCAGGATAGAGGTTTCCAGTTGTCTTGGACATCCTTGCCACTGGGTTCATGGCTTCTTCCTGTCAAATTCATGTGATTGTCATTTGTACACTGGCTCCCCCACATTAAAAAATGTCAAGCACAGGCCTTTGTGGGAGATGTGGAGACAGAAATACAATTCAGCAGCTGCAGGCATTACTGAGTAGTCCTCTTTAGGATCCCCTATACTCACTCTGAATGGAGAAAGGGATAGAAAAAGTGCCCTAAACATAGTGTGTCTCAACCCCCCTGGCTGGATTGCCACATCAAGTGGGATTGTTCTACTTGCGGTTGAAACCAACAAATTAAGTACTGAAGTTCGCTACATGAAATGTCTGCACTCTCATGGACTCCCTGAACAGTGAAATCCTAAAAGAAGAACCACTATAGTAGCTAGAGAACTTGCAAGATATAACATCAATATTGTTGCTCTAAGTGACACCTGTTGGGCAGCTGATGGCCACCTGAAAGAAAAAGGAGGTGGTTACACCTTTTTTTGGGAAAGGAATGTTATCTGAAGAGAGGCATATTCAAGAGATTGGCTTTGCCATCATAAACAAGGTTGTGTGCCAGCTTTCAGAACTCCCTGTGGGCATTAATGAGCACTTATGACTTTGCCTCAAGCTTAGTAACAACTAGTATGCTACGATCATTAGTGCAGAAGCCTCCACAATGAAAAAATCAACATGGAACAGTTCTACTGTGCTCTTGACACAGTCCTATCTGCCACTGCCAAGGAAGACAAGCTCATCTTCATGGGTCACGTCCATTCAAAAGTTAGGTGACACTCTGAGCTCTGGAGTGGCACATTTGGGAAAAGGGGTTGTGGAAAGACAACTCCAATGGTATCTTCCTCCTCAGCAAATGTGCAAAGCATGACTGTTCATCATTAATACTATCTTCAAACACAGTGATAAATATAAAACCCCTTGGAAACATTCACACTCCAATCACAGGCACCTTTTTTACTATATTATTGTCAGAGCCCAGGATGATACTGTTGTTCATATTGCCTGAGTCCTGAGAGGTGCAGATGACTGCTGGACAGACTGCTGTTTAGTCAGATCAATCATGGACATGAAGCTTGCACCACAATACTGTAAACAACCAAAAGGAATGCAGAAGAGATTTAACATTAAGGTACTCCAAAACCAAGCCAGATGCAAGGCTCTTCAGCAATTCCTTACTGAGAGGCTCTGTGACCTACCTGATGACATCAAAGACATCCAGGCACATTGGGAGGAGCTTAAGAATGTTATTCACAAGATATGCTCTGAATCAACTGGATGCTCCACTCATCATCACCAAGATTAGATTGATGAGAATGATGAAATCCTAGCACTTATCCATCAGAAGAGAGCCATGTTCTACAGCTGGCAAAATGAACCCTCCAACAAGCAAAAATGAGAGGTTTACCACCAGCTCAAAGCTATAGTTCAGGAGGCTATGGAACATTAAGAACCAGTGGTAGCAAATGAAGGCCATGGAGATCCAGAGTTTTTCTGACCAACATGAAAAAGCTTTTTTTTCAAGTAACAACAGCCATCAATGGTCCCTGTTCCAATGGCTCAAGCCCCTTGCAATCCCAGGAAAGTTCCACCTGTCTCACAGAAAATGTATCTATCAACCTACACTGGAAAGATCACTTCAAGATTCTACTCAACTGTGAATCTGAGGTCTCAGCTGCCACCAAGTCTATCCTTCAGCACCTAGTAATAAAATCTTTTGTTTGTTCCCCCATGCTTCAAGGAAGTCTGGCATGCCATCACTCAGACCAAAAACAATCACTCACCAGGCCCAAATGCATCCCCACAGAGATCTTCAAAGCTGGTAGAACAGCACTGGCACAAAAATTTCACCAACTTCTCATCAAAATATGGGGTAATAAGGAAGTTCCAACTGATTTAAAGAATACCAACATTGTGACCATCTTCAAGAAAGGGGACAAGTCAGTGTGTGGGAACTACAGTGGCATTGCCCTCTTCTCCATCTCCAGGAAGATTCTTACTTGCATCCTTCTGAATCACCTCCTCCCCCTTGCCAAAGATGTTCTTCCAGAATCCCAGTGTGGCTTTATACCATCTCAGGGTACCAACATAATTTTGTTGCACAACATGATTTTGTAGCACAATAGATCCAGGAGAAGTGTAGAGAGCAACACCAGAAGCTTTTTATAGCATTTATTGACCTAACCAAGGCCTTTGACTCCATCAATCATGAAGCTTAATGGAAGGTGCTGGCTAAGTTTGGTTGTCCACTGAAGTTCATCAGTGTCCTCAAGCTACTCCATGAAGGGATGACCACCATTTACCAGACCTATTTACCATCCATACTGGTGTCAAGACAGGCTGTATCATTGTCCCAACTCCTTTTTTCCATATATCTTGCTCTGATTTTGAGTCTTATCTGTGACTGTCTTTCTTCTGGAATTACAGTTGAGTATCACATGGATGGTTAGTTTTCAACCTGTGGCACCTTCACAGAAAAATGAAAGTCACCTAGATTGGCATCACTGACCTTCAGTATGCTGATGACTGTGTAATTCTTCTGAACACTGAGACGGATCTTCAGTCCTCCCTTGACCTTTTCTCAGGTCTACCACAGCCTGGGACTCCCCTATAACATTGGAAAGACCAAGGTGCTCCTTCACTTTTCCCCAGCACAAGCTTCACCCCTCCCCTCAAAAATTACTATTGGTGGAGAACTAGAAAACATTGAACATTTCTCAAGTTACTTTAAATTTCAATTGCCAAATCAAGAGCCAGACCTTATAAAGGGGGATATGGCAAAATGCTGTGTTTATTGATAACATGAATTAGACATAGAGGTTCAGACACACCACTCATATAGACACACACAAATCATCATGCACAAAACTTACACACAGGCACACAAACACAAATCAACCATTCCATTCAGACATTATAGTTACCAGCAGCAGTTGTTCAATAATAGCACTGGGTGGCCAGCCCAGGCCTTGTTGAGAGAAGATGCAGATTCTGTAGACAACAGCTTTGGAGCAGGGTGAAACAGACATGTCTGTGCTCCAATGAAACAGCAGTTGAGAAAGAGAGACTCACCCAACTTGGCATTTTTGAAGTCTTCTTTTATAGGTATTGGCATCCTTTGTTTCAGCACTTTGGGGTTTTTCCATACCCAGCTTCTGTCCGTGGTTGTTCTTCATTCGTCTTCAGCTTATCTTAGCCCGAGGTCAGTTTGGTTGTCAAAGCTGTTATTTTAGCTTTGGAGTGTTCTTGCTGCCTGTCTGGCAGGATGTGTGCATTCTTCCTCCTCCTTATGTCTTTTGTGCCTTAGGCCCCAGAGGGATTCTTCAGTCATCCATTAATTAGTTTACTGACTGGTAACTTACATTTGGTGCCTAGTTGCTTACACAAACAGTTAAATCTTCTTCTCCCATCTTTGTGCCATTCTCTCACCATTCACCCTTTCACATATATTCATTCAAAAAAGGGCATACTGAGTTAATTCACTTACGTCAAGCAAAAGAATACAAAATGGAGTTTTCAAGTCACTTACAGGACAAAACTAACATAGTTACATTTCATCACTATTACACTTTATGTTAACATCAGCTACATTAGTTCAGTTCATGCTACTCTCATACCTTGGCAGTCACCTCTCCCAGTCAGTCTTGATGTAGAAATTGAACATAGGATTCTCTGTACCGGGGTATCCTTCAGAAAGCTGCTTCACCATGTCTTTGCTGACTGAGATCTGCAGATGGAAACTAAGATCTTGGTCTGTAATGCAGTGATTATCCCCACACTCCTCTATAGGGATGAAGTGTGAGCAATATACCAAAGTCATCTTAAGCACCTGGAATGGTTCCATCAGTTTTGCCTCAGGGAGATCCTTCACATTAGATTGGAAGACAGCTGCACCAATTCCAGTATCCTCCCTGCAGCTAACATAACCAGCATTGAGTCAAAGATCATGAATTGTCAACTCCACTGGGCTGGACACTGTGTGCAGATGGCTGGCATTCATTTCTTGAAGCAAGTCCTCTTCTCTCAACTTAGTCATGGTAGGAGTACCCACAGAGGCCAGAAGAAGCACTACAAGGACACCCTGAAAGTATACCTTAAGAAGGGTGGCATCAACCATACAAATTGGGAAGTGCTGGCTGGTAACAGGTCTCAATGGTGCTGCACCATACATCAAACTACAGCCCACTTTGAAAAGAACCATCTTGCTCAGGAAGCCGAGAAGCAGCAGAGGAGGAAGAAGAGCACACAAGAGAAAGACCACAACATCCTAGCCAACAGATGTGCTCCCCACCCCAAGGCACTACTTGTCATACCTGTGGAAAAACTTACAAAGCACGGATTGGACTCCTCAACCACCATAAAAGTCACCAGTAATACCTCTGTCCCTCCCCACACCAGCAGACAACATCCTTATATCAAGGGATAGCCAATGATATTATCTATTGCAAAAACTGTATGAATTAAACTATTCCATAGGAAAACATTGGTTTTGTGACCTTTTCAAATACAATACTATCAAGATACTTCATTTCAACAAGGCTCAAACATTTTGTTTTGACTTTATTATTTTGAATATTATATAAGTGGAGAAAAATAAAATCAAAATGAAGCACTTTCAATAAGGTTGTTCTGAATTTTAAAATATTAATTAAGAGGCAGTTTCAAACATTTTTCCACTTTGAAAGGGTGTGAAAAATCAGAATGCTAGATTTCCATACAGAATGGAAATTCAAAGTTTAGCCGATTCCAATTATATATGTAATCCCATATATTTCGGTCACTTTTGAAATGATTAGCATCCATTTCATTAGAAACTTGGAAAAGTTGTAACAAATACCTCAAAAGCAGTTGGAAAACCAAAACCTGAATGATCTTACCAATTTGGCTTCCTGAATTTTGACAGTCTCAGTATAATAAAAGTGCATGTGTAAACAAAATACTGTGAATTTGAGCAGTAACATTCATTAATACAGTGTCAATACTACTTGTCAATTAATGAAAGTCTTGACTGTTACATTTATAGCTGGTAGTTATCCTTAAGCCATCAGATTGCAGGTGTGTTGTAAGAATTATGTGACATTTGTTAGTAAGAGCTTTAACAAGGATCACATCGAGATTAAACAGTAATCCACTCATAAAGTATATCTGATTAAATGGTGTTTTTTAAAATTTCTGCCACCATGGTGTGAGGGAGCGGGCGCTAAGGGCGGC
>NW_017728910.1:31011753-31036767 GCF_001723895.1 Crocodylus porosus | reverse complement strand
GGCACCTGAGCTGCCTGGGTGATTGGCAGCTCTGCCAATCACCCTCACAGTCACGGGGCACCTGCGTGACTCCGTGACACATGGAAACCATAGTTAATGGCAGGGAAGCAAACTTTCCAAAGGGATGTAGCCCTTTAAATAAATAGCAGAAATTAATTGATTAGGTGGTTCTTTCCAACCTATAATGACTGTTTGCTTTTAAGTTGCTTAGTTTCTACTATTTATTTGCTCAGGAAGGATACAGGGTTGGCATTGTTGCTCTGTAAAGTTAATCATAAGCTGTTTTGTATTCATCAGCATTGCCTAGTCTGCCACATCAGCTTCTAAGTGAAAATAAACACTGGAAATGTCCTGTATAATCAGTGTTGTTTTCAAGATTTATTCTTGTAATAGGAGTCCTAGTAGAAGAGGAGGAGATACTCATAGTATTACCTAGTTTGAAAGAACCTGGCTCAATTAATCTTTTAAACAGGCAATTAAAAAGAATTGCTAATGCTTAGCCTTCTCAAAATATCTTACTGTTTCTGTAGGCTGGAAGAATAACGTCAGTTCTTTCCCCAGCATTACAGTAGTGGTATCCATTTTGATTTTACATATTTGAATGTTTCATTTTTAAACTTCTGTAAACAGTTTAAAAACGACCATCTTATATTTCTAAAGATGGCTTGCCTTTTTTGGCAAGAAGAATCCAATAAATACTAAATAATACCCATTTCCTATATCTGAGTTTGGGTTTAACAAATACTGCAATAATCACATTTTCTGCTGCACACAGATATTTTCATAAGCAATGCTATACTGGAACCATGTGAATTTCTGGCAAGTTCTTTGTATATTGAAGTTCCATCCAGATTCGTATGCAACCAGAAAAGCCAATAGTATAAATGTTGTATGACATGCATTTTAAATATGGTGATCACTGCACTTAATCTATAACAGTTGGATATATATGTGGATCATAGCTGAACAGAGTAGAACTATTTTTATTCCACCAGACTGTTTGGGTAGACTGCTACAGCCCCTACACAAGCACTTTTGCACAGCACAGAGTGCCAGGGGAGTTCCTAATATCTTTGTATTTAGTGGGTGCCATTAGTGTCAGAGTTTATCACAATGCCTTAATGGCACATGTAGATGCTCAAACATTTGCAGTCCAGGGCACAAATTCAGACACTGCACCTGGGACTGCAGCATTTTGAGCTGGGGTGGAATAGCCCTGAGTTAGCAGAGGGCCCGGGGCTCTGGGAGGTGGCATCAGGTGGCAGAGGGTTTTGCTGGGGCACGAGTGCCCCAGTATGCAGAGCCCTTTGGCTAGGCAGCAGGAAAGGGTCTAGCCTCCTGCTTCCTGGGCTGGCTGGGTACAATATATGCCTGGGTCAGCATTTACACATGCATTTAGGCTCAGTTATTTCTGCTGCAGTATGGCAGGTAAATTAGTTTGCTGTGATCTAATAACATTGCATGTGTAGACTTTCATGCTTTATACCACAACAAATTAATCTATTGCACTGTTAAATGCACATGTAGATACACATGCAGCATGTATGCTGGAAAGTAATAAACAAGGGATAAGAGATCTACCCAGTAACCAAAGTCACCAATACATACCATGAAGTAGGGAACTATATGAGTTTCTGTTATAATCTTCTGCTTCCATTTGACAGGAAAATACTACTTTTTCACTGGCCAAAAAAAGGCAATTTCTGAATATTTTATATTTAAGAAAATTATAAAATGAATGGAAGGGTGGGAGAAGAGGAGGAGGGGGGTGAAAGAGAGAGAGAAAGATAAGCTAAATATGAAACCTGCTTTTATTAGTATCATAGGTGTGTAGTGCTGAAAGGGACTTCATGAAGTCATCTAGTACACCTTCTGCTCAGGGCAGGATCTTCCCTGACTAAACTATCTCAGTGTTCATCTAAAGTGCTCATAAAAAATTCTAGGGATAGAGAATTCTGGGTAACCTCTTCTAATGTATAACCACCCACATAGGAAGTTCTTCCTATTTGCCAACCTAAATTTCTTCTGCTGTCTTTTGAGGACATTGTTCCTTGTCCTGTCCCCTACTTTAAGAAAAAACTGTATCTCAATCCTCTTTATTGAAGACAATATTAAATTTCTCATTGACTTCAATGGGAGCAGATGGCTTAAAGTTATTCGGGCTTATCCCAAAGCTCATTTTCTCATAGGAAAACCCCACACTAACCAAGACTTTAATTTATATATCTATATAGATATATATTTCTATATTTCTAGATCAAATTCTGCTCTCACTTAAAATCTGTGTTAATCAAGAATAATTTCTTGATGGAAGATAGTTTTTACAAAATACTCCTTTTTTAGATCAGTGTAAAAACTAGAATTAATCCTATCAACATTAAAGAGAGTATTAATATAATTAAGATCAGTAGGGTTTGTTCTTTTGACACTGAAACAACACACATGTAGTAGAATTACTCTAAAAATAGAAGTAATTATGAGAAAGCAAAATACATTGTATTGTTTTCTATATTTTTAATACAAACATATAAGTTTTGATTCCCATATGATTTCCTCCAATATGCAGTGCCAGACTAGCATAAGTAGCTTTACTGTAAATGATACTCAGTGTAATTATTTCTTTCTGTGGGCAAAAACAAAAAAGTCATGATGGTTTTATTTTATGTTAATTTAAGTATGCATACTTAATCTTGGATACTAGGCAATTGGTTTCCTGGGTTTAAAAGATCTAACAGCTTCCATGTGTAGTTATAGCTCTGTTCAGTCTCTCTCATCAAATGGAGAATCTGAGTCTGATACACAGCCCATGAAAATCAGTTTGAATCCTCCCTGTAATTTAACTGGCACGGAATCAGGTCCTGGAAGCAGAAACAGAATAAGGAGTTGGAAGTTAGTCAAGTGGAAGTAAATGATAATTATTCAAGCTGCTTAGAAAACTGTAAGTAATGCTGGCTCCAATTATTGCTTTCCCAAAGTTCAATATGCCTGTGGGCACATCCAGACAAGCATGCAAGTGTGGCACGCAGCGTTGCAGACCCATAAGGCACCATACATTGCACATGCAGGTGTTCCCTGTGTTGCTAATTTGCATCATGGGGGGAGTGAGCGGAAGGGGAAGTTGACACCAGGAGATCCCAGTGTCAGAAAAACCCTCAGTGGAAAAAAGCAGGATGGCACACGGGGTGGCAGCATGTACTGCCCCAAACTGAAGCCTGGCTGGCTGGAGCAAAGCTCCGGGGGCTGACCAGACTCCCTACTTCCAGAGCACTGTTTCTGGAGCCCTAGGAGCCCCCAGTACCCCAGGTAAGTCCTCCCCTACCCCACCTAGGGCAACATGCCACATGCTGGAGCATGCGTGGGCATTCCCCAAGGACAAGGCAGAATGTTTGTCCCCAGGGAAATGCATATGCCTCCTGCATTTCTGGGTCTGGTCTATGAGTCTATACAAAAAATAAAATCTGAAAATATCCTTATTCAGTATGCTAGACATTTCTTTTCCCCAGTATAGGTTTCCCTCACTTTATGCTATATATAAGTTCCTGGAAAATGGCACATAACTCAACTTCATATAAAGGGAACACACTTTACAAAGTAACAAATAGGGATACGTTCCAAGGCCTCGATTGTAGTGACCCACAGGCCCATTTCTACCACTTATACAAGACAACTGTTTGTACTCACCAACAGCAGACAATACACGCAAGCACAGGGTGATAGTGAATGTTACCATAATGGGGATGACAACTACAGAAACATGTATCGCAGACAATGAGCAAGGAGCACGGATCCACACAGGAGACTTTATTTTGGTGCATGTCACTCCCACAATGCACTGCACAAAGCAGCTGACTGAGGGCTTCCACCACACCAATCACATAAGAGTGAATTTACCTTGGCTATAACAAATTTTTGGTATAAAAAGGGTCATTGCATAAGAATGAATTTGCACATACTGAACCCACATAAAGTCAGGGAAACCTGTATAAAGGTGCATTAATGTTCAGTGGTTCAGGCCAGATATCTTGTCTACCTACTAGTGGATCTTACTTTAGAATGTTATTAATAGAAGATATTTCTTGGAAAAAAGAATATTTCTGATAAAGTAGCTTTTTTGAAGAAAGAAAGGCTGAGATACTATCATCCATGCTACTTACTATTAAGTACCTTCAATGGCTATTATTTTATACCAAATTAAACAGAAATGGAAGCAAACTGATTATTTTTGTCATGTTGTCCACAGAAAAGTTGTTGCTGTCTAAACCACTCTATTGTATTTGTTCTCTTCAGTTTATATATAATTTCATGAAAAGGTTTTGCCAAAAGACATGCGCTGAACCTTTACACATCTTGGATGCAAATAAATATGCTATTAAGGTTTTCTATCGATGAAGGAAGAGTTATGAAACTGAGAACAATTCATATTACTTTTCTGTTCAGCATCTTGAAATCTAAATACCTCATTCTACAAGGGAGGTTAGCCTTCTGATTTGTGAAAAAACTGTAGGAATAGCCCTCAATAAATTAATTTTAGGTTCACCAGAAATCTTACAATGCAAGCCTCTTTCTGTGCAAGATGATACAGAACCAACAAGCACTTACCAAAATGTCCCATTGACTTTAACAGAGCTGCTACATGGGCAGGCTTCCTAGAGTAAGTGAAGCATATGCTACCCTAGAGGGAACAGACTTAAGGCCACCAAAAGCACAGAAATAGGTATGGTTAAGTAATTGTTTAAGGCTGTGACTCAGTAAAACACTTAAGCACTTACTTAACTTAAAGCACACAAGTAGTTCCATTGAAGTCCATGGGACACATTCCCATGCTTGAAGCTAAGGACAAGCTAAAGTTTTTTTGCAGAACAGATCTCTATTAAGTTTCTCCCATAAAAATTTTGGTTGGCGGTTTAGTAGGTAAACATAATACTGTCCCCACAACTAATAAGAAGGGCTGTCTACATTTTTACCTAGGAAAATTAAGCTCCCTCCCCTCCCAAAGAGCACTATAAACCCACATCTCTTTGCCTGATTTCTAACATTTTTTTTTATTGTCACCTTTTAGAATATTTCACATGTGGAAAGTGTATAAATAATGTAGAATTGCTGTGCACTTATAAATATGAGATCCCAGTTTCACTTCTGTTAGAACACAAGTAACATTGATAGGATTACTTCAAGGATGAAGCTCCGATAAGCTGTTTGTCTTAACTGTGTGACAGTTAGAAAAAAATAAAAGTTTACTGGGCTATAAGGAACTACAGGACAAAGAAGTGTGTGTGTGGATTTATGCAGCATGGGGAGAATGTGTGTGTCTTCTTTTTCCTCATAAATGTTCAAAAGTAATAAGCTGCCTACTTTCTTCACCTTCTTGTAACAGAGATGTCGCTGGTATAAATAATGGGGATTAATTAAAGGAACTTACTAGGGCTGTACAAAATTTTGCCACCAGTTTTGTTTCGACACTGTTTCAACCTGTTTCAAGGTTGAAACAGCAAAAGTGAAACAAAACAGATATTGTTGAAACAGCCTTGAAACAAAACAAGGCAAGTCAAAACGTTTTGCCGTTTTGATGCTGTTTCGACGTTTCGCCCATAGGCTACAATGGGGAAGGTCAAAACAGCCTATATCTCTGTCATGTATGGCCAGATTTGGACAAAACTTTCAAAAATGGTAGCCCCTTCTGAGCGCATAAAGCATGCCGTGTTTCAAGAAGATAGGTCCAGGCAGTTCTGAAAAACTGCACCCCAAAACCCTGAAAGCAAAACTCATGTCACGTGTATGTGTTAAACCACAGCAGCATCAAAACTGCAGGTGTGCTAACCCCTGCTGAGGCCACAAAGCCTGCCAAGTTTCAAGGAGATAGGTATAGGGTTTTGGGGAAAACTACACCTCAAGCTGTGGACAAGCAAAACTCATGACATGGGAGACACTGTGTGTTAAAGGTGCAGCAGGGTGACAGCTGCAGGCCTGCTAGCCCCTGCTGTGGTCACAAAGCCTGCCAGCTGTTAAGGAGATAGGTGCAGGGGGGGTCTTGGGCCCTGCACCATTAGCTGCTGACAGGCAAAACTTGTGACATTGGTGCTTTTGGGACTGACTGTGTCTGTCTTGGGGCAGTTGATTGTCTGTATTGATTAGTTCCTCTCCTTAGCCCAGTTTTGTAGGTGTTAATCCATGCTTGTTAAGATGTTATGTAGTAGCTAGGTATTGTGTATTGAGCTGGTCCCTGAGTGAATCATAATTAATTGGTAACTGGGATCACAGTAGCTTAGCAGCCAGGCCTGCAGTAGTTGTCCCCTCCAGTGTCCCAAGGCAGATACAGTTGCACAAGCACTGATGTCACGAGTTTTGCTTGTCTGCAGCTTGAGGTGCAGTTTCCCCCAAACCCCTGCACTTATCTCCTTGAAACTTGGCAGGCTTTGTGGCCTCACAAGGGGCTACCACCCCTGTCGTTTTGACCCCACTGTGGTTTAACACATACATGTGACATGAGCTTTGCTTTCAAGAATTTGGGGTGAAGTTCCACCCAAACCCTCTGCATCAATCTTCTTGAAACATGGCAGGCTTCATGGCCTCTGTGGGGGCTAGCAGTCCTACAGTTTTTACCCTGCTGTGTCTTAACACATACATGTGACACAAGTTTTGCTTTCAGGAATTTGGGTTGCAGGTTCTCCAAGCTCCCTGCACCTATCTACTTGAGACAAGGCAAGCTTTGTGGCCTCAGAAGGGGCTACCATTTCTGCAAGTTTTATCCAAATCTGGTCAGAATTGATGAAGTTATAGCCTGTTTTGACCTTCCCCATTATATCCTATGGACGAAAAGTCAACACAGGGTTGAAACAGCAAAATGTTTCGACGGAATGAAATGGAACAGCTGTTCCTACTCAAAACAAAAGTCAGAACAAAACACTGATTTGTCAAAATGTTGAAATGCTGGTCAAAATGAAACACTTCTGTTTCGCACAACCCTAGAACTTACCTACAGTGGAAGGGTAGAGACTACAAGGCAGTAAATATCTGTTGTAGATGATTAAACCCTAAACAGAGTGGAAGTATTTGGATATCTATAAAAAAAACCCCCAACATCTAGTAATGCAATGGGGAAGCTAGGATATAAACTAGGATATAATATTAAAACTTTCTTCTTCATGTTTTGCAAGTTTTTGAAAACTGGATGTTGCTGTATTATTAAATTTCCCATTAGTTTCTATGTGGTTTGCATAACTAATTGCCTGCAGGTGGATTCAAAATGTAAATTATCACTCAGAAAAAGAAACTGCAGGAATGAAGTAATAAAAATGGATAACCTTAGACATTGATTTAAAAAAATCTCTTTGGTGAAAAATGGCATACAAAGTTGTATACTCCAAGTCAAGAATACATATAGTGAGAATCAAACTGAAAACTATATAGAACTAGGTCTCTATGCTGTGTCATTTGTACATCTATATTTTTCCTGTTAATGCACATTTAGCACTACTGTCAGGACAGAACTAAAAAAACATGCTGTTTAATTTTAATAAAATATGGGCAATAGCAAGCTTTCAGCAGTATAGCATATAGTTTTGTATTTCCAATCAGTCTTAACACAATTACTCTGTAATCCTCAATTGACTGGAAAATGATCCTGATTTCGGAACTGTCCCTGATTTGCTATAGTCTCTCTAGTGTTACGAATTACGGTCTTAAAGCCACGTGCATTTCGCTTTAGGCTGGGGCAATGATCGTGCAGAACAAGTATCTAAAGTCAGATACAGAAGCTTTATTTGCTGCAGTGAGGTGCCGCTGAAGAGGGACCCCTCCTACCAGAAATAACACTATTTTATACTTTGTTAGTACGCCAGTGTTAGTTCGTGATCAGCTCATGCTCGTAAAAATACCCAACCATCTATTAATTAAATCACTATTCTATCCAATCAAGCACCACTGTGAGCGAGAACACTGAAGTTTAATTCTCGTGACTCCGTCCCATATTTTTTGCCCAGATGTGTCTTATCTTATACAAACAATCCTTGTAGCCAACTTCAAGGTTTCTCTTTTGACGAGACTCCTCTGTTGACTGGAATCAGCTAGTTTCATATCTTATCAGTAACTCTTACACAGTACCCCTCTTTCCTCCCAGCTGTCTCGTAAGTGCTGTGTCTGCTTTTATGAAATGGAGGCAAAAGGACAAAGAAATGGCCTCACTTTTAGCATTACAAAGCCTTGCTTTAACCCTACAAGATTCATATACAACACTAGAATTTTCTACCACGTTCTCTGGCCATGTGCAAGCATTACATTTCTACCAGGAGAATCACCATTTTCCTGGTAGAAATCACAAATGTTTAAATGTTCACACTTTCTCATGGATCAAAAATGGTTGCTTCAGGAGAAAAATAACCCAATCCAATAGAAGCTGTTTCTATGACTGTTTCTCTTGGGAGAACAAATGCTTATACATTTCCTTTCGCTTAATTTCTCCGGGACTAGGAGTAGAGAGGCTGAAGAGAGAGGTTCCTGTGCTTCCAAAGACTGGGCTCAACCCAGTCTGGAGAAGGTGTGGAGCAGCTTCTTCCACCTGGAAGGGGAGGGGAGGGGAGGGGAGGGGAGGAACAGCTGCCAGCTGCTCCCCTCGTGCTCTTCACATAATGGGAACTCCAATGTGAGGAGTGGACAGGGGTAGAAGGAATACAATGGTGCAGTAATACCTATCTTTGATTCCTGTTCCACCTAAACTTTTAAAACAACTGCATGGGAGGTGCAACAGCATTTGTATTCAGGCAGTGTTGTGGTAGTCAATTGACTTCATGGCTCATTATATTGTATCTGATTCCTGCTAATCTCAGGTGCTAATGACCCTCTCTCCTTTAAAATTAGGATGACCCTATTTCCAGGCAAACTGGGACAGTCCCAGATTCTGTAGTCCAGTCCCAGCCAGTCGGTCAAAAGTCACAGAGTGGAGTCTGGTGGGGTCATGGAGTGGTGTGGAGTGCATGGGCAGGTACCACTACTGCTGGGCAGAAGCCAAGTGGGCAGACTAGAGTGGGATGGTGCCTGCTTCAGGCCGCCCACCTTGCTCCCACCCAGTGGCAGTGGAGCCCTCCTGTCTGCTCACCTGCCTGGCATACCACACTGCTCTGCGATGCTGGCAGACTCCACCCCAGGACTTTTTACCAACTGGCCAGGACTAGACTATGGAAGCCGGGACTGTCCTGGTTTGCCCAGGACATATGGTCACCCTATTTTTAATGGCCTAGATGTTCCATTAATAACATTAGCTTTTCTTCTGCAATTTTCTTGTCTGTTAGCCATTCTTGTTAATACCTCTCATGTTTTGCAGCCCTGCAGACTGTTTTTAGTCCTAGTTAAAACTTTATCTCCAGTGTGATAACATTAACTCAGGTGAAATAACTGACAGTGAAGTGTTGGATACATTGTCCGGATGCTTTATGATGTTTTACAGATCTGAATAAGTGATGTAACTGCATTTAACTGCAACTACTAGAGGTCTAATAAAGCAATATATTTTGACTACCTTTGCCTAGTTTGTTTTGTTTTTTAAACTTTATATATAATTTATCAGATTAGTGTACATTCCAAAAAATATATATATATTCACTTGTCTTTTGGTCTGTAACTCAATAATATAACTCTACCCCTTAGTTTATTAGTAAAGATTTTGGTTTATTTTTACCTGGAGAAAAATGTGCGTTTATATTTTAAGTGATGTTGAACCACACAGTCTGTTCCTCTCATTTTAAATCCTAGATCTGCTCATGTACAGGAGCTTTACCCCACTATTTCCATCCCTTCAGGATGGGAGGACTGAAGCAATTCCTTCACTTCACCCTTTTCCCCGAGCAGTCTGAGAAATATGCAAGGAGCAAAGGAAGGGGTGGTACAGGCTGAATGCTTATATTGCTCCCTCTGCTAGAATCATTTCTAGTGGTGGAAAATTTCTACCAACAAAAATGAATGCTGAATCACCTCTACTTCAGCCCCTTGGAAAAAATATTTCCAAGCACGAGGAAAAAAACCAAACTGTATTCTGAGATGGCAGTTTGTTATGGGAGTTATTACTTACCTGCAAATATAATATGCTTACATTAAGACAAGCAAAACAAAAATAAGGGGGGTACATTCTGGTCATATACAGATTTTTACATGAAAATATAAAGGCAATACCATTTTATATTTTATGTGAACTGCATTACAGTCTGCAGGAGTATTATCTTTCTAGTCTGAGTGAAGAAATAATAATGTCATCAAAAAGATTCATTTTGAAATGTCCACGTTCCCATTTCTGTTTAATTTTAGCACTTGAAATATCATCTTGTTTTCTTAAGATAAGAGATCAATTTCAAAGTCTAATGCATTTTTTACAGGTTTGTGTAAACTCAAGGGATAATAATTTCAAGTTGTGTATGTTTAGTGCTTTTTTAGTTATTGAAAATAAAATTATTAAATTGTTTAAAAATGACAGTATGATATTATCTTTCATTATCCTCAATATTAGGTGTGTCTACACCAACTGTAGACTAGTTTACTGCACAGCAGAATGTCACAGTCTATGTGTGCAGGACACTTACTGCACCATAATTTAGGCTGCTGAACAGTTAGCTAGTATCTATGAATACAGGTATTAGATTAACTGCACAGTAGTTATTGTGTAGTAATGCACTTGTAGACACTGGCAACGTGTAGACAAAAGGAAGGGCATGTATGCATAGCACTTTAAAGTGGATTAAATGCTTTCACATTGCTTTAATAGTGTTGGTGTTTGCATGCATTGGTGGTGTATTGCACAGTAATTCTAGCTGCTGTAGCAAATTCGGCGGTGTAATGTACCTTAAATGACTTGGGGCACAGGAAACTTAAACTCCTTCTCCGAGGAGCTTGCTGCCCTACAGCTGTGGAGCAAGACACTGGGCTCTGTGCAACTCAGGGGCTCTGCAGGAAGTCCTACAGGCAGCCTGGTGGCAGTCCAGGAAGGCAGGCTCCACACAAGTTAAAAAAAAAAAAAGCAGCAAGCCTAATTTATTTATTTTTTCTCCTTTGGAGCCTACCTGCCTGCCTGAGCTGCATGAGGGCCCAGTGATTCCCTCCACAGCTGTGGTGCCCCCTGGGACCACCTGAGGCAGGTGCCTGTGGGTGGGTGCCACCTGGAGGGGCTGGGAAACCACCAGCCCTCCCCACTGCACAGGGACTGCTCCAGCCACCAGCAACTCGTTCTTCCCTCCCCACTGCTGGAGAGTCAGGTAAAGTCAGGTGTGTGTATGACACATGGGTTTAAAGGGCCCTAAATTGAAGAGGTGTTTTTAAAAAAACACCACTTCAATTTAGGGCCCTGGTGTCATCTATACACACAAACAGATTTGCCCCCAGTCAGCCTAGGCAGCAGGAGGCCACAGGGGACAGGGAGTTCTCTGCTGCTTAGCTCCTGGCACTCCCCAGGAGTGAGCTGGGGATGGGAATCCAGCCCCTGTTTGCTCTCCAGAGCAACACTGTGCAGCTGGGACCAGGGAGAAGAGATTGACATAATATATCTGGACTTCAAAAAAACCTTTGATTTGGTGTCCCATAAGCTTCTCATGGAAAAATTGGCCAGCTGTGGCTTCAGCTACATCACAGTCTGATGGCCGGGGATCTGGGTCCGAGGCCAGACCCAGAGAGTGATAGTAGAAGGAAGTGAATAATCATACCACTTCGTGACTAGTGGTGTCCCCAAAGGCTCTGTCCTTGGACCTGTTCTCTTCAATGTCTTTATTAATGATGTGGAAACCAATGTCAGAAGTGGACTAGCCAAGTTTGCCAATGACATTAAATTTTGGGGTACAGCGTCCACACCTGAGGATAGGTTGGTGAACCAGGCTGACCTGGATAGGCTTAGAAGAAAGTGGGCAGATATAAACCTGATGACCTTCAATATGGAAAAATGCAAGGTACTCCACTCCAAGGGGAAAAAACCCTGCAGCATGCTTATAGGCTTGGCAGTGCTATGCTTGCTATCACCATGGCTAAAAGAGACTTGGGGGTCAGGATTGACCACAAGATGAGCATGAGCCACCAATGCGATGTCACAGCTGGTAAAGCAAACAAAACTCTGGCTTGCATCCATAGATGCTTCTCAAGGAAATCTCAAGCTGTCATCCTCCTGCTGTACTCGGCCTTGGTGAGGCCACAGCTGGAGTACTGTGTCCAATTCTAGGCTCCACAATTCAAGAAGGATGTGGAGAAGCTTGAGAGAGTCTGAAGAAGATCAGATGCACATGATCAGACAGTAAGAGAATGGGCCTTATGATGAGAGGCTGAGAGCCATGGGACTCTTCAGCCTGGAAAAGTTCAGGATTAGGGGTCCCCTGGTGGCAGCCTATAAGTACATAAGGGGTGTGCATCAGGATCTGGGGGAATACCTATTCATCAGAGCACTCCAAGGAATGACAAGTTCCAACGGTCACAAACTCTTCCAAGACCATTTCAGGCTGGACATAAGAAAAACTTCTTTTGTGTCTGAGTCCCCAAGTTCTGGAATAGATTCCCTCCAGAGGTGGTGCAAGCACCACTCTAGAGTCTTTTGAGAAATGTTTGGATACTTATCTTGCTGGGATCCTTTGACCCTAGTTGACTTCCTGCCCCTGGGGCAGGGGGCTGGACCCAATGATCTTCTGAGGTCCCTTCCAGCCTAACATCTATGAAATCTATGAACTTCAGCCCCCACTCACTCTCTGGAGTTCCCAGCTCCATGGTGTGCAGAGCTGCTTGGGGGGTAAGCAAGGGCTAGGAACCCAAGCAGAGCAGCTGCGAGCAAGCCCCATTCCCATCTGCTGGGTGGAGGGATGGCTGGGAACTGTCTTGCAAGTGGGGCAGCTGCCAGTGAGTGGGGGAGTCCATCTGGCAGGAGGTTTGCCAGCAGCTGCCCCACATCTGGTACAACTCCTGGTGAACCTCCTGCCAGGCAGGGAGGCCCCATCCATAAGGGGGCTCACTGGCAGCTGTGTATCCCTATGGGCACAGGGCCTAGAGAGCTCTGCCCACTGTAGCAGCAGCTGTCTCCTAACCCCTTGCACATCAGGATCCAACCTGGGGAGCTTGGAGCCTCCCCCTGGCTGCTGCAATGGGTCTCCCACTGGGAGAATATCTGCTTCCCACAGGGTGCACATGTAGACTTGCTCCCATGGAAGGCATACTGAACAGTATTTTACTGAGCCGTAAGCCTAACATACATTAATAGCATGTATGGAAGTGACCATTGTTACTTTTATTACCTGGCTTTCTAGTTCCTTGTCTCTTATGTCCTTCATTTGGATTCTTTAAGGGTAATTCCAGTAGTATTTTCCAGTCTTTTTAGTCATTGCAGCGTATAAAAAAGGATAATCTCTCGCTCCCATCTTGCTTTTGTGATCATCTAAATTGCTCAAAATGGAACCCTTTTTGGATGAAGGCTTCTGGCATGGCATTCTCTGAGAAAGATCCCCAAACACTGCAACTTGCTTCCTTTACTTCATTACCATTTGTATTTAGTGACCTGCAGGTCTGCTTTCTCTTTGCAGGTCTTTCCCAGATGAATGGGACAACATTCTCATCAGGTCAGTGGCTGACATTAATTTATATTTACATGAAATGTCCTTTGTAAATACTGGGGGAAGTCAGCACACTTGTACTATGGCTGCTATACAGCAGTGATGATTTGTTTTATATGAGTCTGTGTTTGTTGTCCCATATTTTATGTGACTAGTAAAGATTAAGATTGTTCCTTTTGAAAATGGAATAAATGCATAAATAAAAACACACACGTGAATTATTTAAATAATGTTTATAGGTCAAATTGTAGTCCTGTTGAAGTCAATGAGGATTTTACTCTTGACTTCAGTGGAACCAGGAGTAAAGTGATATAGCATAGTACATTTCTTAATAGGTGATTCAGGACTAAATCCTTAATTAGCTAATATGCACATTTGTCACAAATTTGAAATGATTGCTGTAGCTGAATGTTACATTAGTAACCTAAACATTTTTATGCTTTTAAATCCATAATTAGTCACCTAAGTAAAGTTCTTTACATTTTTACCAGTGACATAACTAAAGCAGGATGACCAGTGCAGCCACTCTAGGTTATGACTTTGTGGGGGAGGGTTAGGGATGGGCAAAAAAAAAATGTTTCTTTGCAGTTGTTCAATGGCAGCAGTGTGGCAGCAGATGGAAGTTGCCCCTGCTTATTTTTGGCAGCTGCCCCAAGGACCTGGCTGTGTTGTTATGCCTCTGCCTTTCACTTTTAACCACTGTTAAATTGTTGAGATTCTTGGATGTTTAGTACTTCAGAGCATCAAGCCTCTTATCTACGGGAACGTGGAATTTAACTTTAACCAAGTACACTCTTTTTAGTCATTCCATACAGAATTATCAACATGGTCAAAATTTTGTTTGGTTTGTTTTTTTTCCTTTAAAAAAATTGATAGCTAAAAATGGTGCTGGTTCAGTAACCTTAACTATAATCAAGTAGACCAAACAGTTCACATTAAGGTTTGATTACAGAAACATTATTTATCTTAAGATATTACTAGCTCTCATGTGAACATAGTTCAGAATAAGAAGTGATGTGAAGTACATGAAGTGAAGGGAAGTATGTATTGTTCTACAATAGCTCATAAAGTCTGTCTGATGTTCTCCTGTGGAAGGCTACAGTGTTTTTTCATAGTTGTAAATTCTTACATTTACCATAGAGCCAAGCTAAAAGTCAGCCTCTAACACATGCAGGGCTTAACTCTTCTTCCTCTTGCATCAGCTTTCTAATAATGTAACTGCCATGTTTTCAAGACAGTAGTCTTTCCTCCTGCATACTGGGAAGAGTATGAGGAGAATCAGGCCATATGAAACTGGCTTTATAAAGCAGCATAAGAGAATAGGCTGAATAAGACAAAAAAAGTTGCGTACGTTTTTCCATATCTACTAAATAAGGCATAAAGGAAGACATAAGAACTGATTATTATAGAAGGAGATGACATTAGGTTAAGGAATGGCTGCTTAGTGACATGTATACTTATCTAAATAATCCAAGAGGAAAGGAATTTTTGGAGGTGGTATCCTTTAGCCAGTGTAAGGACTTTTAATTATTTGGAATGATTGGAAAACAAGTCACAAAATCTAACTGGAGTAATGCCTGTGGCTTAATCCCAGAAATTCAATTATACACAACCTTATGAGGGGAAGCAGCTGTTCAAAGATGCAGCAAAAGATTGTGGGAAGGAAAAGGAATTTTATGATCCCTGCTTTCAGATTTCTGAGAGTTAGTTGGCTTCAGCCTCACCTTCAGCCTGCTCAACCAGCTATTAGGTATGCAGGGAAATAGCCTGTGCCAGATTACCTTTCCAGCTAATGTTTTGTAGCAGGGGTGTGCAAAATGTGGCCCGTGGGCCAGATCTGGTGGCACGTGGCTCCAGCTACCACTGCACATGGGGGAGAAAAGTGTAGCCTCTATCACCAGAGCTCCGTGCCATACAGGTACAGTTCCTGTGCACATGCCACTGGGGGAAGCCCCATATGCTGGAGCCAGCTGCCTTCCATGCCCCCTGCTGTGCAGGTCCCAGGACTCCACCAGAAGTGAAGGGGAGCCCCAGCCTGTGCTTGCTTATAGAGTCCCAGGACCTGCATGGCAGGGGGTGGGGAAGGCAGCTGGCTCCAGTGCGTGGGACTTCCCTTCACTGGCACACAAGCATGGGAAATGTACGTTCCCATGGAACCCCAGTGAAAGAGACAGCTCAGCTGAGTGGGCTGCACTCCTCTCAGTGATGTGCCATGCTGGCTGGAGCCATGCTGCATCAGGAACAAGTGCTTCGAGTGTCCCTGCCTGCTACTGCTGCTGTTGCTGATGGCAAGGCTGCATGCTTGAAGAGGAGTATGCGGGGGAGTCCCCACACTCCCACATACCCCCCTACCCTCCCTCACACTCCACAAATGTCACACGCCCACATCCTGCTCCACAATCCCCACATTTATCCCCAACATACCCTATTGCCCCTCCACACAGCCACACCCCTTCAAACCTCCCCACACTCCACCATACACAAACACCCCACACACCACCATTCACATGCACACACACTTGCATACCCCACCATACACACACACACACCACCATACACACACAACCCACACCCCACCCTACACACACACACATACCTCCCACAGATCCCCAACCACACCCCCCATATAATATACAAGACTAAGACTTTGTTCGGGTTATGCAATCACCTATGCATATGATATGCAAAAACAAATCATGACAAAAACATTTTTGTAACAAAATGAAAATATGTTATAGTAGGTGTTTGACTTTTAATGTATGATTTGTTTTTTTTATGGTTCTAAGATGGTAAGCCCCCCTCCCAAAACAAGTATTTCCAGGGGGCAAGGGGAGGAACTTCCAGTGGCAAAGGTCAGGGGTTAGGGGCAGGACTTGTGGTCTCAAGACAGTGACCAGGAATCAGGGCAACTGTCAAGGTATGGGGCTACCCATGTAGCCCTCAACAGCTCACCAAAACGCATTAAACGGCCTTCCAGATGAAATAATTGCCTGCTCCTGCTCTGCAGAGTCCCTGAAAAAAACCATACCAGTTAAGGACAAGTGGCATAAAGGGTAGGGTACAATGTCGTCTTTCCCTTCCCAATCTAGAAAATGCTTTCACTACTGAGAATTCAAATCATCTAGGCTTGCAACTTATGGAAAATGTATAATTACTCCTGCTATTTTGCCTTTATATTGGGTACTAATGTGCCAAAAATGCCCTGCAAAAATTCTGATCATAGAGTTTATTTCATGTGTAAAGAAAGAGAGCAGGATAAACCCCTAAAAAAGAAATGTCAAAGATATAATGTAGCAATAAAGTGCTTTGGCAGGCAAATAAATTGCAAGATAAGATAGAAAGAAGAAAGAGGTTAATAATTGAGATTAATCCAAAAGGGAATATTAGAAAGCATAGTGCCTACTGGGAGTTACTGGGGCTAGATGGAATGAAATATGCATTTTATAAACAAGCTAACATCATTAGACTTTTTTTTTCATCTAAGGGCTACATGGCAATAAAGAGTGAAAGTGCTTAAAGGCACTGGAGCAAATGTGAATGTATCAATTTGTTCATGTATCCTTTTACAATGTTTAAGAAAAGTTTCAGTATACATGTAGTAGTTTAGAGATTATAACATGAAAAGCATAGCAAAATAAAACGGAGGTAGTCATTTAGAAGCACATTAAATATACAGTGTCCTTGCACTCTGGGTTTTAAGTTTGATAATGTTTCTTCCTGTATGGTACTGGAAGAAAGGATGGTCTCCTGGTTAAGGTTCAAACCTTGAACTTTTGAAATTTGGGTTAAATTCTATGTTTGACAACAGATTTCCTTAGTCACTTGGTTGCAGATCCCAGACCCTCTCCCTCACCACCTCTCTCTCCACCCCCTCCAAAAAAAGCAAACAGTTGGGCACATAAAATAGGACTGAGAAGGAATATTAATGAAATCACAAGTCCAAGTTCCAAGCAGAGTTTGATTTGGTAGGCAATCTCAGACTGCACCAAATATACATAAAATATAGCAATTGGTTTCACTTTCTTTAAAAGTTGGTTGTAGTAGTTGCCTGCTCCTTTAAAGAGCTGAAACTGCTAGGGGAAGAGCCCTAGTGGTGAATTGGAAGCCCCAGCTGCGAGTTACCAGGGCAGCCAGAACAAGTTGGTGGCTCACACCTGTCAGTGATCAGCTGACCAGAAGGGGCAGAGCCTGGCTCATATATAAGCCCCAGGGTTGAGGCCAGGAAGGTAATTCCCTGCCAGCAGCCAAGGGGGAAGGAGCTCTCCCAGAGCAAGCAAAGGGGAGAGGCCTGACTGCAGGAGCAGCTTCTGACACTGTTGAGGGATGAAGCATTCCCCGGTAGGGTTTGAATGATGTTATAGCTGGGTGGCTTGAATTTATGTTATAGCCCAGGGACTTGTGTTTTGTTTATTGTTGTATAAGACTGGTGGTTTGGGTGAGGCTATCAGGGGATGGAGGAGGCCTCATAGGGGACCATGGCAGTGTGGGGACCCCAGTGCCAGAGAGGACAAGGGGGCCAAATTTACAGCAAGGCCCAGACCAAACAACATCGGTACCATCTGCGAGGCTTGGGGCATGGTAAAGGGGTGGTTGGAGCCATGCGTAGCCCATAAGGCTGGGGTGCCTCAAACACCTGTTGTAACATCTATATATTGGAGCAGGACCCACTAGAGGTCTGGAAATCCACAGGGCCCAGAGAATCAATCAAGACAGTGTCCAAGAGGACTTAAAGGCAGCCTCCCTATCATTCATACCATCAAAGATGTGGTGGGTGAGAATAGAGGGTGCCCATTGGGCCAACTTGGCACAGTAAGAGGGCCTTGGGGAGATCATGGCCATCCTGTAGGGCCCCATTCTGTGACAGTGGGTTTTGTTTGTTTGTTTGTTTTTTGTTTTTCTTTAAAGCTTGTTTGATCCTAGATGCCATCTTCTGTAGCCAAAGGCAGGGATGTACCAGACCTCACTCAGCCACCTTTAACAGTATGGCCTGACTGACCAGGTCCCCATTCATTTTGGGATCAGCTGAGGGAACATCTGGTGCAAGTCTGGTATGTAACTCAAATTCACACCTCTAGAGGTTAAAGTGCGATGCTTTAATTAGTGTACTGCACTCCTGGTGGCAGTAGTACTACCCCTTTTATATACATAGTAATTAAAGTATTCCCTCCCCTGCATAAAGGAACTCAAACCCATATTTCTGACCTTCCTGGAGAGTGCCCCATCTATCAGGGTAAATATTGTTTTTGAGGTGCGAGTACTCTCAGTTCCTCCATCTAAAGCTATGCTATTGTGAGGAAAAGAAAGCAAGATGGTTTCATCCAGAAAGAGAAGAGTTGTAACTGTCCCATCAGTTCTTGTGCTCACTTGGGTGGAAAGTACCCACTTAAGTGGAATGAGACTTGTATTTCACTCTTTCCTCTTTATTTGTATGTCTTTTATCCAGTGACTGTTTGATATAGAACACACAAACTGTCCTTGAAAGAGGAACTGGAACCAAGGTCTTCCCTTTCTTGGGGGACTGTTCCAGGTCCTTGAGATACTAGGTTACAGAGTCATATTCTTGCTGCTTTTCTCTTGCTGGTCCAGTTAATCTTGTATTTTATTCTCCACAGTGAAAACAGAAGGAGTTAAGAATAACTCTGACCAAAGAAAGTGATATTTGGTTTGCTAGTTTTCTTCATGTTACGTAGAATATACTAGGCATGGGAGAGAGGCATAAAACTTAGATCTGTTTTGAAAGTTTCCTAAGGTCTGAGGTGTGGATAAACTGGATTTTGGTAATAGTCACTCTGTGCCCATTTTAAAAAATATCTTGCAAAGTAAATTAATACTTTTTGTGTGTGAAGATGCTGTGTAAACGGGAAGTGCTGTTGAGTGTAGTTTGCTGCATGCCTAGCAATTCATTTAAAACTGGCACTTTGGTATAAAATTTTCTTGTTGCTTTTGACATGTATGCAGCAAAATGATGTTAATTAAATCTAGCCTGTTATAGAATCCAGCAGCATACATCTGATTAATCCTTTCTGAGGTTCAAGGAGGTTTTGCTAGTTTTTATTACAAAGTGACTTTAAATATTTCTACCTTTTTAAATTTAAGGTACAGTATTGTACTGTGGTAAACAAGCCCCACACCAGATAGGGAAGAGGGCTATCAACTTGCTGCACCTTGGGCAGGTTATTCCTTAAATGGAAGAAGGGCAGACTCCTACTGAAATCAGCTGTAGGATGGGGTCTTTCCTTCCTGGATGTATGCTGCTGAAGACTGGGAATACAGGACCTTATATCCAAAGGAGATATTGTGATAGAAGAAGATGGTATGACAGACTATTGAGAAGTGTTCAGATCCAGGGCTGTCTGAAAGCTAATGGCAGGAAGAGGAACTGGAAGCATTTTTCTGACCTTCTAGGCATTTGATAATAAGTCTTTTTTTTTTTTTTTTTTGTAGCTGTATTGTAGTATAAAATATGTGTCTTATAATGTTTTTTGTGTTTGTATGAAAACATGATCAAATACTAAATGTGTTCCACCTAATCCATCCCATTCTAAGTAGTAAACTTCTGCTTTTAAAATTCCTTCTTGTGGAAAAGACATGTCATTGGCTGCCAGGCTTTGAACATGTTGTAGAGCCCTGCGGGGTTGGGGGGGTGGGGTGGAAATTGTGGATTTATAGCTCATGCAGGATGTGGCTGTGCAGTAGGTAGCCTCATCCCACATGAGGTGTAAATGCACGGAATAGGGGAAACTTTTAGTTGCAACTTCATAGCCTTTGCTACACCAGCCAATAAGCTGCAGTGCTAACCTTGCATTGATTTCAAACAGCCAATAAGCAATAATTGCTGCAGTGCTAACTTTGCAGTGATTTCAAACAGAAGCAATTCCAGTGGTACAAATGGTGGTTTCCTGTGCCTTTTTCTGTTTTATCAGCCATAATTTTTCATAACTCCATTAATAAGTGGATGCAAACCCTGGGTCTCCAAAATGTGAAGACTTTTGTTCATAAGTTTTTTGAATTTTAAGTTGTGAAAGACTTTCTTTTTTTCCTTGAGAGAAATTCAAAAGGGTTAAATGAAAGGGCATGGGGGAATACATGGGGATTAATTCCAATTCCTTGAAGAAATCCCTGTAACTTCATAACTTGGGTTGAGGATCTATTAAACAGTCTATAATTTGTATTGTGAAACATAGACTCTTATTAATTGAAAATAACAATCTCTGTAGAGAGTGCCCCTAATCTTAACTCTTTCCATTTAACTATTTGTCCTCTTTCACGTTTGCACAAGAAGGAACACTAATTAGCCATACAAAACTGCTGTAATTGACTCTGGACTCCTGAGCATACCTCCTGGTACTGTAGTTACTTCATACAGTGGATGTTACCTGGTTTGGTTGTTCCTGTGCTTCAGATGATCTCAGTTATAAGAGGGGTTTTGTTTGTTTGGGGGTGTTTTTTGGGGGGAAGGTGGGGGGGAATTGGTGTTTTTGCTGCTGACAGCCTGAGAATTGCTAAGGAAAATGCCCCTGAGAGGGGTTAGGAATCAGAACTGTTCACCCTGGATTTTGCAGTTTTGTCTTTTCTCTCAGAACTTCAAAGGTCTTGTTCCCCTTTCAGAGCCTGCCTGTTGAAACAAGTAGTTAAACTTATCTCTGAACTACTGGCTCCTAGTTTTTCTGATGAACGTTCCCCTCTGTATTTAGCCATGTCATTGTCTAGTTCACCTTAGCTTTGTTTAACAACTCAAAGCTATTCTTCTGGGTCAGTTCTATTGTTTGTTCTCTGACATGTTTGCATTGTATTGCTCTCCTTCCTCTCACTTTAAACCCTGGCACCTTTTCTATGGCATCTGTTGCCTTTAATTCTCTTTCTGGATGAGAAGTATTTTTTTTTTTTCCTAACTGGTGTCCCAGATCCCATGCCTACTGACTCCTCCTTGCTTCAGCACTGGTTTAAGAACCCTGCTAATCTAGTGAAGGGATACTGTACAGTTCTGTTCTATGCCTATTCTCTTTCTAGATAAGAAGATATTATGCCATCAGACTCCAAACACTACATTTCCACCAAACTTCTGACTATTTGTACTGTACAAATAAAATAACTCTTAATTTTCACTCTTGTAAGTGACATGGTAGATTCAAATAGCTTGTGAAAATGCTTAGAGAATCAGTGGAATTATTCTCATAAGTGACTTCAACTTCTTAAAAATAAATAAATAAATTCCTAACAATGTAATAATTGAATTCTGGACAGGTGATGAAATTAACATATACATATACACGATACTCAACTTCTATAAGTTTAATGTTCCTATAAAATATTTTATCGTTGAATTCTGGGTTTTTTTGGTACCATGTCTGCAGAAAAACATGGACTGAAACAGCTGGAAAATGGATAAAAATTTTAAAAAGCTTGGAATTGAAGGAAGAAGAAAGCAAGTTATACTAGAATTTAAGTCTTTATCCAGCTGTAATTACTCATATCACCATGCTATGTGGGAACAGTTACAGAAATTATTTGACTTGGAATAAATTGAGTTTTTAAATGAATTTCTGTTTTTCCCCCACATTGCATATTAATTTTAAAATGTCAAATAGAGTATTTCTTACCTGAGAGAACATCAAATAAAAGACTAGCCTCCTAAAACCACAGAACATCCAGTCCTCTGTGAAGACTCTTAACCTGTCAAGCCCTATTTTTAGCTGCCTTTCCTGGCTCTTAGCTGCCTTCAGTTCCATTTACTGTCTCTCGTGCAGAAGTTCCCTGCTAATCTTTTTTTCCTTTCCCTGTGTATATGTGTGTGTGTGTGGTTTCCCCCTTTTACCTTTCACTCTTTCCTTTCTTTCTCCAGTCCCCTTGACTTCAGGGGAGAGTTGTTGTTTTTTTGTCTGCACAAGCACTGCCACACAAGTTTATAATATGCCCTTCATGTTATTCAGGACGAATGATCAATATGCAGCACAACAGGTGTTTATGCCTAATAATAGGCATCTAGGTTTAATACATTAAGATATACATTTATGCTGCTTATTCGCATGAATAAAAAGGAGAAGCATGAAAGGAAGGTTTCTAAAGCTGACTTGATGTCTCTCTCTCTCTCACTCTCATATCAGCCCTGATCTATCTGTGCTGCATTTGTGCTGGTTGGTTGGAGATAGGACCTGATCCTGCAGTTATTGAGCAGGAATGGCACTCCTCAGCAGGACTTGGCCCTCCTTTTATATATAACAGCATCTTCTTAAGCTAACCTACTTTTTTAAAAAACACCTTGTATGAAGTATGCTGAGCTACTTGTTCAGATGCCGCTCTCATCTAATTAATCAAAAATGGTGTTTGGGGCGGGGGGGAGTTGGTGAGAGAGGGAACAGAATGAAAATCCAGTATGATCAAAATCATTATATCTATGTAATTAGAACAATTCCTCTGCAGCCTACTGACTTACTGACTACAGTGAATTATCATATTGCTAAACCCTGTCTATGGGAATTTATAAGAGTATATTAGTCAACCTCCTATTTTCCTAGTCTGATCATGGAATTGCAAAGCACTGGTCTAGAGACTTAAAATAGGAAAGGAAGCTGAGAGAGAGTCTGTGTTGAGACCTTCTCCTTTGAGGTAAATCATGGGAAAGCCTGCAAGTGAGTTGTGAGGGAAAGAAGATTGATGTTCTTAAATGTCATTGACACTGCCAGCTTTAAAGGCCACAAACTGTTTTCACTCTTCCAGCTAAAACAGTAATAACTAGATGGCAGTTACAGCTAGGAATTGGAGCAGATTACTTTGTGATATGCATTTCAAAAGAAATGGAACGCTTTTGGAAAGCAGTCTTAAAAACTAGGGTGTTTTGATTAGCTCATAGTAAAGGGGGGGGCAGGAATCCCTTTTTGTAATATCATGAGTAGTCCTGGTGCATTCTGTAGAACAGCTTGTGGGGCTCTTCTTTTTTTAATATTTCAGGTCTGGGCTCAATATAATGATTATGAAACATGGAACAAATGAAAAATTTAAAACTTGTCACTTCTAGGGAGATGTTCTTGATGCAGTTTCTAAACATGAAGTCTTAGTACAGATAGTCAAAAAAACCTGGGGCTGAATTGATTCAGTCTTCAAGTTAGTCTAAGCTGTGTAGATTGAACTACCAAGCAAGTGAAAAGACAGGCAGCCATGTGCCTGCAGTGGCTTAGGGCCAAAGCCAGAGAGCACTAGAGTATGCCTCCCTGCTTGGCTGGAGCAGATGGCTTGGGCCAAAGCCACTGATTTAACTTCAATTGGTTAAGTCTGATATTACATCCTTTCAGGTATATCTTAAATCGGTATTGGCCATTTTGAAAGTGGTTTATGTGTACTGCACTTCTGTTGCATTACAGGTTTAAACCAATTTCTAATAACTTATACCAGTTAGTGTAAATTTATGTCCCTAACTGAAGGGTGGCATGTGGAGTTTGTTTTGTTTAAGCAGTAGATGGGTTAATCACTCCTGCAATATAAACCCAGGTAGCTTCTCATGTGTCCCACTGGGGATATGTGTTTACTCTCTTGCACTGACTAAGTTATTGAGCCCTTCATTTTAATGACATTAAACCTGCCGTTTTACTAGGGCTGTGCAAGGCTTCGGATCCAGGGCTGCTTTGGAAGCTGAAGCAGCATGTCTGGAGAGCAGCACTGGCTTATTCAGCACTTCAGAAAAGCTTTGAATGCTTCGGAGGCTGAAAGTGAAAGGTGGGGGGGGGTGGAAGTAGTGGGGGAAGACTGACATGTGTAGGTGGCCAGTGAGAGAGATTTCTCCCTGGCTGCCTTTCCAGTGACAGTGCCTGGGGGAAGGGACCTAGAAACAGCATAAAAGCCGCTGTTTGCAGGTGTGTTGTATCTTCTTGTAAGCTTGTTCTCTGTCAGTGAGGAAAGGTACCCTAACTGCATGAGTAAAGGTACCCTAGCAGACAGTCAGCTCAGCCTACATTGCTTTACTCAGTAGCTGAACTTGCCTGCTTCTTTTTGTTGTTAAAAGGATTGTGTAAGATTTAGCTTAGCTTAGCATCTCTTAGTACTATTCAATTCATTTCTTTCAATTTATATTTGCACTTTTTTTTTTGTTCTTGCAAACTGTGGAAAAAAAAGCTGTATTTTTTTTTCCCTGCCAGCGTGATCCATCACTGTGCAGGAGGCACAGGGATTGCGTGCACATACTATAAGAAGAAAAATCAGATATTCATAGGAGAAGATGACAGACAGCACACAATCTTTTTACATAGCTCTTAATACTGAAGCCAACAATCAGAAGAGTCCAGTGCATGCACGCAACAGAGGGAACAAAACGTATAACACAAGGAGTGACACACACGCACAGATGTCTTGCAGCACAGGAAAGACTAATATGAAGCATGACGGAAAGGCAGGTGCCAGGTCTTCTGGAAGGGGCAGGGAGGAGGTAGGAGGAGAGCTATAGCTGCAAGTTCTCCCATCCCCAAAC
>NW_017728910.1:30944216-31009323 GCF_001723895.1 Crocodylus porosus | reverse complement strand
CACAGGCCTACTGTTTAGAATAGAATCTTAATTGTGGAAGCTGTTTATATGGGATTCAGATCAGTCCCATAGTTCAAAAGCTTTTCATCAGGAGTAAAAATGGTAATGTAGCACTTTCAGTGTTGTTAATAGAATGCTGCCTTGATCCATGGTTCGAAGGGAAATAGCATGATGATACACAGAGCTGTACATCTTTTCTTCTGGTAAATGTGTTGATGGTAGGAGCTATAGGACTCTTCCCCTTTCCAAGATGACATCTTTTCTTCTGCTGCAATGGGTAAAAGGTTTTATATTGCCCTTAACCCTTCCCTGTTGATACCATCAAAGTCAGGGCAGGAGAGTTTTTGTAAATATTCTAGTTCTTATTTTTTTAACGGGGTTGTGTACATACTTTCCCCAATGGGGGGATGTTCACCATGACCCAGGGCAGAAGATTTTTACCACATGGAAACTAACCCATGAAAATTAAGCATCCACCATCTCCTACATCCCAGCCTGATGCCACCTGACACCCAAGATTTCTTTCAGGGTGCTAATGAAAACTGAAACAGTCCAAAAACACTAAAGAAACAAAATAAAGTCCAGTCTGGACCAAAATATAAGCAAACAAAATTATGTCCTGTTTTAACCACTGCCTATAGTTCTTCTTACGTTTAAACTTATATTACAATTACTTTGTCCTGCATCAGCTGTTGGTCACAGGCTCATCCTGTCTTCATCCTCCTGCTCCCTGGGCCTCTTTCACAGCCTGCTTCCTGGCTGTTCTTCATGCTTCTCCTTTCCAGTGCATGCCTATTCCCGTTTTTTTCCCTCCTGGGCTCTGGCGTCAGTCTGCTTGGTTTTTTTCCCCTGGCCATGCCCCCTAGGTGTTTCTTCCCCTCCCCCCCCACCTTCATTGCTCTTCTTGGCATCTCTCCTTGGCTCTGGCTTGCTCCCCCCTCTCTCCCTCAGCTTGGGGCTGTCAGCATCACTCCCCGGCACAGGGCGTCTCCTCACATCGCTCCTTGGCTCGGGGCTGATTTGAGTCAACCTCTACCAGCTCATCTGGATTTGGCACTTACACCAGGACATCCCCTTCCTTTCTCCTGTCTCCCAGTGTTTCTAGGTAACCCTGGGGGGGGGGCGGGGGCTGGTTTCTGTGCAGGGAAAAGCGTCTCCTGTCATGGCTCTCTTCCACATAGCCCATGCCTTAAGATGTCTTTTGGTGATCTTTTAATACCTGGCATTTCTGACTCCTCATCTCTGCTGTCTTTTGGTGATTCTTCTGGCCATCTGACATTGTGAAATGAAATCAGCTACAACACTGGTTTTGTCCAGCCTATGTTTAATAGAAAATTGGAAAGGTTGCATTGAGAGAGCCCATCACATGATCCAGGCATTGTCTGTTTTAGCTGATTGATAATATCAGAAATACTCTATGCTCCACCTGAGGGCTAAGCACTCCCACTCAATGGTAGCATACCTTCTCTTGTGTTTATTTAATTTCCAGCTAGCATATGCCACTGGTCTCTCAAGTCCCTCTGTCACTAGGGATAATGTGGCCCCAAAGGCTTTTCTGTAGGCATCAGCCTGTAATATGTAAGCCTTGGGGAAAAATCATGAGTGTGAAGCACCACATCTTGACATAAAGGTTTTTCTGGTAGCTGCAAATGACTCTTCACATTGTTATATTCCATACCAGTAGGCCATTTCTGCTTCCTTCAATGGCATTAATGAGCAGATTTGAAATTTCTTCAAAATGTGGAAAAAAACTTACAACAGTAGCTTGCTAACCCCTAAAAGGCTCTCATTTGTCTCTTGTTTATTGGGGGGGGGAGGTATAGTGTTTTTTTTATTGCCTCCACTTTTTTGGCAAGAGGTTTTATTTGTCCAAGTACTAATCCAAGTATTGAGTCTATGCATGACCCAGGGTGCACTTCTTGGGCTTAGCCATCATCCTCATCTCTTAATAGGGCTTATTGCTTCAAGGTGGTGTTCCCACCCCTCAATATTAATTAAAATGTCATCAATATATGCTGTGGAATAACTATGGTGGGGTGCTAACATCCAGGCCATCAGTCTTTGAAATGTGTCTGCTGCTCCATTCACTCAAAATGGCATTCTCTTATCTATCTTCTCTTGATCTTCAGCTCTTAGTGGTATTTGCCAATATCTTTTAGCTAAGCCTAAGGTGGAAAAGTAGTTTTTTCCTTTCTTGTCCAGTCTAACAAATCCCCTACCTGGGGTATAGGAAAGGCATCAAAACAAGTTATCAAATTGAATTTTCTGAAGTCTATACATATAGCTGGATAGTTCAGTCAGCCTTTGGTACTGTTACTAGTGGGCTCTGCTATGTGCTCTGTGAGGTAGTAATAAACCCTTGTTGCAACATTCTTTGCAACTCCTCCTTAATGGACTGATACTTATGAAAGGGGATCCACCTCCACTATTCCCTTACTATGCTTCCCTCGGGAGTTACTATCTTATGTTCCACTCCCTGTGCCTTACCTTAGTTTATGCTGTATACATGTGAGAATTCCCTTATCAACTTGTTTAACTGATGGCGTTAGCCTTGTGTAAAGTGCTCTCCTAGCCTAATGTCCTGACCTCCTGATCCCTTTCCCACAGACTCTGGGCCCAATTCCTTTCTTCCCCTCCCCTGCTGGAGTTATTTAAAAAAAAAAAAAAAACCTTCTCGTTCTTGCCATAGTTCCAAGAGGTTAGTATGGAAAATTTGTTTCTCTCGTATATGTCATAGTCTATGGGACCTATTTGTTTTTCTGTTTTGGGGTTTTTTTTGTTGTTTTATTTTCCCAAAAGGCCCCTGCCAGCACTTCAAAAGCTTACTGGTTGAACTAGCTAATGATACTAACATCCTTTGTCCTATCTTAAATCCCCATTCTCGTCTTTGCCAGTCATATCTTTCTTCTTGACTTTCCTGTGCTGTCCCTAGCTGACTATATATTGTTCTTTCTTCCTCTAACCATTTGAACAGGTTAAAGATTAAAACAGCTATTGCATTTATTGTGGGACAAAATTGAGCTTGTGCTTGCCCTGAAATAGACAATTTATGGCATTGCCATGTATGCTCTTCCAGTTGGGGCTGGGTGAACAGCTGAAATACACAGTCATTCTTCTGCCATGGATTCAGCAATGCACTCCTAGGATAGCCATTCAACTGCACTTAATCCTGTCACAGGACAAACTCTCAGCACTATTTATCTGCCAAACCTTTTCAGGGTTTGTCCTGGGACAAGAGGCATAGATGTATGAATGATCAGCCTTTGCCCCAGGAGAAAATGGTTTCTCTTGGGACAAATGCAATGTCTGTTTCTAAGTGAAATAACATTTGGGCCAAGAGCATCAAAATGCTACTTACATTTCTAAAAGTAGATGTGTAGAAGGCACTTTTTTACTACTTATATGGAATTTTAGATTCTGTTTTCAACTGTGAAATTAGACTCGTCTTCCTGAACATGGTTTTAAGCCTTCATGATTTAGGGAGGGCTTTAACCCAGATCTCCATTTTTTTCTCCTTTGATTTCCTAAGCACCAGACCATAGACTTGGGCAGAACTGTAAGAAAACCTTTCTCCTGTCCTGTTGAAACTGGCCTGTTAGCCAATAAAAGAATGAATATCAAGTTGGAAAGCGAGTAAGTCAGAGGCTGCCAACCACCAATGGTGCTTCTGTATTTTGTATGTAATAGTTATTGAATAAAAGGGAAAGTTGCCAGAAATGGAACCTAGGGAATCTTCTTCCAAGGTGATGCCCATTCTTCTGAGCCACAGAGCTAGGCTTCCTCTAGCTTGCTCTCCTTTTCTGCAAAAACTGAATTTTTATATGGTGAAAGAGAATTTTACATGCATTCAGTAAATGTCCTATATTTTTGTTTTAAAGTATCAGAATCTGGGGCATGAATCAAATTAAAATGTCTGCATATTTAAAAAGTGCAACACAAGTTTATAGCAGGATATGGGAGGCAATTTTACATAGACTAATGCACTTATCTCTCTTGTAATTACTTTTGATTTTGTCATGAGGCACCACAATTTATTTTGTGCTCCCCATTTGAGGGATAACTTTTTTTTCTCATTTGAAGTCCAGGTATCTGTATAAATGTGTTCTCTTCCTTAGAGTTTTCACTTCTTGAGTATAATCCATTCGTAGGTCATTACATTTTCTCTGAGGTTCACCTGTTATTTGGCACTTTGAGGTTAATGGACTAATCATTAACAGCCCATCTTCCCTGCTAAATTGAGAACAAAATTAATTGGAATAGTACAAACCATTCCCCTGAATCTTAAGAATAAAGCAATGCATGTCAGAATGCCAGGACCTAAGTAGTGAGTTTCATTCTTTGCAATGTTTCCTTCCTTTGGATGGTCTTTTCCAGTTATCACATTGTTCAGACATTTTTGTTTTCTTATTAACCAGAGCACGTGTTCATTTTCCTATTTCTTGCATGATATGCTGAAACCTGTTGGCTTCAGTGTGTCTTAAGTATGGATGGAAATTAACACTGTCATGTTCTCAGGTTACATAACATATTCTCTGTTTACATAGTGTGAAAGAGCTATTTCAGAGGGAATATAAAAAGTTGCACAGGACAGAGAAAATCATTGTACATAAACAATATCAATTATGGATAACATTTTAATACAAGTATCAGCATCAAAACAACAAAACCTAGAGAGCCTTGATAGTGAACTTCCTTCAAGTTCAACCACAGTATGGGCTGAAGAAGACCAGGGAGGTGATGTGAGCAAGAAACAAAGCCATTCATAACCCCGAAAAAATTTGGAAATATGAAGACGGCTACTTTAATTTCAGGTTTATTTGTTCTGGAAGTAGAGATGTACCTCAACAGTGTAATTTGTGTGCAAGTACTCCAACAAGTGTTTGAAACCCTCCAAATTAGAGAGATATTTAATTACAAAGGAAAAAATCTATAGACAAGTAACATTAATTTTTTTAAATGAAAATCCCAGAAACTGCTTGGTACTAAAGCAGTAATGAAATCTACAACTACAACTGATAAAAAAGCTTGTAAGGATGTCTTATATAGTGGCTCAAAAAATTGCTAAAGCAAGAAAATAGCATATGATTGCTGAGAGATAATGCCACACGTTATTGAAATCACAAAGGAAATGTTTGGAGAGGAGGCTGTCAAGGTACTTGCAAAAATACCAGCTTCAAATGATGCTGTCAAATGACATATCACTTTTATGTCTGATTTTTGCTGTACACTTAGATGAATCCACAGATATTTAAAAATGTCCCATTTATATGCTATGCTATGTGTGGAATAAGAAAATAAAAGAAGATTTATTTTATGTCTATTATAACTGTAATTTATTTTATGTCAATTCTCAGTTTCTTTTGTATCTATATTATGCACTATATGTGTGTGTTTAATTATATAACTATCCACTTAACACAGCTCTTAATCTCCTGAATGTCCAGAAAAATAGTTGTTGTGGCACAGGTGGGCTGTGGAGTTCTTAAAGCATGCTGGGGTGGGGTCTTAGGAAGAAAAAGGTTGAGAACCCCTGCTTTACACTACTGGTTCCAAATATGCACGCATTTCTATTACGGCAGTTGGGTGACTTAATATCTCCTCAAAGCAATGTTTATGACATGAACAGAATCCCAAAGTGATCTTTTGATGGTAATAAAAAATGAGGAGTTTATTTAAAAGAAATACGAGGACTTGATTCTGCTCCTGCCTAAATGTCTATATAAAGTAATGCTTTTCACTCCAGTTAACCTGAAAAGGGAAGACAATGGTTTTTGACTGACTCATACCATGTTATTTGTCTTTAGAGGTCTTCTGGAAGACCTTTTTAAACCTTCTGTAATTAAATGCAAACTCAAGTGAACTTTATCTGTTCCTGAACATTGTTAAAATAATCATAAGAACTATAACACACCAAGTGCACAGGTTTAAGTTCACTGTTCTCTACTGCTATTTTACACTTTTCTTCCAAAACAATTTGGCAGTCTTTGCTTGGTTATATGCTTAATCCAAAGGGAGTGAACAAATTTCAGTGAGTTAAAAGTAAGTGAAATCACACTGTGATCATCAAGGTGTGTGTTGCACTTACCCTATGGTAAGTGAGAACTAAACTGCAATAGTTTAGCTTTGTCTTGCTCTGGGCTAAGCTGCCCAAATTGTGCTTTCACTTACTCAGTGGCCACACACAGCTTAGAGTTACAGTAGACCAGCTGATCATGATAAAGTCCTGTCTCCATAACTCACTCTAATATGTTAGTTTTTCCATATCCTCAGTTATAAAAAGGATTTATTCTCTACTAGTTATTTTAATAGGACTTATGCATGGTCTTTGGAAAATAATATCAAAGCAGAGGTGTCCATTCCTGTCTGTGTCCCTATCATACGATCTGGAATGAGTATGAAATATCTTCAGGCAAGGGATGTCTCTGCTCCTCCTATATCCTCCTTTCTTAATGATAAATAGCTATACAGTTTAGAACTACTGGCAATGCAATATAATCAGCTACATGTTTCCCTCCGTTTATGCAGTAGATGCATTCCCAGGGAATGGCACATAAATCGAATTTGCATAAAGTAACCAGGTTACAGTTTCACAGATAGGGATACATTCCCAGGGCATTGAGGGAGGGAGTGAGGCTGCAGCTAGGGAAGAGGTGGAGAGAGGGGCATGGTGCAGCCCAGTGGCTGCAAGCAGGGCAGCATTGGGCTCTATGCGGTACTTGGGGTGGGCAGCATTCCCACTTGTCCCCACTCACTGCAGCTCTGGCTGCAGCACCCCTGGGACTGGCCAATGCCAGCTGCCTGTAGCCACTGGACTCTACCATGCCCCAAACCCCCAGTGTGGTGGAGCCAGCTGCTCCCAGAGCTGCGGCAGGGCAGGCAGCCACCAGCAGCTAGATGAGAGCAGGCTGGGGCTGGCAACTACTAAAGGCTGGGGCTGGCAGCTGCACCAGCCTCTTCCCAGTGGTCAGCAACAGTGCTGGGAGGGCAGGTTGAGGGGGGTTATGGCAAATTTTGGGGTGGCAGCAGCCCTTCTCCCATTACTGTGGCCCACCCTGAGAACTGGGAAGAGCCTGGTGCCACCACCGGCCTGAGCCTGCAACAGCTACTGTCCCCATCCTCCTGCAGGCTGCTGCCCACCTCTGCTTCAGTCTTGGGAGCAGTGGATGCTGCCTGCTTAAAGCCACTGGGCTCCACTGTGCCAAGGGGTTCAGGGCACGGAGTCCCAGGGGGATTGGGGTATGGCACAGCCCAGTGGCTGCAAACTGCCTGCATCGGCCACTCTCAGATCAGCTGCAGCAGGGGTGGGCAGCTGCACGAGAGCAGTCTGGGGCCGTCAGCCACTGCAGACTCAGGCTGGCAGTGGCACTAGGCTCCTCAGAGTGGTAAGTGGGGCCCAGCCCCATGGCCCTCTCTCCTCCCCTCCCAGATTCAGAATTACCTGCTTGGGGGAGGGCAGAGCACACCTATGCCAATCACGTAAGATTAGTCTATGACAATCTCATATGTGCAAATTTACTTTGCACATAATTAATTTCAGGTACAAAAGGGTCATTGCATAAGAGCAAATTTTCATAAATTGAACCCGCATAAATTAAGGCAAACCTGTATTTTTTTTTTTGCCTCCACACATACTTAAGTCGACAGATGTAGTCATCATGGGTGATCTAAATTACCCAGACATCTGCTGGGAGGAGGTACGACATGGGCAACTATAGGTTCGTTAGTCTTACTTTGACCCTGGTGAAGCAATTTGAGAAGATTATCCAGGAACACATCTGGGATGGTCTGGCAGGTGGGATGATATGTGGGGGCAACCAGCATGGATTCATTAGGGACAGGTCCTGTCAGACCAACCTGGTTGCCTTCTATGATCAGGTCACAAAATCATAGGACGCAGGTGTCATGGTGGATGTAGACTTTCTGGACTTCAGAAAGGCCTTTGAAACTGTCTGTCTCCCACCATATTCACATTAAAAAGCTAGGTGACTGTGGCATTGCCTACACAGTCAAATAGGTCACAAATTGGCTGAGGGACTGCACCTAGAGAGTGGTGGTGGACAAGTCATATTTGACCTGGAGGGATGGTGGGCAGTGGGGTCCCCCAGTGCTCATTCCTTGGGCCCACACTGTTTAATCTTTTTATTAGTGACTTGGACAGGGGGGTGAAAAGCATCCTGTTCAAATTTGCTGATGACACCAAGATCTGGGCTGAGGTGGGTATGCTAGAAGGGAGGGACAGGATACAGCTGGACCTGGACAGGTTATAGGGGTGGGTGAATAAGAATAGGATGGGATTCATTACTGACAAGTAAAAAATGCTGCACTTGGGCAGTAAGAACCAGCAGCATACCTATAGGCTGGGGAACTCCCTTCTTGAAAGCACAGTGGCAGAAAGAGATCTTGGAGTCATTATCGATTTCAAAATGAACATGGGCTGCCAATGTGAGGATGCAGTTAGTAAGGCCAATCGCACCTTGTCATGCATCCACAGATGCATCACAAGCCGGGCCAAGGAGGTGATCCTCCCCCTCTCTGTGACACTGGTCTGGCCACAGTTTGGGTAGTGTGTCCAGTTCTGAGCACCGCACTTTAGGAGAGATATGGCTGGCATTGAGAGGGTCCAGAGGAGGGCAACTTGCATGATCCAGGGACAGCAGGGCCAACCCTATGAGGAGAGGCTAGGGGACCTGAACCTGTTCAGCCTTCATAGGAGAAGGCTGAGAGAGGACTTGGTGGCCATCTACAAACTTACCAGGGGGGACCAGCGGGGCATGGGAGAGACCCTGTTCACCCATACACCTCCCGGAGTAACAAGGAATAATGGCCATAAGTTGTAAGACAGTAGGTTCAGAATAGACATTAGAAAGCACCACTTCACAGTCAGGGTGGCTAGGATCTGGAACCAAATTCCAAGGGAAATAGTGTTGGCTTCTACCTTGAGGGTCTTTAAGAGGCGGCTTGACAATTACCTATCTGGGGTCGTTTGATCTCAATATTCTCTCCTGCCCAGGGCAGGGGGTCAGACTTGATGATTTACTTAGGTCCCTTCTGACTCTATATCTATGGATCCTCACTCCCTGACTCAAACTAACTAAGCACTGTATAGTTATAAAAATACTGTGGATTCATTGTTGAACATATGAATATTCTTGTTGACCATTGAATATGCTTTTTATTACTTGACTTTTGCTTCTTTCCAAACATGTGTGACCAAAACAGTTACCCAATTTTTTGTCAGGAAAAAGAATGAAAGCGTACTTGCATTTGATCATATAATAATTGTCCAGTTAAACTACACTGGAAAATAAACTGGTTAATAACTTTGGATATCCCTTCCTGTATTAAATCCATTAGGAGGGAATGGAGGATAGAGGAAGTATTATAAATACAGAAGAGGGGGATTATTTAAAGTGATGCATGGCTGTATAAATAAGAATTGCCCTGTAATGTTCAATAACATCAATAACCTCTGACTTCAGAAATATATACCATGGCAAATTTATTTTATGATATTTGTTTTGAGAGACTAGCACTGCAAGAATTAAGCAGTAACCAACATCCAGTACTTAAAACGTTGAGAACAACCCCTGAAGTACCTATGAAACCAAAATCATTGGATTGGCTGTTCATGAGGACTGAGTGAAACCTTTATCTGGAAGATATCCTTGGATTTCTGTGAAAGGCTGGTGTGACCTAGAAGGTCACTCCCAGTCCAGTCATCTGATTTAGGGTGCTGACAAAGCTATATATCCACATGTCAGATAGTGTAAATGATGAGAATTTCCTTATACTGCCCCATAAATCAGCTAAGCATTGATTTTAGAAGGTCCATTTGTCTAGTACTAAGAAAGAATTCAATATCCATTCCAGGTCACCCACTGACCTCTAGTAAGGAAAAAAAAATCTGCTCACATGAGTTGTTAATGTCCACAATATGGAGATGAAGACCATAAATTGGTATCTGAAGTTTACTGGGCCAAAAACTGTCGTGTTGAAGTGGAAGATTTTCTTTCACTAAGCTGCACAGTTACTCCAAGTAGACTCAATTTTCATACAAAGTTCAGTTTGAGTTGATTGTATTCCATGCCCAGCTATTTGCCACACAACAAAACTGAAGAAGCCAATAGCAATCCCCAAAGCCCATCCTCTTTGAATGTTAATTTTGAAAAGTACTAAAAGAAAGGAATTCAATTGTCTTTAAAAATCCAACTGCAAGCATTTGCATACTGACATTTTCCCTATATATTTATTGCTATGTTTATGTTTATTTCTTTGTGGAAGAATATAAAAAGTTTTCTGAATTAAGACTGAAGCAGTTTATCTGTAGTAATACTAAGGATCAAAATGTTTTACTTAATATTTGTAGAACCTTAATGTCTTTGTTCTCTCAAAGTGTATTGGAAGAAATTTATTTTGCAAAGAATAAGGGGTCACATGCCATTACAATTAAATTTCAATGTATCATGCAAAAAAAACTTTCACAAAATTAAGAGAGATTAAGAAACGATTATAAAAAGCAAATATGCATGCTAATAGAAACAGGGAAAAGAAGTTCACACACAAATAAACAGCATGTTTTACATTTTGCACTTATTGGCAGTTAAGTGGCCCTTACATTAAGTGGAGTTAATTCAGTTTATCACAAGCAATTTGGTCCCCTCTCTACAAGTATTTAGTCTTTCTAGTGGTCATGAATGCTATCCTGCATCTAATGAAGACAATAGCAAAATGCCCATTGACTTCAATGAGACCCTGAATGGAATTTTGTTTGTATTTCTCTGATAATGAGGGACTGATCACCAAAGAGGGTGGTGGAAAGATGAGTCAGATACCACTCAGTCATGGCTATTGTCTCCTCACTATTCCAGGAGATGCCACTTCTATACTTCCCGTCTAATCTGATCCTTCCATCTTTCCTTGGGCATAAACTCTTCATTCCTTCTTTTGTCTCAGGATGCCAACTGAACTCAAATTTTTCACCAACTTTTTTTTTTTTTCACTATTTCCTTTCTACCTTTTTCCATGGATCCTGAAAACATCCCCAGTTAAGAAGAATCTTCAAACTGGAAAGGATCATGGTATATTTGGAAGGCAACTTCTTTAATCTTAAAATAATGGTATGTCTGCCCTGTTTTCCCAGTGCTTTTGGAACATTGCTCTCAAGCACACCCTGGCCCTCCTCTAATAACGAATGTAGAAATGAGGCAGTGAAACTATATCATAGATACTTTTGCCACTGAGATGTCCTGGGTGGTGATAGGGGCAGCCCGAAGCAAGTTCTTTGCCTAATTCCTTAGTTTGGTGCAGGGTGCACTCTGGGGGCACATCCACACATGCAGGCACATGAGCCTGCAACAGCCCAAATAGGAGCAGCACAAATTTGTGCCAGAGATTTTTGCCTTAGCACATGTGCCTGAACATTCACTCTGGTGTGAGGTAAATTGTATCACTTGGGGCAAACTGACCCTGCCCAGCTCCTCCCAGATCTTCAGCCAGGGAGAGCTAGTGGCTGGGGCTAGCACATGCCCACGTGTGCCACATAAATAGTGTAGGTATACCCTCGGGTGCATAATAGGGACAGATCCTAACCCATTTAAGAATCATTCACGCTTGAGAGAAAAGAGGACTAGGCGGTCAGTCCAACTTGTAAAAAGTAACATTCTAAATAGATAGTAGAACACTGTCATTTTAATCAATCTAATTTCCATAAATTTTGATTTAAATGTTTAATAAATATAAAATTGGACTTCATAATTCATAACACAAATTAAGTATTGGATTTACTGTAGAACTTGTCATAGGCCAAATGTTGGAAATGGTTTGGAAACGGTTCCAATGAAATTTAGTTAATCTGCTTGAATACTACCATGTAAATTGTTATATTATAAGGGATTCAAATGTTCAAGGTGGAAGTTGGGTGTGGGGATAATGGTTTATAACTTTGTGGCAACCCGTGTGCTAGATGAATTCTAGAGTAACCTTTTATAAGAGAACATATTTCATGTTCTCCAAGGGTACAGACATGCATCCATCTTTTTCATTATTTATTTTCTAGTTTGCATAACATACCCATCCAAATTTTTGTCACTAAGCATTCAATTGGTTCACCCATACCTGTAGTTTAATTCCAGTTTGTTGGAACAAAATAAGGAACTAAGATTAAAAAGGTGCATAGGTAATATCTGTTTTGCTGTTTGACAGCAGGTGAATATCTCAGACTAGATTTATGTCTTTACTTGATTGGAGCATACTCATATCATGCATCAGCCAAAAAATGGGATGCTATTTTAATATTCAGTGTCTGACACCATATATGTGCTTGTTTTGGTCTCAAACCCAACCTGTTACATTTGTGTGTATACACGTGCTTGAACAGTTATTTTTTTAAATCATGAAGTATGTGAAATTGAGTACTACAGAGTATAAATTAACCTTGAATTTCATGTGTCCGTCAATCTTTTGGAGACATTTGCAAATTGGTCTGCTTTAAAAATCTGTTAAAACATTGACTGGATCATTATGTTTCTGTATTTGATTCAATATAATTAAGTAACCCTATGCAAGTATTTAATAACCAGTCTTGATTCATACACATTAAACATTTGTGTATCTGGACGTGCCTAAACATTCATAGATACAGGGTCAGAAGGGACCTTGCAGATCTTATAGTCCAACCCCCTGTCCTGTGCAGAAGAGAGAACTGGGCTCAAATGACTCCAGCTAGGTAATTGTCAAGCATCATCTTAAAGACCCCCAAGGTAGGAGCCAGCACCACTTCCCTTGGAAGTTGGTTCCAGATCCTAGCTGCCCTGACTGTTAAGTAGTGTCTTTTAATGTCTAGTCTCAACCTGGTCTCTAACAACGTATGGCCATTATTCCTTGTTATTCCGGGAGGCACTTGGGGGAACAAGGTCTCTCCCATTCTCCACTGGTCCCCCCTAGTAAGTTTATAGACAGTCACCAGTTCCCCTCTCAGCCTTCTCTTGTGAAGGTTGAATAGGTTAAGGTCCCGTATCCTCTCCTCGTGGACTACATCCACTATGACACCTGCATCCCATGATTCTGTGACCTGATCAGAGAAGGCAATCAGGTTGGTCTGACAGGACCTGTCCCTAATGAACCCATGCTGGTTGCCCTTAAGCATCATCCCTGCTGCTGGCCCTTCACAGATGTGCTCCTTGATAAATCTTCTCAAAGAGTTTCCTTGGGATTGAAGTAAGACTAATGGGTCTATAGTTGCCTGGGTCCTCCCTCTTCCCTTTTTTGAAGACAGGGACCACATTGGCCCTCTTCCAGTTGTCCAGCACCTGGCCAGAGCACCACAAGTTCTCATAAAGCCATGCCAGGGGCCCAGCAATAACCCCTGCCAATTCCCTCAACACCCTGGGGTGAAGAGCATCTGGACCTGCTGATTTGAATACGTCCAGCCCCTCCAGAAGTTCTCTAACTCAGTCTTCCCTGACCCCAGGCCTGGTGGAGTCTTTCCTCAGTCCATCCCGAATCTCCGTGGGGGACTCCCAGTCCCTGCACAAAAAAAATAGAGGCAAAGAAATTGTTAAAAACGTCTGCTTTTTCCTCTGATGCAACCACCAGATTCTCTAGCGTATTTTGCAGGGGCCCCACATTACCCGGTGCCTTCTTCATACTCCCTATTTATTTACAAAAGGACTTTTTGTTGTCCTTGATGCTAGCCCTAGTTCCGTATCTGCCTTAGCTTTCCTAACTTCCCCCTTACAGACCTGAGCGATGGTGATAGCCCCTCCCTTCCACTGGGTGTAACCTCCTTTTGGGCAATCAGGCATTCCCTTGGTGAGCCAGGGAGGCTTTTGAGCATTCTTGCCCCCTTTTGATTCTCATTGAGATTGTCAGCCCTTGGGCTCTGATTATTGTCTCCTTTAAGGAATGACCACTCATCTTGGGCACCCAGTTTCCCTACTCTCCAAGACCCCAGTGCCTCTCCTACCAATCTCCTCAACTCATTGAAGTTGGCCTTCTTGAAGTCGAGGGCCACTGACTTGCTGCAGGCCCTTGACACCCTGTGCTGGATAGTGAATTCCAGCAGGCAATGATTACTGTCATGCAGGTGGTCAAGAACCTGGAGTCCCCTCACCAGGTCATCACCTGTGGCGAGGACCAGGTCCAGGATGGCATTTCCCCTGGTGGGACTGTGCACCCTCTTGGGTTAAGCAGAGGTCCTGTATCTCGGCAAGGAATCTTTGTAAGTGTTCTGACATGGCTGACTGCTCCTCCCAGCAGATGCCTGAGTAATTTAGATCACCCATGACAACTACATCCCTTTCCTTAAGTGTCTCCACAAGCTGACCCAAGAATTCATAGTTCAGCTCTTCCTCTTGGTTGGGAGGTCCTTAGTATACCCCCACCATTAAGTCCCTTTCCCCATGATTCCCCGGTATTCTGACCCAGAGCACTTTAGCTTGCCCCTCCTCTGACCTCATCCTGCTAGCTGAGGATGTGTATTGCTCTTTGACATACAGTGCCACTCCTCCGCCTTTCCTCCCTGCTCTATCCTGCCTGTATAGTCTATAGCCCCCTAATGTTAACCACCCAGTAATGGGATGAATCCCACCAGGTTTCTGTGTCCGGGTTTGAACTAGCTATCCAGAGAACAAGTTCCTCCTGCTTATTCCCCATACTATGAGCATTGGTGTAGAGGCATTTAAGGCCTTGAATTTGTGTGTGTACCACCCCCAGATTCCCAGGACTATCTGGACCCCTGTCACTTACCTGGATACTCCTTGTGCATGTCACCTGTCTTGGTTGGGAGGTGTCCTTAAGTCCTCCTGTGGCCCCTTCCCCTGGCAAAGCTAGTTTAAAGTGTGCTGCACGAGATCCGCCTACCTGGAAGAGAAGACGTGCTTGCGTTTAGGGGAGCGGTGTAGTCCATCCTGCCCAAGCAAGCCCCCTGCACAAAAGTATGGGTAGTTATCCAGGAACCTGAGGCCTGCCTGGTGGCACCAACTCCATAACCTCAGTTGACCTCAGCAATGCAGACCTTGTGTTGCTGTCCATGTCTACTCACTGGAAGAATAGAGGAGAATACCACCTGTGCCCCCATCTCCTTGAGCTTGGCCCCTAAGGCCTCGAAGTCCTTCATGATGCCACATCATTTCTTCCCACATGGATAAGAACCATGGGGTACTGGTTTGAAGGTCGAATGTAGGCTGGGATTTTTTCTGTGATAGCATGAGCCCTAGCCCCTGGCATGTAGCAGACCTCTCATGTCATGGGGTCGGGCCAACAGATGGGACCCTCCATTCCCCTTAGGATGGAATCCCTGATGACAAGGACCCGGTGTTTCTTCCCCATGGTGCACCCCCTCTGTGCCATCTGTGTCATGCATGGAGTGGTACCATGCTTGCTGGAGGCATTCCCTTTGTCCTTCTCCACCAGGGCTGTCAGGGCCTCATATCTGTTCCCCAGTTCTACCTGGGGAGTCTTCACCATGCTAGCCCAAGCAGCTCTGGTTCTAGTGGATACCTTCTGCCATTTCTCTATTGAATGTGTCTCCCAGGGGGTCTGTATGCTGGACAACTGGTCCTGCAGTGAACAGAAATAGGAGTCAGTTTCATCCTCTGCAGCCCTGATCCCCTGCAGCCTGCTCACCTCAGCCTGGAGCTCCATCACCTGCTCCTCCAGAGCCCAAAGTCAGGCACAGGAGGGACAGGCAAGGGAACCACCAGATTCACCCCCACCCCCACTGGCTGCAAGGACTCCACCAGGCCGCCCCCACAGATGGGGGGGCAAGGGGCTGCTGAACCTACCATAAGCTCCATCTGGGTGGAGGCCATAGAAGAGCCCAGGGCAGGTGGCGCTGCCAGGGCAGGGCCCCTAGCAGGTGCTCTCCGTGTCCACAGAGCTGTGAGTCAACTTCTCTTGCCTGTTGGAGGTCCTCTTCCAGGCCGCTACTGTACTTCTGCCTTATGTGAACACCGGCACAATGCCAGCACGCCCTTACAGAGCTTACTGCTGGCTGAGTTAAGAGGAATCTGGGGGACTTCCCCTCTGGATCCGCCTTAGCTGTGTTGGCTCCCTCTGCCCCACTTACCTTAGGGGCATTAGCTGCTGCTGCTGCCTCCACTGCCACTGAAGTAAGGGGGCACACATGCACCCTGCTCCCTCTGCTTCTGACCCCCAACTGCCCTCAAATATTGATCATATTTGCAGATCAATATTCCATTGATCTGCAAATATGTCTAAGTATGCAGTCTTCTTTGGTATGTCCATCTCTATGGTGCTGAATGTATAGTTACCACTTCTATTGCACATTATGATGTGAAGGATTTAAATGCAGCTAGTTGTACTGTGTTTTAGGGAAAGATTTCACTTAAGACAACTGTTCGTGTGGGAAGGAAGGAGTGACTCAAGTAGATCAATATGATTAAAACAAATCTAATCTAAATCTTCCTCTAAATGTGTGTGCCTTGTACTAATGAAAGCTAGTTTGGCCTTCTTAGTACTAAAGAGATGCTAAAATAGATGGTAGAAAAAGTGCACAGTGCTAATTTAGAAAGATCTACCTCCCTTTGGGGAGCTCTAAAAAAAAAAAAAACCAAAACCAAAAAAAGAACCTGAGAAAAAGTATGTTTGACTCCCGATAATTTGTCTTGTTAGAAATACAAAGGCTTACATAAATATTTAATGTGGAATAATTAGGATGCAGAAAATGAGAAGATTGGAACTTAATAGCTTTTAATACAGCTAATCTTTATTTGTCTGAGTCAAAGCAAAATCTGTTTTTGTATGAAATGGAAAAACAGGTAGAATAAAAATAAATATGTACCTAGTAAGCAGAACTGAATTTAGGATTTGGGGATTTCCCCATGAGAGTCACTCTTTCAAGTGGTCCTCATTACAGTATCTCCTGTATTCCAGGATCCTTTTCATTTTTGTCTTTCCCTCAATTAAGATAATCTCTCCAATAATAGAGCAATGGTGCCTGGTGACATCCATCTTTTTCATCCCTAAAATCTAATATACTTGGGATTGGAACTGCCTAAAGAAACTCAAGAGTGTCTTTAAATTAGCCCTTCCAAGGCTTTTGTAGTTCTCCAAAATACTTCTTCCCATGGGCTGCTAAACCTCGTCCTTTATGAAAAGAGAAAGCTAAGAAAAAAAAATTCTAAACTGCCTTTTCTATGAAGTTTAAAATTATTCTTATCCATGAAATATCTTTACTGCCTCCTGGCTATTTATTTTATTTTATTTTTTCAATTATGTAAACTATACTATTGCTGAAGCACTTGTCATGAAGCATTGCTTAATCCATTATTACTGTCTAAATAGTTTCTACCAACAAATCAGGGTACAGTCCCATATACAAACATTTTCCAGAGTGGGAGGAAGGGGAAAAGTAATTTTCCTTCTAAGGTCAAACATGCTAAAGCTAACTGTGATTTGTTTTTCGCTCCCTCAGGGGCAAAATTCTACAATCAATTTCAATTTGTCCTTAACTTGCACACAACTAGTGACTGCCAGATTCAGTGTTGAAGCTGGTCTAGGTTGTTGCATTCTGATTCCCCAAAATCTATCCAAAAATGAAAAACTTCATAGGTTGTAAACTCCCAGAAGCAAAATGTCAGTTTGGACTCTAGTCTTGGGATCTACAATAGTCACATTCTGTGCTACAGCTGGTAGAGCATGCACCAAAAAATATGTAGTATTTTATTCTATGAATATTTGAGCTATTTATCTGATTTAATACAAATCATATGAGCTTGTTAAACACTTCAAAAATAATTCCAGAGTTCTGTTTCTTTCAACAATGTTTATGTTTATTCACTTTTATTCAGCTTAATTCACTATTTTATACCATGGATCTAAACGAATATCCATCAAAGAAGGAATATTCATTAAACAAAGTCCTTACATACACAGAACCAAAGGTAAGAGTTGAAGGGACGAAGAGAATTTTCTATTATGTCTGTACTGTCTAGAAATAGTCCACACATCCAGTCCAGTACCATGCACCCAGTCACATAGTATGAATAATAAATCGCAAATGGACAAAGTGAGCTCATGTCTGAAAATTAATCAATAATTACAGTATGTGATATGTCAGTCTTTTCAGATAGGTACATGAGTAGAAACTAGGTGATGCCCATTGGAAAAATAACCTCACCTAACAAATTGAGAATAAAAGTCAACAGTATAGGGCATATCTATGCAAGACGTTGATTCCCCACATCTAGCCAGCCGGCCGGAAATTCTGGTTAACAGTGTTCTGGTTACTTAAATGCTGGTTAACACAGCTTTTATGGTACTTGCAAATACAAGTACTACCCTGCTGCAGAGTCTCTTTGTATGCAGAAGCACGTGTATGAGACACTAATCCAGCTGGCTGGGGCAGAAGGGTGCTTCAGTACAGGGGCTGCCTACTGGCTAGCCTCACACTGAAGCTTCCTTGTGCCCCAGCCAACCTCTCTGCAGCACATTGATCTAGGGAGAGCAGCCTTAGGCTAGGGACCCCCTGCCAGCTGTGGCTGCTCTGTCCAGACTCCATGTGCTGTACCTGGATAAACTGTGGAATGTATTGCTCTGGAACTGACTCCTCCTGGGTCAAAAAGCATGCTGAGGAGCTATTGACTGTGGAGCAATAAGCTCCACGGTTTATTCAGGAGTGGTAATTGCATCTGTAGATGTGTCCATAGTCATGTAACTGTTTGCTCCTGTTTAAATGCAACAAAGAGCTTCCCTTGGAGGACTTTTATATTTAACTGTTGTTTGTTAATATAAGTTGCTATAGCAACCTCAAGAAAGCAGGATATTGGGTTTTAAGTAAAGGTTACTAGGGAATTCTTAATTAATATTTGCTTTCCATCTGACTTCTATTATGCAACTACATCTTAATTTGACATGAGATGATCAGGGCTACAATTCCTTTGTGTGTCTTAAGCTGGGCACCCAAAAATTGAAGTTCACAAAACAAGTGTCCACTTTTGTGGGGAAAAATGCCTCTGATTTGGTTTTTGGTTGGTTTTCATGCAAAATGATTTGATAATGAACAGAAGGACTCAAAAGTAATCTAGTCAATTGCCAGCTCAGTTTACTAGCTACTAATTGCACTAATAACTGTGGCCAATGTTTTAAACACTGGGCACGTTTATTGTGCAGTGTTTACTGCTCAGTTAGTGTCTCGTGTAGTGTGCTGGGCAAAAACCATTCTAATACACCACTGTGCGTAGTATTAGGTTACTGTGCAGTAAGTGTCACTAAAAAGCCATGTGCCAGCGCTACTGAGCAGTAACACAAATTACTGCACAAGGATTTAGTCCTTGGGTAACCAATAAAGCTGTGTGAAATGGCACCATTTCATTTTGACTTCCATTTCACCATTTTGAAGGAATGGTGTTTTGTTTAATCATTTCCTTTCAAAGCATTGTTCCATTTCATTTTGTCAAAACTATTTCTCTTTTTCGACACGTTTTGACATTTTGCCCATAGGCCATAATGAGGAATCATGAAAATGCCTATAACTTTGTCATTTCTTTGCCTGATTTAGACAAAAAATGCAGGGATGGTAGTCCCTTCTGAGGGCATGAAGCCTGCCAGATTTCAAGGAGATTGGTGCAGGGGTTTTGTGAAACTGCACCTCAAACATTTCAAAGCAAAACTCATATTCTTTGCCGGCAGCAGCAATCTCCTGTAATCCTCCATGCAGATCTGGGGAGGCCACACCCCTGGTAGGGATGTGGGGCTGTTCCAGACTCCTCCTGGGTGTGTGGGCCCCTGGATCAGTGCATTGGATGCAGTGCACAGCCCTGGTCAGTGGCTCTCCCCCACCTCCCTCCGCCAGGGTCAGCTCCATGGGGCTGGCAGAGCCGCTCAGAGCACAACCCTGGCTCTCCCTGCCTCCCACTGCTGGGCTGCACTTGGAGCGACTCTGCAGCTCCATGGAGCTGAGCCTGGCAGTGGGAGGTTGGAAAGAGCCACTGGCCAGGGCTGCGCTTGGAGCCCGGGCTGCACTCTGAGCAGCTCCGCCACTGGTTCTTTGTCACCTCCCGATGCCAGGCTCAGCTCCATGGGGCTGCAGAACCTCCAGCCTCTGGGCTGTGCTCTGAGCCAGGGCTGCACTCCAGGTGGCTCTGCCAGCCCCATAGAGCTCAGCCCAGTGACAGGACAGCCAGTGGTGGAGCCACTCAGAGCACAGCCCTGGCAAGTACAGTCTGGAAGTGGGAGACTCCACAGCACCATGGAGCTGGAGGCGGCGGAAAGCCACTGCCCAGGGCTGTGCTCAGAGCAGGTCCACTACTGGCTTTCCGCTGCCTCCTGCCACAAGGCTCAGCTCCATGAGGCTGTGGAGCCTCCTGCCACGAGGCTGTGCTCACCAGGACTGCGCTCAGAGTGGCTCCATCACTGGCTTTCCCGCTGCTAGGCTGAGCTCTGTGGGGCTGGTGGAGCCACTTGCCTGTTTTGGGGGAAAAAAAGATTTTTTTTCTGTTGGGCTTGAGATGGATATGGCATAAATGCAAGAACCTTAAAGATGTACAATATACTGCTATAGTTTTTTACAGTAAATCCTGATTACCCCCAAAGGTGAATTCTTACAGCTAAAAGCATTTCGCCAGGCTACAATACTCATTACTGCAAAAATTAGTGGAGACATGATTAAAAATATATATCTCTTCTCTCTGTGTTAAATGTTACTTGATAAAAGTTCATCATGATTATATAGTTTCAACATACCAAGACTCATTTTTATAACTATTAAGCAAGAAAACAAGCATGATTAAAATTTGGCATTTGCTTTTTAACATTTAACACTTTTCTTGGGATTGGGTGCGTGACTTTTATACTCTGAGATTTTAATGGGAACAATACCTGTATGTAGAGCTGTACTCCTTACTTTCTCCTTCATACACTATTCATGAAGGGCCAGACTTTCAAAAATAGTTGTTTGGCATGGACTGCTGTTTTCTAAAAGATATATGGAAATATTATCTAAACAAAAACTTCCCCAAGCTCTTCTATTAAATTACAGGTTAGTATTCATTTAGAAGCATCTAGATCAGGAACTAAGTTTTATGTTCTAATAAATAGCATATGTATCTGAGTCTTTATAAAAGGGTGGTGTTTAACTGATTTCATATTGCACGAACAGATGATCACTTTTTCATAGTTTCATAGTTGGTAGGGTCAGAAGGGACCTGAGCAGATCATCAAGTCCGGCCCCCTGCCATGGTCAGGAAAGAATGCTCGGGTCAAACGACCCTGGCTAAGTGACTGTCTAGCCTCCTTTTGAAGACCCCCAGGCTAGGAGCGAGCACCACTTCCCTTGGAAGTTGGTTCCAGATCCTAGCCGCCCTGACAGTGAAGTAGTGCTTCCTGATGTCTAACCTGAATCTACTTTCGGTCAACTTATGGCCATTGTTCCTTGTTACTCCCGTTAGTGCTTGGGGGAACAGGGACTCTCCCATTGCCTGCTGGTCCCCCTTGGCCAGTTTATAGATGGCCACCAGATCCACTCTCAGCCTTCTCTTATGAAGGCTGAACAGATTCAGTCCTATAGCCTCCCCTCACAGGGCCTGCCCTGATGCCCCCTGCTCATGTGAGTGGCCCTCCTGTGGACCCTCTCGATGCTGGCCACATCCCTCCTGAAGTGCAGCGCTCAGAACTAGATGCTGTACTCCAACTGCAGCCTGATCAATGTTGCATAGAGGGGGAGGATCATCTCCTTGGACCTGCTTGTGATGCATCTGTGGATGCATGACAAGGTTCATGACTAGGTTCATGACTGGTTTTCCATTTTGAGTAGCCAGAAGAAAGTTGTAAGAGGTTAATTTGAGCTAGTAACTTAACTAGGGCAAGGACAGGGGGACCCACCCCAGGTACTGACTACAAAAGGATACCTGAATTCTACCCTCACCCCTCCAGAAGCCTTTATTGCAGCAGGGGAAGGTGTGTGCTCCCCCTAGGCCATAGGAACTGAGCAGAGTAGTGCAGCATCAATCAATTTATTTGGGCAGGCAGGTGAGCAGAGCTAGCAGAATGGTGCTGTGCTCTTCTTCCTCAGGTTCCCAGCCCTTCTCATGTCTGGGGGACTGGGGCTAAATCTGTAAGGGGGGGGCTTTACTTCTCTTTGTCCCCTGCCACTGCCCAGCTCAGCAGATATGGGCAGGTAGGAGCCACATGTGGCAGGTAGGACATGCCACAACTGCCAGCCAAGTCACTCAGCACCAGGAGCAGGGTAAGTGGAGGAGCAGAGCCCTTCCCCCCCCCCCAAACCTGAGCAAGCACAAATGGGGGAGCTTATGCTCACCCCCATTCCTCCTGCCCCGCACCCCCCCAGCTGAGCTGATTGAGCAGGCAGGAGCAGGGCTGAGCATCATGTGGGCTGTCAGCTAAGCCAAGCAATGCTCAGGGGACAAGGGAGAGAAGAGCCTCCCCCACTCAGCTGTGCTTGCTTGGGCCTGGGGCACTGGGGGTGGGCCCACAGGGCAGTGGCTTCTGTTCCCCCCTCCCAACCCCCACCCTCAGCACTGAGAGGCTGAGCTGATGATCCTGATGCAGCTCTCAGCCCCAGGTCTTTCCTACCCATGAAAGCCAAGCAGATCAGTGGAGGGCAGGGCAGGGAGGAGCAGAACCCCTACCCTCCCCAATTTTCCCTGACACTGTAAGACTTAGCTGACATGGGCAGGCAGGAGCAGGGCTAGTAGCCATATGGGCTGTCTGCTGAGCCAAGCAGCATCAGGGGGTGGAGAGCAAAGGCCCCAGTCTCTCCCCCCACCCCACAAGACCTGAGCAAGCACAGCTGGCAGAGGGCCCACACATCAGGGAAGCTCCCCCCCATCTCTCTCTCTCTCTCTCTCTCTCTCTCTCTCTCAGTTTCACACACACACACACACACACACACACACACACACACACACACACACACACACACACACACACACACACACACACACACACACACACACACACACACACACACACACACACACACACACACTGGCAAGAGCAGGCAGGACACAACAGGGCTGGGGGAGCAGAAGTTTTACTGCCTCAGGAATGTGACAGCTCAGGGGGCAGGGCTGGCTCGGCTTCATGAAGGAGACGGTGGTCATGCAAAGGGTCATAGGATGCTGGAGGACAGAGAGGTAACTTGAGTTGGGAGGGGATTTGGGGAAGAGGTTCAATAGACTGGTTTAACTTAAATCAGGTAAATCTGATACTACATCCATTCAGGTCTATCTTAAACTAGTTTTGGCCATGTTTGAAACTGGTTTATGTGCACTGAATTTCTGTTTTGTTACAGGTATGAATTGGTTTTTGATCGCTTAAACTAGTTTGTGTCATGTCTGTGCCTAGGCCCAGAGCTTTAGCTAAAAGGAGACCATGAAGGAGGACCTTGCAGAAAGATAAAGAAAGAAGCTCATTTCTAGTCTGTAAAGCTGGATAGAAGCTGCATTTTGGGGTTTAAGATGCAGGATAAAATCAGATTATTGTTCTGATACTTTCTTTTGTTTGTTTTATTCCTATATCTCTGTTTGTATTTCAACATGCAGTTGTTGATTTCTTATGTATTCTCTTGGTTTTTATAAAAGATAATACAATTTATTATAATACACTTAATTTGTAGTGACAACTGATTTTTAATCACATTTGAATATACTAGCAGGCCCCTCCAAGAAAGGGTGTGTGTGTGTGGGGGGTGAAATCTCCCTTCTTCTGAATGAATGACTGGACAAGGGTATGATTCTTCTAGCTGGCAAAGTTTATGTCCGTTAAGATCTGGGAACACGTGGGTGAGGCAGGTAAAGCTGTGAAACTATTGGTCAGAGAGATGTCCTTTGGAGAATTTCAGTCTGTTCCCAGTGATCAAGCAACAGATAGTGGAGAAGGGTTTGAGAACATCCCAGGAGTGTCTCAAAGGTTTACCTGACTACATCTGGGATTAGGGTGTGTTGCATAATGTGATCTTTATTAACCAAGTGACCTAGACATTAAAAAAAACAAAAACAAAAAACATGATTGTCTTGGCCAATTGATGAGTGAACATGTATTCTTTTCCTTAACGGTCCAATCTACTCATCTTAGAGAAAGCTACCTCAGGCTTTTTTACTGTTGGTCTGCCTAATGGTGCATCTCTCTCAAACAACCCTTATTTGAAACTCACAGTTACTTCAAACTCATTTGAGCAACAATTTCTATCATTTTTCTTGTAAAGTTGGTGAATCAGAATTAAGGGCTCGGTCCTATTTCACCTTATGTAGGTGAAAGCCCCTTGTGTTGCCAGAGGGAACTTTTCAAAATGTGTTGATTTTGGGACAGTCTGTGAGACGGTCTTGAACATGGCTTGGTGGTGGCTGGTGGGCACAACGGGGGTACCACTGGGCTTGATGGGGGTAAAACACAATCGTAGCAACCAGGTTGAAAAGTGTGGTAGTTGGGAGAACTCTGTATAAAAGGGCAGGGTGTAGTCTACTGAAATGGACTTTCCTGTTGAAAATACTGACTGATCAGGGCTGGATGAGCTCTGGCTCCCACTGGCAGAGTGGTAACAAAAGTCCAGTGTCTCAGAAACTGAAGGAAGCTGAGGGGATTTGGAAGACTTTTTTTTTCTCTCTCAGCCAAAGCGGTGTATAACCTATAATGAGCACCTGCTGGGATGAAGAAATATAACATAATCTTCTCCATAGATCAAGAATTACATGTTTTGTAGCTCTTAAAATGGTGCTCTGTGTGTATGCACCTAGAGTTACTTTTTATTTCATTCTAATAACATAACATAAGCATTTTACACCTTTGTGTAGCTATTATTTTATACTGCATTTTGTGAAATGTTACATTTGACATGTTTGGATAATGATGATACGCACTACAATTTCCAGTGTTTATTTCATTATTTTTATTTATCTGTACACAGTTACTGAAAATAACTTAGGGTTGGTGGCACAGATCAGAACATATTCTAACGATGTAACATTTCTCCACTTAAAATGGAAAAAAACCCCACCTAACACATTAAGTCTTAAAACAGCTGAAGTTAGAATAAGATTAGCATTATTTTATATGAGAGAAATACAACAAGAAATATCAAGACGTGCATTTTTCCTTGACGTGGAGATAGCTTGTCCTTAAAAGATGATCAGAATGAACCTCACTGGGGATAAATATCTAACATTTTGTTTTTTATTTGAAAACCCAGATCCCTGGGAAGAGATTTGGTCTTTACAAATGAGATTACTTAGGGTCTAAAGGAATAGTAAGGTGCTGGACAATTGCTTAGGCTTTTTGGTTTTTTTCACAGTAGCCTTTGTTCTTTGAGCAAATTAGATTTACTGTTCAGGGCTGATATTACAACTGTGATCTAGAAGTAATACTTATTGCTTTCTTTAAGAAGCTGTGTAAACTGCATTTGTTTCCCACAGCCCCAGTAGAGTTGCCTCTCTGGTGGAATGTTTACCCATCTGTTGTCTTAGTAACCACTTCACTGGACCCTATGTAATGTGAACTGCATTGCGGAGCTGTCCCTGGCCGTCTGTCTAGAGGCACATTCACACACTGTAGATTCTCTGCTTTAGCATCTCTTGTTGAGAGCTAGAACTCCTAGTCCAACCACTGGTGCCACCCACCCACTTATCTGCAGCTGAAACACACACTCTCCTAGAACTCCACCTGAGTTTTTGTGGGGACCATGGTGGGTGTTGCATCCAGCACAAATTTTGCATGGGGTTCCTCCCTAATGAAATAATCAGACATACACAATCTTGATGAAATAAGAAGTCCCATGTGTATTCCCCTGCTTAACATCCTTTATCACCCTGGAACAGTCTTTGACTTGGGGTTATTGTCCTATAGGGTATTGAAAACTGTTTTCTGGGGTAGTCTCTAGGTTTCTCTGAGAGTGGTTAATCCTACAGTTAAAATGTATAGGTCTGCTGCAAAAAGCATATCCCTTTCTGGCCTGGCCAAAGTTTCCTGTGCAACTCCTCTATCTTCCCTATACATGTGTTCAACTACCAAGAGCTAGATTTTCTTCTATTTACTGATTTCCTGGTCTCCAAACCTCTAGTATTACAGAAAAGCAAGAGAGCACTAGTTCTATTGGTTTCAGCCAACCCATTGTCCAAGGGTGCTTCTATTTCAATAACATGATCCTTCAGCATTATCAACTGATTACTATTCCTTGTCATAGGAATATGCTACAGTCTTTTTATAAAAAAAATGATGGATTTTATATTTACATAGAGGCATTTTATACTGTACTTACCTAAATTCAAGATGACTTTGAATTTAAGACAACCCACAATAATTAGACTCCTATACATGGAAAATTATATACTTGTTATAATTTTCCATGTATGCTATCTAATTATTGGGGGATAATTTTAATTCACTGCCCCACCCCCCCCACTGAAGCAGGGGCAGGTTGCTTGCCCCTCCCACTGCCTGTATCCCTGGCCATTTGCCTCCCCCTCCTCCACTCCCTTCCCCCTGCTCCCCACTCCCTCTTACCTGAAGTGATGTCTCTGGTTCCAGCTCTGTCCGGGGCCTGGGGCATGGAGCACACGCGGCTATGGTCTCAATAATATAGCAGCATCAGTGTTAGCTCCAGCCCTGGGTTGGGGCAAGAGCTTGAGCTCCAAGAGCTTGCCTGCCACTGCATGATTTCCCTTGTGCCCCACCCCTCAGCATGTGACTTCTTCTGTGCTCCCCATTATGTGTTCTTTTCCATTTTCCGATCCCCTACCCCCACTTGTACTATGCAGTTTTGCTAGAGCTGGACTCATGTGCAAGAACCATACTCAATCTAAGACAAAGTTTCTTCTTCCCTATGTTGAATGGAGGACTATGAAACCTTGATGTCGATTTAAATAAATATGGTAGCAATATTTTCATAGCAGCCAGCATTTAAAAATGTACTTGGATAATCACACGCCACTGTGGATACTTATTTGATTAGCATTTGTTGATTGCAGCAATTTTTGATTCAGGGGAATCTTAGCATTATACATGTTCAATGAGTTACAAGAATTGAACAAAATACAATTTATTAAAAAACTAAACAATATACAATTTATTAAAATCAGGCTAAATTCTGATTTCTTGCACTCAACAATCCCATTCAAAGAAATGCTAGAATGTAACTGTAAACATGATGTCATTTACTTTCTAGAAGCACCACATGTATCAGATGAGCGTTGTTACATCCTTGTTCTTCCTTCACCATCACCTGACATTCCTTTGCAGTATGATACCTGCAACAGGATTTAAGAGAGTAACAGTGGTGATGTTGCACAGCAGGCCAAACTCAGCAAACTGTTAACAGAAGCGGTGGTATGGTGGGATTCAAGATTAAAAGTTGCTTTCAATTTTCTAATCACTGGGAGGGCTACTTGCAAGTGTGCCATTTCCTGTAGCAAGCAGCATCTCCAGGAACTGTAAATAACGAGAATGTGTTTGATCTGACTGAGAGTTGAACTTTTGCCTTCCCTGTGCAGCATGCAAAGCACATTAATATGCTGAAGATTGTGATTGTGATTCCCTTAGCATGTGCATTTGCAGATGCTGCTTAACACAGTGCAGGAGAGTGTTATACAAGGATAACTGGCTGGAGACTGTTTGCATAATATCTTACTTGTGATGTGATGGTCTTAATCTGCCAGTCCTGGCACCAAAGTGATGAGGAAATTATTTCATGGAGTTTAAAAAAAAAAAAATTCAAATATTTTGTACTCTTTGACTTTAATACAGTCATTACATTTATACTTCTCATTTGTAGTTCAGGCCTACCAACTACTGAACATGATTTGTGTAATATACTACAGTTTTTTCTAGTTGTTTTTAAAATCCTCATCCTAGCACAGCTGACCTGGTTTTAATATGTTACTATAATAGCTTTCAATTTGTGGTTAACCAGGACAGAATTATAATAATACCAGAGTCTATTAAAGTAATAGGTAATGCTTTTATTACTTAAAGGTCACTGAAGTCCTCTAAAGTGACATCTGTATTACTCTATTGTGTGTTAAATGTCCTAGATTTTTTTCATAGATACAGATACAGGGACATTCTCCATTGAAATTAATCAGGAATATTAGAAAAAAAGAGTATTAAAAATCATTCAAATTTAACAGCTATATAATGTACTAACTTTTCATATCATCAGCCTTATGCAATTTGGCTGCCTTTTCCCCTTTAGCTACAATTATGCTTTCTCCTCAGTTTTGCTAGAGAAAATAGTAAGTAACCTCGGGCAACTATACTTTAACAACTTGTCAGCTAGTCATTTTATTTTTAATATCTTAGTGAATTAAATGCTTGCAGCAGGCAACAGATTGAGAAGATGAAGGTTTTCACTTATCTGCTGAACAGCTGCAATATTAGTAATGGAGTATTCCTACATTCCCCACCAACATTACTTAAGCCTGCACTAAAGGGTTGAGAACAAAGGGAATTTCATTCCTTATTTCATATCAGTTTTAGACCCTCTGAGAATGCCAATAAAAGAGCTAACATCTGCATTACAGGTCAAGAACTCCATCAAGGGGACCTTCAAACCCAAGCAATATGGATCATTCAGAACTAAGGTTTCTCTACCTCCACTTACCACTGGCCCTTCAACTTCTCCCTCAGGCTGGAAAAATGTATCTACTCCTGCCCTCACCAATTTGGGCAGTCCAGGCCATGTATGCAGAGGCACACAAGTCTTTCAAACCCACCTTTCTTTACTACAGATACCAGCCTTTCTACAACCTCTGGCACCCTTTTCCACAAAAGACATCTGCATGGCTTCACCTGCTGTGATCTGTTTTGTAGCAAAACTGTATTCTGCGTGTATCTAAGTCAGTGATTTTAGTTAGAGTACTATACCTAGCCTTATAACAAGGAGAAATTCAAGTAGTTTATGGCTTTAGGAATAAACAACACCAGAGATTGGGTCCAGGATTGCATTAACAACTAATAAGAGTAGCAAGTGCCCTTGGACTTCATCCATGACCTCCTCCAGGGGTGTTCCAGAGGCAGGGCAGTGACACGGTCACACCACTCCTTTCAGACCATCCAAAAAGTGCAGCAGCCAAGGACTTTTTTTCCCCTAAGTTCCTGAATTGAGAAAAATCTCTCCCACTTCCCTCCCTGTGTTCACTGGCATATCCCCAGTGTTAGCAGCTGACCTGGGGGCAGGGGATGCTCTAAAGCTGCTCCTTCCCCAATCCAGCTAGGTGATACAGTGAACTCAAGTGAGGACAGCAGCAATGGGCAGGTTCCTCCTCCCTGCCTGGTCCTTTCCTATCCCCACCCCCACTGTTCTCTACTAACCTAGAAACAGGCTCAGAGAGGGGAGAACCCAGCTGTTGTTGATGCCACTGTCTGCAGCTAAGCCTGGCTCCCTGTACCAACCAGCTGGAGTGGAGCAGAAGCACCTCCACCCCCAGGACAGCTGGGTCTAGCAGCAGGGTGGGTGGGGAAGGGGCAGGTGCTGTAGAATATAGAGGTGAAGGGAGAGGTCTTGAGAAGGGGCTGGGGGCAGGGAGGTGGGATTCTTATCTGATCTTGGGACATAGAAATAATTCCCAGCCATTGCTTTTGTGGTGTAGTCTACCCACCCTGGGGTGAGAGGGAAGAATCTAGGAGTAAAGAACATGCAGCTCTGGTCACTGGCCTTATACCCCTACTTCCCTCTGCAGCCTCTTGCCTTGGCTCCACTGTGGCATGGCCTCTCAGGAGCAGTGGCAGAGAGATGAACAGGTAGGGCTTGCCCAGAGAACTCTTCCCCTCAGCTTTGCCACCCCTCCAAGCTTCTGCCTGGGCAGGGCTGCTGCAAGGGATAGAAACCCTGGACCTCTTCTCTGCAGCCCCCCTGAGCCACTGGCTGGCTGGAGTTGCTGTGGGGGTGAGGGGGGAAGGAGACCCCACAGTCCCCCTGCCCATATCCAACAGAAAGCCCCCTTTCCCCACACTGGCCCCACCCTCCATTCTGTGCACTGGGTTGGGATCAGAGGCTGTCACTGACTGGTGTCAGCATGTAGGGCTGGCCCAGCGCTGAGGCTGAGCTGAGTGTTCTGCTGGAGGCCAAAACAGCCCTGTGCAATGCTGCCTGGGATGGCAGTGATGATCACACTCTTCATTAACCCTTGATGGGATCTGGCACAGACATTTGATAAAGCACTCTAACAGAAAGCACTTCAGGTTAGTATACATCCAGCAAGGCTTAACTTGGGGTGCCTGTGCACAAGCAGCCAGGCTGCTCTGACGTGCTGTAATTACAGTGTGTCAGAGCAGACTTGATTAATCGAGTCAAACGTGGTAATTGCCCTTAGAGGTTGATTCACCATTCTTAAAGCACTCTAAAAGCCATGAACATCTGTTCCATTAGGGCTTTAGAGCAGTTTCTGCCTGCTTAATGCACGGTATGTGTAATGACTATACATAGCCAAAGTGTGTAGTTATGAAATGTAAATGTAAGAATACAGACCACATTGTGGCCCCCTCTACATGTGCAGGTAAAGGCATGATTGGTTCTAATGCATGATCCATACATGCATGGCAGGAGGCATGAGTGTGGGATCATGCATTAGATCCAATTGCACCTTATTGCCAGCATAGGAGGAGCCTGATCCTGGGCTCACCCTGCATCAGCAAAAGAGCAGCCCCCCGTGGCTGAGAGCCCCCCCTTTGCTGAGGGGGCTTCTAGCCATGGGGACTACACGTAGATGGGACTGGGAGTCCTGCACCTGATGGGACTCTTAGTCCTGGCTGCACATTTCACGCACCCCCAAGCCTTGGGGATTGCAGCAACTGTGATCCTCAGGACTCAGAGATTTCATGCTGGGCATGATATACTCCTGTGGCTGGGAGCCCTGTGAGCTCACAGGACTCCTAGCTGCAGGGGAAACCCTGCTACACATGCAAAGAAAAGCTCAATAGCAGCCAGCTATAAAATTATTACACATTTTTTAGGTCTGACTCTTTAGCTGGTTGGAGCTTTTTGTCATGCGATATGTACTTTGCATGTGTAGCTGATTTACCTGTAATACACAATGCCTGTAACATGTAGAGTGGGGTCTGAGACTCATTAGTTTGTTATAGACTTATTAGAACAGGTTAGCATGGATGGAGCTAGAAATATCTTCTTAGGACATAACGGTAATCAGTGTGATAAGTGAGGTCAGGTTGGTAGTATGTGCCAGTGTTGGCTATCAAAGTATACTGCAATGCAACGTACACTTTTATAGGTGCAGCCATGTTTTAACATTCACTTCCATTCTTGGAAGGTGGCCAGGAGTCTTTTTGAAATGGTCTGGTCAATAAAAAAAAAATGATGCCTCCACATTGGTAAGAACAAGTTGATACAGAGCTGGGAAACAGTATTCAGCATTTGAGCATTCAGTATTCAGTATCTGAGCAATCCTTTTTTCAGCATTGTTCCTTGGTATAAAAAGGCCATGTGTAAATATCTACTGCTTATTTTGGAGCCACAGTTGTTCTTAGGGTCTTTAAAAGAATGTAGTTTGTCTTAATCTTTCCTTGCTATTGTCTGCAGCCAAATATCATTTTATGCAAGTATCCTGACTGACACAGGCACATAATGTAAGAAGAGGAGGTTCTTTTAGGAGAGAGAGAGAGCTATGTTAAACTGTCCTTGAGGTACAGCAGTTAGAGAAGGTGTTTGTGTATCTGAAGTTGTATTGTTTCTCTCTTTAATTAGATAAGTGTGGGACAAGTCACTTCTGGACTCCCATGTAAAATCATCTCAATATAGGATCTCATTATTTACAAAATATTTTAAAAAAACAGAAAAGTGCTAAACTGTGAATTCTTATTCCAATGAGACACCCAGAGAGAGATTTTAAAGGGAAAGCTCCATGAAGTAACTATACAAGCTGTTTTCAGTAATGCTTAGTGACCATTTGTTTGTGTTTACACCAGGTAGTAATTTTATATACTCACTTCATCTCAGAATTAATGCATGTTAAGAGTAAAACTTGTTGTGATGGGCTTTAAATGCTGGTCTTAAAGAATCTACATTTCTGATCCCAGCCCAATACAGATTCACACATACTCCATGGCAGGCGTTTTTCAACGTGTGTCTATTTAATTGGAAAACATTTATTTCTGATACTTTGAGCCTAGTTTTCCATAACTATGCACTGATTCAATTTTTATGTAAAGAAACTAAGATGCTTTAGGGTACTCTAAAAAGGATGTGCTGTGAGGAGAGAGCCCAGAAAACGTTTTTTTCTCCGGTCCACTACAGCCTCATCTTGGGGGCTATTTAGTATTCCTTCACTACCTTTGCACAAGGTACTGGCACTGCTGTCTTATGTTTTGGGCAAGTTCCTCATACTGCTGTGATAGTACTGTCCCACTGCAAATTATGACTAAATAGATTGCACAGGACAGAAGATGAAACCACAGGTATGTTGGATGTTTTCAGGATGCATAGATACTTAGAAGCATCATATATGTTCCTGACATCCACAGACTTAATATTTTCAGCAACTTCTTTCCCCAGTGCTGCTCTGACAGGGTGAACCATAACTGAATTATAAATTATGATCAGCAGGCCTTGGAAAAATGTGTATTTCAGGTGATTTCACATTCTCACTAGTAGTACTGTAACATATTGCCCTGTAGTTCTACAAATAACATATTATCATCGGTAATGAATATAATCATCTTATCAATTTTTAAGTGAATAAACTTCTGGCTTGGAAAATGGAAAATCTTCCATACATAAAAATAAGCATGTGACAGTTTAGTCTACTGATTTAGACAAACACACGTTACATGCGTGTGCACACGCATGCACACACAGTGTCTCTTGATAGATCACTAACTATTACATCTCCTTGGGTTTCTTGCTGATTTATTAACAACCTGCACATATTCTTGCAATATCTTTATATTAATATATTTAAGATGCCAGAAGTTTGTTTTCCTAATAAATTAAGCTATCCAAAAAAGTGATAGCTCATTTCTCTATTACTAATAACTGTCCCCCTCCAGGGGCAATTATTCCATTAGAGAAGACTAACCATTAAGCATTATTTCTTTCATAAGGTTATATTAATCATCTCTGCCAGTTTCCTTCTGCCTACAATCTACTGCTGGATTTGGAACACCTACCAAGTTTATAGAATAAGTTTGTACCATAGTTGTTGCAGGAAGAAAGATATCAGCATGTGTAGATTTAGTAACATGTGGGTCCTAAAAATCTGATCATCAGTAACCTCATTGCTAATACTGTCTCCGATCTAGTTCATAGCATTGAAGTGGGCTGCGGGACTGTTTTCAAGGACCATCTTGAAAGCGAATTTTTTATTAAAATATGTGAAATATTGGTAATCACTGAAGTTATCATCTATAGAGAACCAACCAACCCCAGGGGAGACAAATGCAGGTAATGCCAGTACAGTGATGAAAATATGAAGGGAAGGCTGATTAACTGATATTTCCTATTTCAACTTGTATAAACTACAGATGTCAGGACTGGTTTCTGAACAAGAACATACACATCTATAAGTATATAAGGGGTGTGCAACAGGAACTGGGAGAACGACTGTTCACCCAGTAGTAATGTAAGCACCTATCCTGGATAACTTTAAGAAACATTTGGATGCTTATCGTGCTGGGGTCATCTGATTCCAGCTGACTACCTGCCCCTTGGGCAGGGGGCTGGACCCGATGATCTCACAAAGTCACTTCCAGCCCTAATGTCTATGAAATCTATGAAACATCCTCCTCTTTCCCCCTGTCATTAGTAAAACTAATAGCTTAAATGCTTCTGATCAGCATAAGATACATCTGCACTTTATCCCTCCCCTGCCACACACATCATGCACAAATGTAAATTATATCAATAATTTATGCGATTAAACTCCATGTTGGCGGAGCTATCTGCTTTGTAGCTTTGATCTGTGAAATTGAAAAGAATTGTTTCACCCAAGAGTTGGACACTGTAGGGCTGAAAAACTTGCTGGTGTGATGTTGTGAATGAGAAACAGCACAATCGTGATACAATCATGAAAGACCAGTGCAGTGGAATTTGATGTAATGTGTTAGAGAATTATGATGGACATGTTTGGCGCCCATTTACATCAAACAGTTAGAAACTGCCTTAGAATAAAGTACTGACCTTGTAAGTATAACTGTCAGGCTGACAAAGCTGTTGTTCTTAGACCTAGGTTTATTGTAAATAAGTCCCTTTAAAGACCATTTGAAACATCACTGACTAGATGTTTGCCTGGCAGTAGCATTAGTTCCTTATATTGACAAAGCAATTAAACTGAGTGGGCTTTTGTGGCTTTGTCTTGAGCAGTCTGAATAATTCACACACTTTATCTTTAATATTATGTTAGCTTAATAAGCGGGATTTTTACTATCCATATTAGAACTATGTGGAAAAAATGCTATTTCTAGAAAAGACTGTCATTTTTGTGGAAATGATATGGATCAATCAGATAGTAAAAATAATTTTATTTCCTTTTTCTTATGCATCTTTTCATAGACTTTAAATTAGTGGTTTACTGTAGTTTTACTCTGATTGTATTAAGTGCAAAGCAAGATGGCAGAGAAACCATAGCATTAAGTATGTATTTCATAGCATTGAGTATGTATTTCATTCTGATAAGAGAGAAAATCTCTCCTATGCTATAGCTGACAATCCACCCATACACTTTGTAGAACTTATCTGCTATCTTGCAGAGAAACAGCCAAGGATTGATGCTTTTAACCAAACTTATGTGAAGTACACAGGGCAAAAATTGATGCTGAGTAACACTCCTGATTTGTCCTTCATATTTCATTTCCCCGTATAGTTTTCAAACCTTATATATTTATTTTTGTTCAATAAAATAGAAAATGTACCTTTTATTCTGATTTTAAACAAGGTTTGAATTTCTTGCAATGCAATTGGCTTGAGTTCTGAGCCAAATTTAATGATGATACCTAGTAATTCATAGTTCTGTTTTGTAACTCATCTCACAAATAGAATTTGTTCTATTTTCCAGCTTTGCACCTTGTGAAGTCTCACAAAATGGTTTGTGTTCCTCATTTATCATTGCCTAGATAGATTTTAGGTTTAGGCTATAGTCCCCATTTATTACTGTGGCTTTCCTTCTATGCTGCTCTTTTGTCTTGCTGATATTTCAGCTGTCTGAAAGGCAACTTCTTTAGTCTTTCAATTATTATATCAGCTGTTCCACTTTTGTTTCAATTAACTGTTTACTGAGCATGTTTATATGAGGTGCTACATCGCTGTAGGGACATAGCTCATTGCTATGGCAATGCAGTGTCAATAGGCACTAACTGTGATGCCAACACTGTCACCACAGTAATGAGCTACCTTTTTATAGTGTGTCACCATGTGCTGCCAGGATGGCTCAGTAATGGCTCTTACTGCACAGTCATTTAGTACCTCCTAAAGCAAGTACTGAATGACAGCGCAGTAACAACTGCACCATGGGGGGCATGTGTACATGCACCCAGTATGTATTATGTCTCTTTTAATTTAACGTTAAGTGCTACACTTATAAAATAACCTTTAGGTTACACTGTTTTGGATCCTGTATTTCAATCTATTTTAGCATTTATTCGTTTAAAGTTCTAAATGTGCATGATATTGATTAATTCCTTGATTCAGCCAACACCAATGGCAGGCATTTGGATACCTGATGTTTTTGGTCCATTTTTCTTTTCAAGATAAAAATACAGTTTTTTTTTTCTTATTACATTAACTGAATTTCGATTATTTTCCAGTTAAATTTCTCTTTGTTTTTTTTAAATTTGTATGTCTCTGTCACATCCCCTTTTATTCATTTCTGCTAAGTTTTTTTCTTTTTATATGGAAGGTATTTCTATGGTTGTCTTTTTCCTGAATGATTTCTTTTTTTTAACTTCTGTAAACTCAATAATTGTTGCTATGTTTGGGAAACAACCATGTTACTCTGTTCTTTATTGATGGTTTGGAGAACCCAAGTGCTTTGTGTCCTAAAACCTCATGTTTGCACACACTGACTGAATATCAAATCAGAAGTTCATGGTCAGTCCCTGTCACATAATAAGCTAAACCACAACTATATTCCAAGTGGTGAGGTTTTAATCAGCACCTAGATACTTACATCTATGTCCTAAGGGTCCGAGTGCTTGATGGTCTTAACTAGAAATTTTGCCATTTAATTTTCCATAGTTTTGGGTGATGGGGAGGTAGTATAACCTAAATTGTTCTGTATGTTTGCCTATAGTAATGGTAACTGTGTATTTTTCACTTGTGTACCCTCATTAGCATGTAGGTTGAGAGGCTGCTTGGCCTGTTTCCATTATTTGTGAGCTTGGATTATACTATTTGAAATTAACATGTGCAATTGTAAAGGGCAGATTGATCAGACTGTGTCCACTGGCGCTCCCTTCCAAATCTGACAAGTGTGTAGGCACATAAATATTGTTAATGCAAAGTTATACACAGGACACTGAAAGGACATCCCTCACTTGGAGCTGTGCAGAGTTCTGGCATGGAGTGGCCATCAGTGTTAGGGAAAGCAGGAGGTAAGGAATGGAGAGATTATAGACAGGAGTCACTGCCTGGATGGTATTGGTCAATGCCTTGCAATAAAAGGACTTCTGATCACATGAATGTATAGTAAGTTTAGATTAGTCTGAAACTCCCTCATTATATTACATTTAGTTAAGGGGTAGGGTGAATGGAAATGAAACAATCAGTGAGATTGTTCTAGTCTCATATCCTAATTTATTGAACACATAAGCAATACTAATATTTGAGCAAGGTTTCAAATGCAGTGCTTAACCTTTAAGCAAGCCCTACCAGTCAATGTCGATATTCTTATGTGGGCCTTCCGATGGATACAGTGAGTTCAGCTGGGCAGGCATCCATCACTGCACTGGGGTTTGATATTTCTTTCTTTTCATGTGTGTCACTCTCCCCTATGTTAAGGGTTTTTTTTCTCGAGTTTTATATCCCACCCCCCCTTTTTTTTTACAGTTCCCTTCTGTATGTCCCAGGTACGGTTATGTCATAAATATCCACCAGTCATCTTTCACAGTGGTCACCTTCTTGACATGCTGCTGTTTGTATCCTACTGTCTTAGACTGGTAAACCACATCTTTTTTTAACTTTTTGCTGTTATGGGTCTTAAAAAGGCCACCCTAAACTGTAACCTACTTTCTCTGCTGTTAATGGTGTTCAGTTAGTTACATCAAGGCACAGAATGATGTTGCTTATGCTAAGTATTTTGCTAAGGTAGCTTTCAGACTTACACCCTATAATTAGTAGAGCTCAAAAAATCCCTGAACCTAACACTGACATCAAGCAGAGTCCAAAAAAAAGGAGGAGCAGTAGAGACTTTGGCAGTGTGAAGGAGCAGCACCAACCCCTGGAAGTTGTGGCCAGAGCAATGCTCTAGCGACTAGAACGGTGCTCCCTAGCATTACATTCTAGCCACATTTCCTAGCATCACCGTGGCAGCAACTTTGGTGTGGGTATCTCTACCCAATGCTTGGTATTTCACCTGGTGTAAGTGAGCAGCAACAGGGCCTTTGGGTTGGGTCTCCCTTCCCAGCTGTGGGTATTTTAGCTAATGTAGCTGGTAGTCCCCAAATAGAAGCCCTGGGTGAATCTCCCTTCCCAGTTGACTGGGCTGTGTTGTTGCTCTCCAGGTTGGATTACTGGGGACTATGACTATGACATGTTTTGAGTTGTTATAGTTAAGGTTTAAGAGTAATTTTTTTTCCTGAAAGTATGTGTTGCCCCCACCCTTTTCCCTTCTAATAAATCCTGTTTTAGTTTAGTTTAGTTTAGTTTAGTGAAGTTTCTTCACATTAGACTACCCACTTAAAAATTATTTTCCTGGGCTTCTGGGTGGGGGCTTAAGCTAAATTTGAAAAGCTGGTGTTTAACCCCTACATTTGAACTTGGCACCTTTTATTGCTGCTGGTACCTGACAGAAGGGCTACAGTAGGACATTGTTCAGAGCTTAAGAGTGGGTGAAACTGAATTTGCATGTTCTCGCTAGTCATTCTCTGTGACCAGAGGCAAAATCAAAGCTGGAAGTACTGGAGTTCAGAAAATAAAGGTCCAGTTTGGAAGAATACCATCGTCCTTGACATTTTATTGGACATAACTTTATGTACTGCTATAGTGGCCAAGGAGGGAAGGTGAAAATAATGACTTTTGTTCATTTAATTTTTTTTGATTCCTGATAGAATAACCTTTTACAGACAAACCAATGGTATTTATCTGATTGACAAGTTGGACAGACTATTCCATATGACTTGATTTTAGAAGTCTGGGTAATGCTGTGTTAAGTGCTTACATAAATAGTATTTTTTTTATTGTTTGAGTCTCCAGCCCATTTAGCTGATCTAAAAAAAAAATTTTTTAGGATGTGCAAATAACATTTTATTTGCGACATTTCAATTAATCACTTGTTAATTGCATATGTTGCCTATTTTGTACAACAGCTTAAATCTAAGTAAGCCTTTATTGGGGCTAAATATTAACTGGCATATTTTGGCTGTAAGTAAAATGCAGTCCTGTTTTACGTACCACATCATCTTGCCTGTGACTTATTTACACAAGATACGTTTCCTGAATTTTGTACACTAAGTAAATATAAAACAGAGCTTTGCACAGAAATTCTGCAAGTAATCAGCACTAGGAAAGCTGAGAAGCTAAATGGTACTTGGAATACTATAATTAATATTAAATCTCTTGCTTGACTGAGCAAGTGATTAAAGTACTCCACCTCTTTTACTTGATATGCAAATCCAGCTGAATTGTAAGGTTCTGTGATAAGCACATTACTATAACAATTGCCAGTTGAATATTAAGTACCTTAGCCAGCAGTAGATGTAGAATATGAAAGAGATTCAGTGTACATAATTGTAGAAATTCAGCATCTATGCAGAAACTATTAATACTTGGTTTCTTCCCCTTTAGAGACTACTGCCAGATAAGACCGTCAGCATTTCTTTCATGTGATGGCTTAGATACACGGAGAGTTGACCTCTTTCACTACTTTGACCAATGCCTTACGTTAAGCAGCTGGGGAATCTGTGCAGTGTGCCTATAGATCAGACTCTCTCCCCTTGGCACGCTCTCCTTTTTGTAAACATTTGTTTATGGTTGTCCTAATGACTAGTGAGGTGTATCCACTTTAGCTTTCTGTTTCTTATCTTGTCTCCCAAAGAAGCTTTCCCATGTTCATTTTACACCACAGCAAACATTGCATCTATTGCTCATTTCCACTTCTCTCTCTCCCTCTCCAGTCTTCTTTCAGCAACAGAAGGGAACACATTGTTTCTTTCTCCCCATAGCAGCTTGTAGCAGTTCATTCTCTGAATATTCAGATTGCCAAAAAAGCCCAGGTCTGGGACTTTCTTCAACATCAAATTTCCTAGTTTCTAATCCAGGAACTCTGGACCTCACCATTTCTAGCTTGAGGTTTCATTTAGGCTTCTGCCAGATCCAGGCTTCCCCAGTTGCCCAGTGGCTCTGTTCTGGTTTCAGACTTCTTCACCCACAGCATACTTTTTGGAAGTAGTTACTACATTTGTTAGGTTGTTTTTTTCCACCCACTCAAATGGAAACTGAGCAAAAATAAGGTCCATTAACTGACTATGTAATTTCCTCTGTCTTGGCAGTCAGCCTTGCCTACATCTCCACCCCCCTCCCCACAAGAATACTTTAAAGCCCATCCAGACTACTTCACAGACTACCTTCTCTCATGTTCCAAACTGCACAATTACACTCATAATTCGTATATCCAGAACTAGAAACACACTATTTAACAATGACGTGTCTCTTGGCTACCTCTGCCTATTGGAACAGTAGTTCAAGAGTGAGAACTGGATTGTGGGACCGGGAACTAAGCAAACAGAATGGTAGACATAACCGCCTAATATTCATTTTAATAAGCTTATAACATTTTAAACACTATGTTGAATTCTATGTTAAATATACATGTTGCTCAGTGAAGAGATAGGCATAGCAACAAAGACAACAGGTCAGTCATTATGCAGTTTTGTGTAAACTTTTTGATGTGTCACAAGTGGGATAAGTCCAGTAAACCATACCACTTTCCTTTGCTTCATTCCTGTATTTCTTAGTTAGCTGTCATACTTGTTCTTTACACTGGCTCATGGTGTCCTCTTGACAGTTTAGAGACTTAATTTGTCTCTCTTGATTCTAACAGCTGGTTTTATGTCTTGGAGTTGCTGCTAACTGATTTGGAACAGAACACTGACTTAGGGGTGGTCTTGTATGAATGACAAATGGAAGGTACTCTCTTTAAGAGTATGCCCAGAATTCCTTTGGCTTTTAAAAAAACCCGTATCCGTATTCAAACTAGTCCAAACCTCAAACATGCTAAGTAGATATGTGCAAGCAGTCTAAAATATTAGTAGCTCAATGTATCCCCCTGCAGTAAATTTCAGAGTTACTTTATGTACAGTAGAGACATTCACTTTATACATAGTGACTGGAATTTCAAGTGTTTGACATTGGCCTAACACACTGGTCCTAGTGAAGGCAACTGAAGATATATCAATAGAGGTCCCCATGTGTACTAAATTCACTTTGCAAATAACATTGTACTACTTCTACAAATTTAGCCTGGGGTGTGAGAGAGATGAGTGGAGTTCCTACCATAAGCTTATATTCTTAATGACAACTTTTTCAACTCATTTTTTTCTGTGGGTTTATACAATGGTAACTGATTGGTTGGAACATAATTAGAGTTCTGGTAATAGTGTGTTTGCAGCTTACTGCAAGTTAGCTGTAATAATTCTGAATAGATATTGCATGGACAGCTTTGGATTGAGAAGGTATAAGTTCTACAAAATTGTTTTTCAGGTGCAGGTACAGAAGTTTTTCTGAATTGGACCCTGATCCTGTGATAAACTAGCCATACACAGACCCCTTTGCCTGCATCAAATCATTCCAGGAGTCTCGTCTCATTTTCCAAGTGGTAATATTTAAGGGACAAATGTCCAAGGCCAGCCTCTTAAAAATTGCTGCAGCACTTTAGTGCAAGTTTTATGTGCCAAAAATTTCACATGTAGGTTTTCTTATTCTAAAAAACTATAAACACTCAGATTGGACAGTTAAGTAATTTTTCTGGCTTTGTACATCTGTTCTTCTTAATTATTAACATATATTTTAAAATTAATTTATAACTTCCAGTTCAATATTAGGGGTTGGATTGAGTCCATGAAATACTGGGCTCAAAGGTTTAGCCAGCTCTTTAAATGAGTGGGGTTTTGCTGATTTATATTGTTCTGATTGTGAGTCCAGCAACTATATCAGTACTGACTGATGCAACTGATTTGAGTTTGCTACTACAACGGAAGTAATGTGAGAAAAAAGGTACAGGACAGTGAGGATTTGGCTGTAATTATGTTTATATGTAAAACTAGCTGTCATCTTAATGGCATATATAATGGAACTGCATATAATGCCAGCTGTGTCATCTTAATGATGCTGTTAGATGAACCTATGAATAATTTTAAACCTGTATTTGATTTTGACAACACAGCCTCAGGTGCTGTCATGGTGGTGTAACACCTACCACTGTCAGAGTCCAATAATAAAAATGATTATAAAAATGTACACTCTGATAAGAGCAGTGTTAGGGCCTGCTTAGTGAGGAGATTTCTGATAATGTTGAACAAGATAGAAGGACAAACATGCATTGTGTTTATCTTTACTGTGTAGATGTTTCCTATCTTCAAACTTGTTTGACAGCTCCTGAAATCAAAATTGGATTTAGCTGCCAAAATGTGAAACTGTTGGCCAATGTGAGAGCTCTTCAGAAACCTTTCCTGGTATATTTTCCTGAAAAGGATGGAATGGAATGAATAGGTCACTCACCATTATACTTTGCCATTATAATTTACTAGCAATGGTGAAACTGGTTTGGCCTTTAAAAAAAAAAAAAAGGTTTTCTGAATTTTGTATAGACCATGTGGTGATGTCAAATCAAAAGTTAATTAAGATTTTGGAAATTATTGCTGAATATTTTAACTTTTGCTTTAAAAAAGTACACTTTTGAGTTGTAGTTGGGATCAAAAACAGAAGGGTTGAGCTTTTCAAGTTGGCATATTCTGGCCAATTCATGATAAGAGAGAGAGAGAAGAGAGGTTCCCATATCTACTGTATTCACTTTGCAAATAATATTGTACTACTTCATATACTATATATTTGTATATATGTATATGTATATATATGTGTGTGTGTGTGTGTATATATCAATGCCATATTTATTTATTATTATTTAAACATTCATGAGAGGCATTAGAAAACTAATATGTACACACATACATACAATACACACATAAATTTATATTTACATCTACATATAGCTATAGCTATAGCTATATGTAGATATAGATATATAGGCCTGGTGATCTCACTGCTTGTACACACTATAAACTAGGCAAGTATAAATAAAATCAACAATCCCTCTCTTCACAGCATCCTTGGAGACCTCTGACTCAGCATCTGAAACTATATATATATAATATAAAATGTGGGTGTGTGTGTATAGAAAAAATAAACATAAAAATGCTAGTGTCACTACAGGTGTTCGGGCTTCTCCTTGCTGTTGTAATTGGACTCCTATTTGGAAGATGTGATCACCTTCAGATTCTGGCAGTGCTTCTCCTTTCCAAAACTTTTTCTGGGCAGCTCAAATGCCTGACTTTTTGGTAGCTCCTTTGTTGCTGACATTTTTGTGTGCTGTTGGCATACAGCAAGTTTCGCAGTGGTCCTCAGATGCTGAATCACAGGTCTCCAAGGATGCTGTGATGAGAGGAATTATTGGTTTTATTTATACATGCCCGGTTTATAGTGTGTACAAGCAGTGAGATCACCAGGCTTAGAGCGAATTGGCATTGGTTTTGGGATCTACTTAAATTTATGAAAAGCTGCTGGGCAAAACTTTTCATTAAATGGGGAAACACAGAAAAAGAAAGAAAAAAATTACATTTTTATAGCATATTTTGATTTTTGAAGTGCATGAAATGAACTCATCTTTCATTTCCTTTAAAATGGTATTGAAAACACCAAAAGGACTATGAACATTTTCATTCCCTGAAATCCATTTTTGGTAAACAAAAATATTCAATGGCCACTTTAATTTTGATATGTTCTTGGATTTTTTATAGAAGATTTCCTTAGGGAGAAGGAAAAGCTCATTTTAAAAAAACATAACCACCCCTACTTGGCAGATATCTGGGACATGAGTAATTTGACTTCAGCTTAATATCATTTTTGTCTGGGAATTTTTCCATAACATGCTATATTCATCAGTGCTGCCAGTGATGGAAGGAATACTAGGATAAATTTTAATTGATATCGATTTATGGGTTTCAAACTAAAGTAGATTTTGAATATTATTTGAACATTTATTTTATTCTTTAGTAATATTCCCCCTTTCAATTTATAAAGACCTAAGATTATCTGACCATCTGTCTGTTTTACTAAAGAAAAATATCTAGAGCTCCTCATTGGCAATTAATACTGAGACACAAATTCAGCAAATGTGCTCTGGTGTTCTAAGTGATTTATTTAGTACCATTCATGGAAATTTAGCAAAATCATTCAAAACATTGAAGGCTACTTGAATAATAGGAAAATGTCATTAAAAATTATTTAAATCTGTTGCTGCATTAAAAAATATGACAGTGGTTCCTTTAACGTCTTTGCTATTTGGCTAGATTTCTTTTGTGGCGTTTAAGTCTTAATGGGTATTTCCAGCAAGAAGGCAGGGATGTTACTGGGCACAAGTCTGAAAATATGTTAAGGTATGCAAGTAGTCTTGTATGGGTGCATCTACACGTTGCCATGTGACGACATTGCTATGGTGCCATGCTTTGGAAGCCTTTTGGAAGTACTAAAGCACAGCACAGAAATTGCCCCTGCTGCGCTGTGGTTAGATTTCACCGTGATGTCACTGCTGCAGTATGCTACAATGGGGGAGTGTGATGGTACGGAGAAGTAGCTGGTGATCACGTGTCGATCCAAGTGATTGCTACCTCGCCGTAGCATGCTGTACAGTTTAAACATACCCTATAGGTCCAGTTGAGAATCACATGGCTGGGAGTTACTTGTGTACATCAGTACTGCAAGCTCAAGTGCATTTCTGTAACGTTGCCATAAAGAGAAGCCTCACCATACATGAGCCTGGAAAACAGAGTTATTTGATCTGAAACAATTACAGATCTGCAGCTTCTCTTTTTTATGCTTTCCTACATCATTTCCAGGTCATACAAAGCAGGAAAATCAATGCATTATCCACTTAAATTTTTGGATTGTGTGGACACTTAAATCCTTCTCACAATAATTTTCTTTATTCTTTTGGTAGGAGGGTTTAAAGATTCCTTTTTGCACTGTTTTCTTACTGCCTATTGTTCAGATAACAATGCTAGCTATAATTTAATGGCACTGTTTAAAGAGCTTCCACCAATTATTAATTGTTAGTTCTTCTTTAATCCTCTGTTTCTGTTAACAAAGTAATAATTTTAGTCCATACATAATTATTAGAAACCCCTTTTCTCTTAATTATCTTTCATCCCTTTAACATCAATAGGATTTCTCTTGTATATGAGAAAATCTGGGAGCTGTTGCTCTATTGGCTCACCCATTACCTTTAACAGGCAAGGAATTTTTCTTTCTTTAAGCTTCACTTACCATGAATTGCTGTTAAATGGTAGATTACTTCAAGTAGGGACTGCTGCCTTTCCCAGATTATTTCTGTTGAGGTTCACAGTGTCCCCTTGTTCCAAAACTCAGCATTGGAAAGCTCTGATTTTTATCAACTGGGTATGGCTTGCTAGCATTGAGGCCATTACTTTAAAGTGCTGGACCCTCCACTGGCTTGCAGTCTTCAAGTGAGAGGAATCTGCTGGGAGCTCCTCTACCCCTACACGTTTGCCACTATTCTCTGGCATCTATTACACAATGGACTCCATGGGGGGCACCTCTCCAGGAGAAACTCTGGTCACCATTCACTTAAGTCTCTGCTGTAAAATGTCCCAACAAACAACAGAGTTTTGGGCTCACTGTCCAGAATTCCTTAAATCCATATCCATATGAAAAACAAAATTAAAGAAATGTACAAAATTCAGGCAGAGTTCCTGCCTCTCTCCATTTGTTGGTCTCTGCTTCTCAGAGCTCCAGGGCCATTTGTCTGCTCCCTCCTTCCACTTCCTTTCCCTTTTTATTGCAGTTTCTCAGGGACTTGGCCAGTCAGCGGCAGCTTCAGCTACCCATGTAACATCCCTGTCTCTTACAGGTGAGTCCTATTCACTTGTGTTATGTACACTCATCATTGCTGGGAGTTCAAGTTTCCACGTCTTGGGAAAGTGGCCAGTGGTCTCAGGAATCCTTACTGGGAATGTCCCAGGCTGGGAGAGCGACACAGCTGCTCCCTGTCACTGTTCACATGTGGCAGTAGAGCTGGTGTTAGAGCTTGGGGAGGTGGGTTGGCAATGTCCAGAGTTACCAGGGGCTATGACTCAATTCAAGCAAGGTGCAAAGAAGGGCTCAAGTAGACTATTTCCCCTCTTCCTTCTATCGCCCAACTACAGTGAGACTAGGCCAAAAGGTTGTGGGTGAGTCAGTGCCATACCAGACAGCATGGGGAGTAATGCCATGAAAGCATACTCTACCCACTGAGGTCCACTCCTCATGCTTAAAAAAATGCCATGAAGCTGGCATTAGATTCCTGCTGGACACATCAAGCACTGTTCTCACAAGCAGTTCCAAAACTGAGAGCCTACGCATAATGCTATATATGTTCTAAGTGTGCTCCAAAAAGTGCATTCATGGCACTTTTTTGGCATGCAATGTGCACAAAGAAGGGCTAATACAAACAGTCAAAAAACCTGAGGCTAAATGGATTCAATCTTTGTTAATCTAAATTGCATAGATTGAATCAATAAGCAAGTGAACAGACATTCACTTTTGATTCCAGAAATGCAGTCCCAGGCCAGGAGTCAGGGGGTGCTAGAGTATGCTTCCCTGTTCAGGTGGGAGGGGCAGCTTGGGCCAAAGCTAGCCTGCCCACCTTGGGAGGAAGGGGTTCAGGGGAGGTGCAAAGCATCCTAGAATACTGAAAGACTGTGTGTTAACTTAAATCTGGTGGGGATTTGAGACAGAAGTTAAATAAACCAATTTAACCTAAGTCCATTAAGTCTAAAACTACACCCATCTAGGTTTATCTTAAACTGGTTTCAGCCTTTTGAAAGCAGTTTATGTGCACTGAACTTCTGTCAAGTTACAATTTTGAACCAGTTTCCAATCACTTATACTGGTTTATGTGTTCTTTCTGTCCCTAGGCAAGGAGAGCAAGCTGGTGCAGTGTTTTCTCAATGCTGCTTCCTAACGCTGTTCTCCAATATGGTATAGATTCATGATTAATGGCAGCGCTATTACCACCTTTATTGTAGCTAATCCTAATAAAAATGTTTTGTTTTAAAGTTAATAAAAACAAAACTCTCCTTATAAAAGTATCGCCTCTGATAATATCTGGGTTAAATAGGGTAAGGCTACAAATGGCCTGGCTTTCTGTTATTACATGGTTAGTCTTTTGGAAAGAGCAGCCTGTAATGGAATTTCCCTGTTTTCATGAGAGCCATTGTTAACTGAGTTCTTCAAGCAGTTTAGGGAGACATCATTATGTTACCCTGATAATTTTTGTTTTTTGAGGGAGAAACTAAATTACTGTGTGTATGAATTTAAATATGTATGTTAAAGCTTCTTGTTATTGCTAAGGATTATTATCCCTTGCCAATTTGCCAGTGCCTTTGCTCTTTGTTTTTGTTTTGTGTTTGATCATGTAACTGACTTTTGCCCATGATTATCAATGTGTCGATATTTTCTCCTCTGTGGGCACGTCTACTGTCAGGGGCACATGTAGTACTGGCAGTGCATGGGTTGTTTGTGACCCTACCATGCAGTAGCAGTAAGCTACTGTACTATAGCAGCAGCATCATGGTTAGTGCCCATTGATCCTACGTCACTGCAGCTAGTCATTACAGTGCCATAGTGTCTCATGTAGAAATGTCCTATATGTGTTAAATTTATGTAGATTTAAGATCAGCTTCAGTGTGAGCACAATTAGTGCAGAGCAGGATGGTGGCTCTTATTGTAAACCTGTTCCTATCATTTCTTGCAGGCCCTGGCAGTGCTTGCATAGGGCAGAATGGAAGGTATTAGATGATTCTGACTCGTTATTTTCATCCAATAAAATGCTTCTTGTGATAACAAGTAGCAAAGAAGCTGTGAAATTCTTGGAGGGCCCGGGCATAGATTCACTGGTCTGAGAGTACAATGAGTTTCCCTTGTCAATTACTTGAGAATTTCTTAGAGATATCCTTTTACTAAAATGGATTCCTGCTGATACTTCTATGGATGTCTAACTCCATCCAACTATCATGTCCAAGTATTGTATCTTTTTTTTTTTATCATGCCATTCTCTAATTAATCATTTTATTTATAATCTTAGAGTCTGTTCGTTCTGCATGCAGCAGTGAAGCATAGAGAACACCAAAGCTAGAGTTAAAAAGTGCCTATATACATGCTCAAGGGTGGGGTGGGGGTGTTTTAATTACAGCAGTTCCTGGAGAGTCACTCTAATTAAAAAGCCTCACTGTCACAAACATTAAGTACCCTGCATTTCAAAATGGCCATGGGGGAACTTTAACTAAAACTCATTTGACAAATTTTATTTAAAGTGCCCCTGCAGCCAGTTTGAAATGCAGGGCATTTCATATGTGCGACAGAGAGGCAGTTTGCTCTGACGCATTCTAATTAAAACACATCAGAGCATGCCTATAGCCACCCAAAGAGCCTAACTCGGAAGGAATCTAGTTATAGCAGCTACAGGTTCAACATGTTTCTCAGGAATGTAGCCTGAATTTTTTTTTTCCCCAAATGAGCCATTACCCTTTTTCCTGCTAACTCAAGTGTTCATCCTGCCAACTTTTAGTGATCTAGTACTAGTTGCCTTCATTTCTTGAGGTACCATATTTTATTTTATTGTATTTTTTCATTCAACAGAGTAAATGGACATTATCTGAGCTCTGCTGCTTCAAGTACTCAGGCTAAGCTTGGCATCTTTACACTACAATGTAGTCTGTAATATAAAAGTTGCAGCGATGTGTTGAACATGACTATTCATAAATTAGGGAAGATTTCACTTCCAAATAAAAAAGCCACCTATTTACAACATGGTAGTATCAATAAACTCAATGTCTTTTTCTCTTAGTTGGGGGCAGAAAGGCATCTTTCTACAAGTAAAAGAAGAATTCATGGAAATAATTGAAGCATTCTTTTTCTTTCCAAGCCTAGATGAGTTTAAGTTTAATGTAAAAGGCTAGCAAAGAAGCAGGCCTCTTAGGTTCTTCTGAGCCCACCTATTTACTGTTTAGCTTGATAAGAAGTTCATTGAAATAATCAGACTCCTTAAGGAATGCATGTTATTTCAAGTGTGGTCACGTAATCAGGTGTGCAAATAACAAATATAAAAACAGTTCATCAGAAGGAAAACAAATGCAATCAGGAAATTAAATAAAACGATGTGTATCGCTTGACAAAAAAACAGCTATTCTGTTTCCATTTCAAAAGCCTAGTTTAAATCCAAATTAAACATAATTTTACTACAGGGAAATTTAAAGGTTTAAGAGGAATGGTGTTTTTATAATTATGGATGTTAGTTTAAAGGTACTTTATTTTTCACCTTACTAGAGGTCTTCATATATAACCACAAAAAGATAATTGTTATATTTGAAAAGCCCAGAGCAAGACAATCAACTAGTGAGGAAACGGTGCCAAGTTTAATTATTAAGAGCTTCATAAAAAATAGAAATAATTCAAACTTTTTAGTTTTGAAAGATAAAGCTTGATTGTCAACATACCAAAAGTAATGCAAGAAGGATTTTGATATGTGATAACTTTCATTGGGTCAACTTCATATTGGAATACACTTAGGCAAGCTTTTGAATGCAACCCATTCTTCAGGTCTGAGGAAAAAGCAGGCACAGTGAAGGTTAAAAACAGTCTGCAGAGCTATGAGTTGGAGAAGAGAGAAATCCCCAGGGGCAGCAGATGATCAAATTGTAGAAGTGGAAGATCAAGACCTTTTAAAAGGTAAGAGGGTAGTTATCGCCTGTAGTGTGTAGAAAGATTATCAGGGGTCAGGTAGATTATAGGATGCCATGAAGTCAGTTTCAATGTTCAGTCTATGGTTCTTAAGTGTCCAGCCAGCTTATAAATGTTTTGTAAATTTTGAGTACAAGGATAGTAAGGCCAGGAAGCCTGTGGTTGTTTTGTGAAAGTGTTCTGTAAGTTTGTGTATCTCTGTTCTTTAAATCTCTCTTTTTGTCATCATTCATTCTGGTGCATAGTTTTAGTCTAGCTTCATCCACATGGTTTCCATGAAGGCATTTGGTGCCATGCATCAGCACATGGTTATTTTTAACTGCTACATCATCATAGCCATGTGCTATACTGAGGACGCACATCATTACAGCCACTTACCTGTGGCATCACAGTTTGCCTGTGGATGCTTAATTGCTGTAGCATGTTACTATGGTGATGTAGCATCACATGTAGATGCACCCTGTATGAAAGATAACACACTTTGGGATAGGCAAAAGATCCATGGATTATGATGCAGGTGTTGATTGTTGTAGCAGTAGAAATATGTTGCCAGGTTTTTCATCTGTTGTTTAGTCCTTGTCTGCATAGAGAACTCATGTATATAAATAAGGTTATTTACAAAACATTTTATTGATCTCTTTCGGGTTACTCAAATGCAGAAAGGCTTTGTATGACTGGAACCTTAGAATGCTTGCAATGAAATGTTGAACTGGAGAGTAATTGGTTGACCAAACATTTTCTGTTTGTTACGCCCCTAATGCCGGTGCACCCTTGACCTGCAAGCCTGGGTCAGCACGACTGGCTTGGCGCGAGGAGGGGGATTTATAACGGGACAGGTGGGTGATAACAGTGAGCAGGAGTCAGATGATTTAAACACAGCGTATTGGTTACACAGAAAGTTTATTTTACTTACGCTACTGATGTGATGCAGCGTAGGCAGAGGAGTTGATTTATTCAGTTACAGCATGCAGATATCATGTTACCCAGCATTTACAGGGTGGGTAAGAAAGTTGCTTGTTACAGATTCTGAGTGATTCACATAAGCCGTTGCAGTCTGCAGATTACCGAGAGCTCTTGATAAGAAAGATAACAAGGGAGATAATCGAGCCGGCAAGGACGGGGTTACACCAAGGTAAAGATCGGAGGTGGGGAGATGTTTGTAAGTGGCCACTTTACAAACTGCGTCTCCTGGGTGTGTGTGTGTGGAGAGTTCTCCATTTTGGGCAGAAATTCTTTCAAAGTTATACTTGGCCAGGGTAGCCAATTACTATACGCCAGCCATGAATAATTAACAGGTTGGCACTTGTGCTTTCTTTGTTTGCTCAGGCTTCATGCTGGCAGCCCATCCTTCAAGAAAGGGGAGGCCTTTCTTTTAGTTTAGGTGGTACTGAGCCTGTTTGGTCACAAGAGGGTAAGCACGACACATTATTCTGATCTTACAGTTTCATTAAAGTCAGCTAATCTCGTTACTATAAGTACTTTATCTTTCGTGCTGGGCTGTCAAGGTCAGTTTCTCTCTCTCATATGGGGGCTCAAGTGATTTGAAATGAGGCACAGACAGGGGTGCGTATATGCAGTACTGTTACAAACTAAAGTATAATAGTGTGAGACTACAATTATAGAGTTTGTTGTGTTAGCTTCTGACCTTTTGCCAATCTGACCTTTTGCCATCAGCATCTGAAATCAAAGATTTTGATCTTTGACACTGTTGAAGAAATTTTTGTTTCATTTGGACTATTCAATACACTTGACTGTACAAAGCATTGATGTATATCTAGTACATTCACATGCACACTCGCCCATGATTTACCCAGTTCTAATATAGTTCTAGAATGACCAGAAGTGTTAAACAAAAATAAATCAAAAGATGAACAAGTTGCAAAATGTTCAATGGTGAACTAGTTTAGGTGGTGGGTTTCAGGGTTTTGTGGTTTGTTGGTTTGTTTTTTTTCATTTTTTTTATGGTCTGTGACCTTTGGAAATTGTTTTGTTTTTTTCTTGTTTACCCCCAATACCATTAGAGTGACAAAACTGAAGGTGTTTTTAGTTCTCTAGAAACTTATGCCTATGTCAGATCCTGAGTAATCCTTCTGAAATCAGTGCAGCAAAATTCATTCAAGCAGGGTGTTTATCCCTAATTAGATCCATCTTCAAAATTTTAATCTAAACATAAAATTAAAATTGTATTTTAAGTTCTCATAGTCCAATTGTACTGATTTCTCAGTTAAAGAGCATCAATTTTGATGCATTTCTAGATCAAGCTACTTCTTTATGTGCTGAGTCATTGTGCTGAGAAATGGCTTAAAAAGAATAAATTTTTAAGACTGAAATTGCTTCCCCCCCTTCCTAAAATTGGAAACCTGTCTAAATAAGAAGAAAAAAATGAAAGGTATTCCCAATAACTTTAGGCTTATTTTTGTTAATCTACACTTGGATTACCTGATATCTCCTAGCTTATTATGCATTTCCAGTAAATTTTTAGACCTTGAAAAAGTGGTTTATGAGAATTATTAATGTTAAACAAGCACATTTGTAACATCCCTTTTCTCAACTGTTCAGTAAATGAGGTGAAAGAAATAATCTTTTAGTTATCTCCATAACAATGACAAAGAAAACAAGCAAAAGTCAAGACAGACCATTAAACAAAAATATTTGGCACTTTCAATAAGAAAAATGAAAGTATCACAAATATTCAGAAAAAGGAAATATATTTAGAAGAAACAATATCAGATGGAGAACTGGGGCTTGAGAAGGGAATTAAGAATGATTTAAGGAACTGCATAGACAATAAAAGAACATCAATTATTTTGTCCACTAGTTTTAAATTTGACTGAAATCTTATTTTTCTTATATGGACAGTCCCAAAATAAGAGACTTCAAGCTGAGGTGCTCAGTACTACCAAAGAGTTGAATCCATTTTCACCCAAATATTTTGCCTTTCAATGAAGGCAAAATATTACTTTAAGCATTGTTTTACTAAAAGGCATCATATGTGTCACTAATCAAGTAGGTTCTGCATAGTAAATGATATGTTTTAAAAACCTTTACATAGTTCTTCCAGCATAAGGAAAAACAGGAATACTAACAGTGTTTCAGAAAAGAAGCCACCAGAAGAGACAAACTGATTCAGCTAACAGCTATAATTTAAGGGATTCAGAAAACAGTTCTTTTCTGGGAGTTATTGGTTGTTAAATACAAGAAAGCACAAGGAAATAATCCTTAGGATTCAGAAAGATGAAGGATAATCACTTAAGAGATGCAAATTACAGTTGGTGGAGATATTGAAGTCAAGACCCAAATACCTTTCTAAAACAGGGGTGTCAAAGATCCAGCCCCTAGATCCCTATTGTATGGCCCCATACAAAGACCTATGCTGCCTATAGGTCTTGGACTGGACTTGCATGCATCATGTGGCATGCCCCAGAGTGGATTTGCATGCTGCATGCAGTGTACAGCTCTGGCCCCATGCATTACATATAGTGTGTGGGGTTGGTCTGCCCATGGTATTCAGGGCTGGTCCAGGGCACTGGAGCCCATGGTGGGACCAGCCTCCTACACTGGATCTAGGTTGACCCCATGCCATTCATCTCGCTGATAGAGTCTGGTGACTTTGATACTCCTGTTCTAAAAAATATGTGAACAGAAACAAAATGAGGCCCCTAAACTAGTAATTCATGTTGGTATTCCACCAGTCCAGGAGAGTTAACCTGCCTGACAGGATACAAGATGATCAAGGTATGGGTGCACACCCACCAATAGTTGATGAAGATTACGTGAGGGAACATCTGGAGAGTCTGGGTATCTGTGAGTCAGCAGGACTAGATGAATTGCACTCGAGAGTGCTGGAAGAACTGGTGGAAATCAATGCACTAGCAATGGCAAAGCTATTTCAGAACTTGTGGCATTTGGGAGGGGTTCCAGAAGCCTGGAAGAGGGACAACATGGTATGTATTAGGGCTGTGCAAAAAGGCACTGTTCCATTCTGACTTCAGTTTCAAGGTCTGGATGGAACAGTGTTTTGTACTGAATTTCATTTTGAGTCGAAACAGCCTCACTGCTGTTTCAACGTTTCGCCTGACCATCGTGCTGGGGAAAGGAACTCAGACCAGCTGGGCTGAGTTTCCAACCCCAGCCAGGGCCACCTTCCTACCTCCCCACGCTAGACCAGCTGACTCCCCACCCCTGGTGTGATCTAGCATGGAGGGATGGGAAGGCAGGCCAGCTGAGCTGACTCCCCCTCTCCTGCCAGATCTTGTGCTGGGGATGGAAAGTCATCCCAGCTGGACTGACTTCCCATCCCCAGTGCTATGGTAAAAATGTTTCAACTTTTGAAATGTTTTGACTACCCTCATTTTGTTTTGAGGCTATTTCGATGCCCTTTTGTTTTAGTTCAATTTTGCTGTTTTGACCTCAAAATGAGTCAAAACAATGTCTAAATGAAACAGCCAGCACAATTTTGCACAGCTCTAGTACCTATCTTCAAGAAAGGAAGTAAGGAGGACCCAGAGAATTACAGGCCAATCAGTTTGACCTCAATCCCTGTAAAAGTCCTGGAAAAAATTATCAAAAAATCCATTCTAGGCTAACTGAAGGTAGCATTCTAAAAGATAGCCAACACAGCTTCATTGTGGGTAGGTCATGCCTGACCAACCTCATTTTCTTATGATCAGGTGACACACTGCCTGGATAAGAGAGATGAGGTTGATGTCATATACTTGGATTTCAAAAATGTCTTTGACTTGGTCTCTCACAATGTCCTCATGGTAAAATTGGGGAACTGCCTCAACAATTTAATGGTCCAGTAGCTAGGAAACTGGCTCTAAGGCAGGACCTAGAGAGTGTTAGTAGATAGAGCTGAGTCAACATGGTGCATGATGACCAGTGGCATCCTTTAGGGTTCAGTACTCAGAACAGTGCTTTTCATTAGTGATTTGGATTTGGGTGTTAAAAACATACTGACTAAATTCATGAACAACACCAAGTTATGGGGGAGTGCAGTCACATAGGAGGATAGGCTAGGGATACAGGATGACCTTTAACACTGATGACCTTTAACACTGAGAAATGTAAAGTGCTCCATTTGGGGAGAAACAATCAGCAACACATTTACAGTCTTGGTGACACTGCACTTACTAGCACCACAGCTGAAAGGGACCTGAGCGTTGTAATAAATCACAGAATGCACATGAGCCACCAATGCAATGCCATAGCTGGCAAAATAAGTAAGGTACTGGCATGCATCTACTGATGCATCTCAAACAAGACAAAGGATGTCACCTTTCCGCTCTATTCAGCTTTGGTAAGTCTGCAACTGGAGTACTGCATCCAGTTCTGGTTGCTGCATTTCAAGAAGGATGTGAAAAAGCTTGAAAGAGTCCAAAGGAGGGCTATGCATATGATCAGAGAACTGGAGAGCAGGTCATATGAGGAGAGGCTGAAAGACATAGGATTGTTGAGCCTGGAGAAGAGAAGACTTAGGGAGGACTTGGCAACCTATAAGGATCTAAGGGGCACACATTAGGGTCTGGGGGAACAACTACTCACCAAGGCCCCCAGGGAAAGACAAGAGATAACAGTCAAACTCCTAGAAGATCTCTTTAGATTGGACATAAGGAAAAACTTTTTTATGGTATAGTACCCAGAGGTACCATAACAACTTCCCAATAGTACCCAGAGATGATACAATCGCCTAACTCTAGAAATCTTAAAAAAACATCTGGACACTCACCTTGCTGGGGTCATCTGACCCCAGCAGAATTTCCTGCCTAAGCACAGGGGGGATGGACCTGATGGTCTCATTAGGTCCCTTCCAGCCCCTAACTTGTATGAACCTATGGTACGGATTTTATGTGGTAATTGTCGGACGAGTTTCAATGGCTTGTGTTATGCAGGATGTCAGACAAGATTTAAATAATGGATGCTTCTGGCCTTAGGATCTATGCACTGCCTTATCACAATATCATCAGAATTCCTTTTGACTCTTCTAAAGCCAGTATTTTAACCTCCTGGGCAAGATGTACTGTCTCAAAAGTAGTTCTCTTGAATAGCATTGCTTTGTTAAGTGTTCTGATTGCTGGATATTTTTGTCCTTTCAAGTGCTGCCATCCACAGGCATGACAAATTTCCCCTGCGTAATTGTTTAGAGTAACTTTGATTTAAAGATTGCTTCTTAGTGTCAGGGGACAGTGGAAATTTAGGTGAAATATCTCTGAAAAGTAACCTTTTCTATCAAAAAAATAAATGAAAAGGATGGGGGAAAAATCGGAATCACAGAACAGAGAAATGAGCATTGAGAAAAAAAGTATTAGTAAATTAATGTGGATCCTTGTGTTCATGGAGAAAAAAACCCTAAATCTATTGTTAGTTGATATTGACCTTCTATGATATGTGGTGCAGGCAGGTCAAGTCAGTCCCAAGGCTGCTGTGACTACTGGGGCACCTTAGGTACTGTAACAACCCACCTCCACTCTGCCCTTTGTTTGGCTAGCTTTGTGGACTCTGTCAGTTGAAAACCCTTCCAGTCCTTAATTTTACTTCCCCAGCTCTTCTTGAGTCTACCTATTTTTTCCTTTCTTTTCACTGTGCCCTGCATTATGGTGTTGGAAAGGGTGTCCAGCCTTCTCATGATGTTTCCAAACCATTACAGCTTCCTTCATCTCACAATCTCTGACAATGGTTCATAGCTTCCAATTCTGTGGTGCAGGCAGTAAGAAAAATAAATCCCCTTGTCTAGCAATTGCAACAAGACAGAAAAATGTCCTGCCTGCTGTTCAAGGTCAACAGGAGAAGCTAAAGAAGGTTATAGGCTCAGCGGCAGGAAGGCTGGTCCCCTGCAAGGCCTTCTCGGAAGTTAACCATATTGGCAGGTTCTGTATCATCTGAATTGGAATCCAGGAAGATAGATTCTAGTGTTTACTGAGATCCAGAACTTATCCAGTGAGACATTTTTATCCTTGCAATTCCTAATGGACTCTCTCCTCCTAATACCCAGAAGGTTTAATAATCCCAGTATATGCAACTCCTGGGCATCACCCACAACGGACAAAAAGGAGTGATATCCAGTAAAAACAATCTCCCTCTGGCACAGTGCCAAGTCATCTTGCTAGAAATTCCAAGGGTGCATGTATAGCACCTGCATCACTGACAAATCTTCCCTTGATGTCTCAGATGTAAGGCCAGAGCCCTATGTCTGTTATTTACATAGTTTTCTACATTTGTTTTCACACACTGGTGTGACTTTAAAAACATCCTGTATTGTTGTATGGGTTAAATGTATATTAATCAATGAGATGTTAATGCAAACAATTTGCAGTAGAAATTAAAACACAAAGCACTGATTTTGAGGCATAATGGCAAATCCTTGATTTTGAGTTTCAATTGGATCATTAATGTTATTGTAATGCACTACTTAATCTTCTATGAAATACTTTAAGGGTATCTGCTGAACAATACAACATAATGGTATTAATTTAGCATGGTGCTAAACTCTAGAAACAAAATGCTAAAGATATTGTTTGGTAATGGCTTTCAGAATAAATTTATTCCTTTTCACACTTGATTTTTCTTTTTCGGTGTCAATATTATACAATACTATTCAGAAGCTCACACTTTAGTAGTGATATAGTAGTTCTGATGGCCCGTGGGGATGATTAGCTTGCAATTACTTTGTCTTTTATTAAACATGCATTTCTTAAATGGTACAAACAGAGTTTTTGGCTCACATGGCATGTACTGCAATCATGTGGAGGCCAAGTACTTCACAACTTGTGTATACAACATTAAGATTCCGGAAACTGAATCAATGCTACATGGAGTCAGTTTCCCTAGCACTTACCTAACCATGATAGAAATAGTAGTGTATGATATTATATTATGTTGTATTAGTTCAGCTCACATGTATGATATGTACAGGGTCTTAAAAAGTGAAGAAATTAGGAACAGTGATGTTCAGTCTCGTTTCTATAAATTTAGAAGTCTGAGTTGTCTATAGATTTAATTCAATGGCCAGTGAAATCAAGGGAAAATTGCCATTTCCTTTGCTGGGCATTGGATGAGGCCAGTATAGAAGTGAATTAAAAATAGCTGCAGAACTTTTTCTAGATGACCTGCATTCTATTGGCACATAAACTTTATATTACCACATCTATCCCATGTGACAATCTCACCTCTCCATACCCACAAAATCAAACAGAAAATGTATTGGCCTGTGTAAAGGGCAGTACTCCAATGGAACAAGGAGCTGTCAGCTTTATGTGCAGAGATACATTCTGAGGTGCATTATCTTCATTATCTTGCTTACACCCAAAATATCCCTATAACAGATGAGAGAGAGAGAGCTGTGATTCAGGCCTTTATTTAGCACCCAACTAGATATTTCTGTTCATAATAACTAGGGATTCTGCCCACCCCAACTGCCACTGCTTACTCCCTGCATTAGGCAGGCAGTGGGATAAGCCCCTTCCTGCCCCTCTGCCAGATGCTGAAGGGAGGGAGAATAACCTCCCTCGCTGCCCCGCCTCCCAGGGGGCCCTGCTGGCTGGCCTCCGGCTGCACTTCTGCCCTGCTGGAGCATCAAGTGGGGAGTGACTGTGATGGGGGATGCAGCCCCTGTCATGGTTTCCTGCAGCACAAGCCTCTTCCCAGTGTGGGGGCCATGCTGCAGGCAGGGGCAGGGCAGGGAAGGCTGCCACAGTCTGCATGGGGTGAGTGGTGGCAGCACTCAGGGGAGGATTTGAGGTGAGCCCCAGAGCTGTTGCTCACCCTATGTAGTCCACAGCAGCTCTGACCCCCCCACTCATAGCCTCTCCGGCCAGGAAAAGGCTCGTGCTCTGGGACATGAGGACAGGGGGTGCTGCCCCCACCAAGGGTCCTGCCGCCTCACCATTCCAGCGGCAGGGGTGGGAGCACAGCCAGAGGTGATCTGGCATGGCCCATTAGTAGACAGGGCAGGGAGAGCAGGTTATTTCCCCCTTCCTCTGGTGTCTGGCAGAGGGATCAGAAGGGGGTTTATCTCTCCACTCACCCAGCACAGTGACCAAGTGGTGGCAGCGGTGGTCAGGGCAGGCAAACCCCAGCTACAGTTACCAGGGAATAGAGGGGGATAACCTCCTCTCTGCCCCCTCTGCCTCAGAGGGCCATGCCAGCCAGCCCTGGCCCTGTCCCCACCACTGTAGCAGTGTGAGGAGAGCAGCAGTTGGACCCCAGCTCCAGTCCAGGATGGTGGAACAGGGAGAGGGGAATTAAAACCCCTCCCTGGCCAGTTCACTCCAGGCTACTGCTGGGGCATGGCTGCATAACAGCTCACCTGCATTTCTGGAGTTAACAGTGAAAGTCTATTCACTCGCAAATTGGTTCAATCTAGGCAGGTTAGACTAACCGGCAAAGATTTAACCAATTCAGGCTCCAACTTTTTGAATGTCTGTCCCTAGCCAATAGGTATGGACATATCAAAATAATGAAGCAAGTGTATTCAATGGGGCAAATAAAAAAAGTGTATAAAAGATTCTAATGTGTGTACCTTATTAACAAGCCCATCTTGAGGTGAATAGGTCAGGAAGAACATAAAGGGGGGAAAAAGTCCTTAAGCCATAAGGAAACAAGCAACATAAGGGATTTGTTCTCCTTTACTCTTAGCTTTATACAACCACCAGTTAGGACCCTGCATAAAAGATGCTGGAGCCTGTAGGTAATACTCAAAATGAAAACACATTGGCCCTGAGATGAAGGTAACATTTGGTGAGAACCTGATCGTTAAATTATTTAATATGGGAACTCAATAAATAAATAAAATTCTAAATAAACCAACATGAGGAACATTTCTTCCCTAGAGAACCTAATCAGTCTTCCAGATATAATTTCTATGATGCATCATAGATTGCTTAGGTTTGGTCTGGTAGAAATTAGGACTTCCAAATCTTATAGGATTGATTTTTTTTTTCCCCCTTGAAAACTTCAGTTCAAATTTATATTTTGTGCAGCCTACTTTAATTTGTTTTTGTAATAAAAGATATAGAATAGTATGTAAAGAAGACATCTTGTCCCAGTCGTTTTCTCTATTAATATCTAATTTATCCCTTTATGAATATTTATCTTCCTTTATAATAATTTGGCTCTCTGAATTATAATAAAAAGGTTACTGATACTTAAATATAAGCATATTAGATTGATATTTTAGTGTCCCTGACAAGAATTGTGAGGTGCAGTGACATTTATATTCATTTGAGTTTTATTTACCTTTTAATGGAAATGTCATTGTGCTATACAGCATGATAGAGTGTTTAAGACTGAATAATTTCTGCTGAAAAAGCAGAGAGAGAAAGAGCTGAAACTACTTTTTATATATGCTAAGATCAATAGACTCACATAAATATAAAATGGACGAGACATTTGTGTCTAATTTATTCCTAGATCACCTTCTTTATTGACCTACTGCTTTATCATTGGTCAACTTATTAGCAAACAAATGTTCATTATTTAATGGTCTTTCATGTTGTTGGAATATGCTGCAAGGAATGGATCCTGAGTTTGGGAATACTTATTTGCCAAGCACATGGTTGTACTTGCTGATCAAAATAATCCATTAAATTTTCAAAAGATCCCAGGTTAATGGGCTAAGTACAGACACTGAAAAAGCCCAACGTTAAATTGATTCAGTCTTTGCATGTTAGTCTAAACTGCAGAGATTAAACTGAGAAGCAAGTGAACAGATATTCACTTTTGATTTAGGGAATGCAGCCACATGCCTGCAGTGGCTCCGGGCTGAAGCCAGGGGGAGAGGGGCATTAGAGCATACCTCCCAGTATGCCAGCCACTGCCAAAGGGAAGGCACAAAGGCATTGAAGCTCCAAGACTCTTCTCCCTTCTCTGTTCAAGAGGAGAGGGCATGGCCAGACCTCAGCCCAAGACTAGTAGAGCTGGGGGTGGCAGGCACATTAAACCCCAACTGTGGCCTGCATAAGACCCTAGCCTCAGTCCCAAAGCATTAGCTAAAAAGGCACCAGCTGCCCCTCCACACACTCAAATCCACTACTTCTGTTATCCCCTATTCTCCCCCAAGTGAATGACTGCTGCTAGCCACTGCAAATCTTGCACCCAAACTCTCTGGTTTGCTAGGGAGGCTTGAGACTGGCAAAGATAAGAGGAACAGGGTGCACAGATCTCCCGCAGAGGCAGCCAGCAAAGCCTGGGCTTGCAAATCTCCCTGGGACAGGGGAAGGCAGTTGCTTGGACCGCTTCACTTTCTCCTTTGAAGTGAAGCGTTGTGGGGAAGAGGGGGGGCAGAAAGGAGGCAGGGGAAGATTGGCTGTGGAGAATGCCCAGCTGCCTGTGATTTATTAGGTGGGGGGAATGTTGGAGGGGGGTACATGTGTGTAAGGTGGGTATGCATGGGAGGGAGGCAAGCTCCTCCAGGAAAACTCCAGCTGGAGGGAGTGGAAGCATGAGTGGGGTGTGAGGAGAAGCCTGGGAGGGACTGCCCCAGGTAAACTCCAGCTGACAGCTTGCTACCCATTTATTCTTTCCCATAGGGATCCCCATTTTGGCCAATGTAGACAGCAGAGAGACAGTGTAAGCAGGGAGAATCTAACCCTATCTTTCTCACTCTTCTCTATGGTAAATTCCCTTCTGAGGTATAATCCTGATGCAAACTGCAGGCGGACTTATCTCGGACCATTTTTTCAACAGCAGTTAGATATTTTTTCTTGCAGTAGCACTCTACAAACTAATTAGAAATGCAGCTGGGTCCTTCTGACTACATGAGACTTGAAAGGGATAGCTTATTACACCCAGACCAGTGAGTTTATTACTTACAAGTTAAACAGAAGACGGTCAAAGTTCCTCTTGAAACCCAGGGAAGAGCCAGGTCTACCTGCTCATCTACCCAGGTTGAGGGGGAGGTATATGTGTGTGCCTGGGTGGGGGTGGCAGTGGCAACCTGAGTGCAGCAGAGAGTGAGCCCTGCATCTGGCTGGCAGCATGAGGAACCTGCAGATGATGGGGGAGGCAACATGAGGCAGCCTGCATGTGAAGCAGCCCCACGGTGAGGCTGAAGAGGCAGAGCAAGGTATATGTCTTGGGGACCCCAGCATGCATGGGGAGGTGGCTGGCCAGGCAGTAGTGCAGAAGAAACAACACTGCAGCTGCAGGTGGGCATCTTGGCAGCCAGACTAGCTGTGCAGGATAAACCCTTCATGCCTGTGGCTCCCTGGCCAGCTTGGAGAGATCAGTGGTCCCAGAGCCTGCCAGCCACCTGCTATAAGGACTCATGTTCCTCAGTCTCCCAGCTGTGCATTTTGTGCGTTGTTTGTGGTCATCTGTGGGGCACGGTGGTGTCAGCAGTGGTGGTGGCAAACACACGAGCCCCTGCGGTGGGCAGCTACTGGACTCTGGGCGTGCTGGCTCCTCTAAGCTGGCCAGGGCAGGTGAGGGCATGAAGGGCTCATCCTATGCAGCCAGTCTTGCCACCAAGATGCCTGCCCATAGCTGCAGCGGTGTTGCCTCTGTGCCACTGCCTGGCCAGCTGCCCCCTGTGCATGCCGGGGCCAGCCTGGGACCTTTGGGGCATGCGCCTTGCTCTGCCTCTCCAGCCTCACCTTGGAGCTTTTCATATGCAGGATGCAAGTTCCTCATGCTGCTGACCAAGCACAGGGCTCACTTCTTCTCTCTGCTGCTTTTGGGTTACCACTGCCATCCTCACCCCCAGCCAGGCACACACATACACCCCCCACCTAGCTAGATGAGCAGGTGGACGCTGCTCTTCCCTTGGGTTTCAAGAGGAACTTTGACTGTCTTCTGTTTAACTTGTAAGTAATAAACTTACTGGTTAGGGTTTAATAAACTAGCCTTTTCAAGTTGTATGTAGTTAGAAGGACCCAGCTGCATTTCTAATTCATGCGTTTCCTTTTGTGGTGAGAAAAAAAAATCTCTAACCACTGTTGAAAAAACTGTCTGAGATTAATCCTGATGCAACTTTCAGGAAGATTTATCCTCAGAAAGGTGTGGTGCTTGTTTTGGCAGCACATATATAAAATTGGAATGATACATAAAAGATTAGCAGGGCCCCTGCACAAGGATGACATGCAAATTCATGAAGCATTCCATTTATTTTTTTCTGCCTGGTGGAGGGGGCTGGACCCTATGATCTTCTGAGGTCCCTTCCAGCCTCACAATCTATGAAAAAAAAAAAAAAAAGGAATTTACTGAGAAGAGTGAGCAAGATAGGGTTAGATTCCTCGTGCTTACACTGTCCCTCTGCTGTGTATATTGGCCAAAGTGGTGATCCCAATGGGAAAGAGTAAATGGATAGCAGGCGGTCAGCTGGAGTCTACCTAGGGGCAGTCCCTCCCAGGCTTCTCCCCACACCCCACTCACGCCTCCACTCCCTCCAGTGGGGCAAAGTCTGGAGGAGGCTGTTCCTTCCTCCCCCTAGGCAGACCTGGCTGCGGTTCCCAGTTGGGATTCCCACCCGTACCCTTACCCTCTCATCAGCCAGCTATCACTGGGGCCCAAAGGGAGGAGCCAACCCTCATCTCTGAAGCAGACAGCACAGCCCAACCCAGGGCTGCAAAGTATGCTGGGATGCTAAGGGACTCAGATTTAACTTGAAGCAGGAAGGGGACTGGGACAGAAGTTTCATAAATCAGTTAAGTCTGATACTGCATTAAATGAGGTTTATCTTAAACATGTTTCAGCCATTTTGAAACTGGTTCATGTGCAGTGAAGTTCTGTTCTGTTACAGGTTTAAACCGGTTTCTGATCACTTAAACTGGTTTATGTGTAACTTCTGTCCCTAGCCATGGAGACTTCCTGCTGAACTCTGAGATAGCATTTGCTTCATTTTTATCAGGACAGAAGATTCTCCCCACAGCTTTCTCTGCAGTACTACGGGCTCCGAGTTTGATTTGGTAGTGAAAAATAAGGTTGCAGATTACCTCTTTAAACTAATGTACACAAGTCCATTAAATATTATGTATAAAGTACATAATATTTAAGAATAACCTCCAGCCTCCTTATTTCCCCTTTATGAGTTATCACAGAATTTAGGGGAAAAAGAATTATGATCTAGTCAGCCATCCTGTCAGGTCACATTTTCCCACCTTATGTGTTATCTTTTGTACTATTCAGACCAGTATTAAAGGGTCTAAGTCATGAGATGATTTATATCTATCTCCATACACTGGTCTGAGCAATAATGACACTGAGTAGCATCCTCCTTAGGTTCCTTGAAAGTCTCTCTCTCAAGAATAACACTGAAGTGTTTGCAGAAGTTGTACCTACAAAACCCCTGTGGGGGCGGGGGAGGGCTAGTGGGTGTTTTCATTAGCTGACATTGGCATAAGTGAACAGTTTCTCAATGTACTTCAACCTAATTTGCCTGCTTTTTAGAGGCATCTGCATTAGCATGAAACTATACATACTACTACTCACCAATTATCTGAACATCCACATCCACATGTGGATGTCTATTTAAATAAGAGACTTGGATAGTTTCCTACACACTGAAGCTGATGGTGTGTATTATTGGCTCTGTATTTTGAGTTAGATCTGGGCATGGGCTTTATTTATTTTCTTATATTTATCTGTTTGGATATAATGTAATATGATAAGGATATACCCTCTAACCTATTATTAGCATGTTTATTAAGTGGTTTTCAGGGTTAAACAAAAGTCAAATTACAAGGTTCTGTGTTAGAAAGGCAAGACTATAAACTGAATATAAACTGAACATATTGCACTGTGAGAACCAAGTCAAAAGAAGGGAGAGATTTGTTTTGTTAGATAATAAAACTGTCTGCTTAAAGGGCATGGATGTGTTTGCATGAGTTTTAGAACTTAGTTTAAGAAAAAGTCACCTTTAGATCAAATTGTAGATGAAGGAAGCCAATAGCATCATCACATTTCCATTAGATTCTTTATAAATCTACATCCATGACCAAGGTAATAAATAAATTCCCTGTTTAATAATGTACTCATTAAAAACATAGTAAGAGGGAAAAATATAGTTAAGGTAGTATGTTCCTGACGTTACAGAGGATCCTGCCCCTTGCAAAAAGCAAGATATGTGTTTCCAGGTACTGCCTTATTCAGGGAAGTAGAAAATTCTGTTTGTAAGGAACAGAAAGGCAAAAATTGCCTTTTCTTTTGAAAACAATTCATATTTTAGGCTGAAAATCTTTACTTTGAGGATGGACACTTCAGTTTCTTGATTAAATTAATGGTACAGACAAAAGTGCACCTTCCAGCTGTATCTCAGAACAATTTCTGGAAAGTGTTCTGAGTTACAATGTTACCCCAGACCAAAGAGAAGTTCACTGTTGTTTCCAAGGGGGTGGTGAATCTAGCTGCCCCTGGGAGCCTGCAGCCAGTTTCCCATAACAATGGCTAGGCGCTCTGCCAGCGCTGCTCTTTTCAGAATGGGAGAGGGGAAAGGCAGTGGAGGGAGCTCATTCTTGGGGCTCCCCAGCTGGTGCTGAATGGTGGGGTGGGTGAATTGCATCCCCCTCACCTTGGGCTGAAAAACCCACAGACTGAACTCTCTGCTCCCTGTCCCCTCTCCCATTCTGAAAACAGAGACAAGCTGGGAGCTCCACAAACACAAGTTACAAAAGAGGCTACATTTTGTAACATCTTTATCTGATACCTCATGCAAAGAGGGGGAGGCAACATGAGGCAGCCTGCATGTGAAGCAGCCCCACGGTGAGGCTGAAGAGGCAGAGCAAGGTATATGTCTTGGGGACCCCAGCATGCATGGGGAGGTGGCTGGCCAGGCAATAGTGCAGAAGAAACAACACTGCAGCTGCAGGTGGGCATCTTGGCAGCCAGACTAGCTGTGCAGGATAAACCCTTCATGCCTGTGGCTCCCTGGCCAGCTTGGAGAGATCAGTGGTCCCAGAGCCTGCCAGCCCCCTGCCATAAGGACTCATGTTCCTCAGTCTCCCAGCTGACCATTTTGGAAGCTGTTTGCAGCCA
>NW_017728910.1:30865319-30944116 GCF_001723895.1 Crocodylus porosus | reverse complement strand
GCAGGATAAACCCTTCATGCCTGTGGCTCCCTGGCCAGCTTGAAGAGATCAGTGGTCCCAGAGCCTGCCAGCCACCTGCCATAAGGACTCATGTTCCTCAGTCTCCCAGCTGACCATTTTGGAAGCTGTTTGCAGCCATGCACTTGTGTTCAGTCACACCTAGAAACATATTTCTGAGAACAGATCAGGTGAAAATTCTCACTTCTGGCTGCATCCTATATGTTAACTGGGGCACCCATTTTCAATGGGAAACAGTATTCTAGGACTTAAAGAAAATAAAATACTTAAAGAAGACACCCCCCTACTCTGCCCACACCCAGCATTTAAATTAGCAAACATTTATTTTATTTAATCTTAGAATATGCCAGATGCTTTTACTAATTTATGTGTGAATGTTCAGTTGTATGAATCACAAAAAAACTATTCTTATGGCTGTTAATTTTTTAGATTATTATTATATCATATTTATAATTATTCCATGAATAAACTAATAAGAAGCTGAATAGAAGGAATAACTTGAATACTGATTTCTACATAGTTCGTTGTCACTAAGACAACAGAAACTGTTCCAACAGTTAGGTAACATATCCTCTGAATAATATTTGTGCTGGCTGCTCCATTTAATATGAGTGTAATATCTGTGTTGACCTAGTTGTATTAAATCTAAAATGGCTGTCTTCAAAGAACTGGTTTTCCCAATACCGTTTTGTCAAAATACTTGAAAAATGGTATAATTTATTTATGCACTAAAGGCCAGTAGTCTGTGGTTTGTAAAACAAATGATTTCCAATTCTGCCCACCAGAACTGCCAACTAAATACCAGTTTTTAAAATACCTAGTGTGCTGGGCATGCACACCCAGCCTAAAATGTGGGCTGTGTATTTTATATTTAAGAGTAATTTGCATAAGCTGCCTTCTAGAATGAAAAAGCCTCTTCCTCAGCAAATGTGTTGTGAGTAAATAAAAAGGTTTAGGCTTAGATCTTCAAAACCATTTAAAAGACTGGTGGCTTTGATATCTTGGCCACCAAATGTATTGCTGCGCATGGTAGAAAATGATTCAGTAAATAATTGGTTAGGAAGGAATGATGTATGTGGATGATTTATGAACAAGATGGTTTTTGGAGACTTTGCTCTAGTAGCTTATTATTTTCTCTTTTGATAGCAATATGATATGTTTTATTCCAGCAATGCCTCATCTTGACCTTAGCAGTCTCTCCATATACTGGTTTGCTGCTTGTCCATTGATTTACTGTGACATTTTCTGAACATGGATGTTGCCAGGAATGCCTTTCAGAGACACTTCTGGGATGATCTGATACCTCTAGCAATGTCCTTTTGTTTCAAGCCACTCTGCTGCTTAACCACTGAGAACAGACTGAGATGCTCCAAAGGTCACCTCCCTAACCTCTGATGCCTCAGCTTTACCAGTTTTACCCAGGTCTTGCCGACTCTTAGCAAAAGAGATTTTGCCAGTTAGAAGAATCACACCCTTGTTCAGTCATGTGTTCAGAAAAGATGAATCCCATTTTGTGCACGAAGCCTACCTGTATACACAAATGCTCTGGAATCACGGTAATCTCTGACAATAAGTGGGCAAAACCCTAACAAAAGCTTTATTATGAAAACAAGAAATCAGTAACTATATTTTAGATGCAGACTGAGATATAAGAATAACTTAACAAAAGAACATGTTAGAACAATAATCTGATTTTACCCTGCATCTTAAATCTAAGAATACATACTTGTCAGCCCACTAGCTAGGGGAACAAAATACCTGTAGTGTTAGACAAACTCTGGCTCCCATGGTCAGGCTGAAGGGCCTGTCCTTATCTGGCCAATTCTATTCTTCTATAGAATTCTTGAAAATCAACTATTGTCCATATAACCTCCTGTTCATTTAACATATATCCATTTGACCAGTCAGATATCTTTACTGACCCATTTGTGACTGAAGGGATGTTTAACATGATTTCAGAAATAAAGATTAACAGTCCAGACTTTTAGTACTAATCAAATGCTACTGGAGTAGAAGATTATATTCCTTAAAAAGCATTTTCCGTGCCAGGGTCAGGCCTTGGTGCCTCATCTTGGAATCCAACATGCATAATATTTATGATTTATAATATTACATTTACAAATGTAAATCTCAGTGTTTTTTTCTCCTAACCATTTGGGTTTTGATCCTCTAGGTGTGAATATCCTTTGTCCCTCTTTATCTATCATACAAGGGTATAGAACTAAATCCATAATAACCCATGCAAACAAAACAATAACAAAATTAGATATGGCTTATCCCTATCTGCTTGTAGATGCCAAATACCCTATGGGTGTCATGGTGTGACTCATTCCAGGGACTGGAACCCCAGGGGGATGGGTTTGAGTGGTGTTGGAAGGACGCACAACATCCACATGAAATGTCTGATAAGGGCTGGAACTGGGGAATACTTACCTAATATAGGTGCAGCAAAAGAGGTCACAGAGCAGTGAGTGCACTGTTGCCACGAGCTACCATTCAGTGTGACTGGCAAAGCACTGAGCCAGTTTCCCAAAAAAATACCTGGAGGTATCTCCATCTTCCTAGTGTTGGGGATGCCTAGAAGGAGAAGGGTCTAGGATCCCAATACTTGGACACAACTAGAGGGATGCATGAGTGAGGCTCTGCTTTGCAGCCTCTTTTCTTGTTTTCTTTTGGCCTTTTCTTTTGTCTCCTCATTTTTATTTTTTTGAATGAACTGGTTAAGAAGTGCCGAGGATAGGTTCAACACTTTGCAGGCAGAATTATTAGGAAGGCACATGGCCAGAAGGGCTGTTTTCTTCTAGATTAGGGCACAGCTGGATTAAGAGTGCCTGATGGCCCACTGAGGACCAGAGTGGTCCAGGGGAATGATTATAGGTCATTCCTGATTTTAACATCAGCCTCATACTGAATTAATGTGCATTGTGTATTGTGAATTAATTTCACTTAGTGATCTGATGGACTTTATTAAAAAGACTATGAGGATATTTTAATTAGGACCTACATTTTCTTTTCCTTATTTTCAGATTAATTTATGGAGATATTTCTTTTGATTTATAATATCACCATGGCAAATTAATTCATTATATATGTGGCACCCCCCCTCATTTAAAAACATTCATCAGGGTGGGGAAAACACCAGGCCTGGCTGATTGCCTATATCTCAAACAGCTAGTACCAAACACCAGGATGGTGTGTGGATGGGATGTAGGGAAAGGAGGAGCCCTAAGAAATGCCTATGCTGAGTATACCCGAGGGTGGTCCACACCATACTAGGAACCTCCCTTATTTACTTTTAAGACCAAGACATGGCAGGAAAGCAGGAGGAGATCCCCCTGAAAGGAAGAGCACTCAGTGTACCAGAGTTCCAGTACAAGTAGAAGCCTGAACATGGTTAACACAGTCCTGAACTGTTTGGCACTTATCAGTGTGTCACAGGCAGGTACAATGGGCACATGCAAATGTTTGTAGGGCCTCCTGTATGATTGCTTGGCTTGCTTTAAATAGCATCATAGATATGTTCCCCGCTTCTGCACATGTGTGTCAATGCTGGGACCCATGCTGGGAGTGCAATGCAAGTAAGCCAGGGCTGAGGGGAGGAGGAGGGTCTGCTGAGGAGGGTTGTATGAGAGTTTGGGGGTTTGTATGAGAGTTTGTTTTCACAGATTTTTAAGAAATGGTTAGAGAAACGCTTGTCTAGGATGATTTAGAAAGAGATGATCTTGCTTTGAACAGATGGCTGGACTGAATGACCGCATGAGGTCCCACCCAGAACTACCTATTTCTGACTTTGTGACTTACTGTATATGGACATATTCATTTTGTCCATATATAGATGAATAAATAGGAAATTGAGTCTTGAGGCTCCTAGTTTGAAGATAATCAAAGACAGTCATAATCTGATTCAAATGAAGCCTAAGATTAGTAGTACTAGTAGTCCCTTGACACACAAGGATCTGCTATAGGAAACAGTCATTACTAATAGCATTCATAACAATGCTCAACTGCCTTATTCATAGAGGAACTGGAAAGATTAGTGCAGCCCCAATGCAGGCTTATGTCATGGCAATAGAGTTTTTCCCCAAAAGGAAAGTATGGTGGCGGGGTATGCCCTCAGGGGCCAGAAGCACCAGGGACAGACCCTGATGCTCCCAGAGTCCCAGAGGAGGGCCCGGGGAGCCTGGCACCACAGAAACTTACCCAGGAGGCAGGCCAGGATGGGGAAGGAGCTGTGCAACCTGGCACTGTGCCGGCTTTTAGAGAAGCTGTCAAGCTAGTGGTGGCTGGCTGATGATGTCAGCTGTGACCACAGCCATGGGAAATATAAAACCCTCTGCAGAAGCCAGGTGTTGGGGGGGAAGACAGGAGGTGGGATGCTGTATATGCTGTGGAGTTGCCCACTGGAGCAGACAACCCCCACAACTCTGCCCCACTGCAAACAAGTGAGGGCAAGAGTAGAAAGCCATCTGAGGCTTCACAACCCTTAACCCCTGGGGTGAAGGCTCATGGCCAGCTGGCCCTCACAGGGGATGTGACAGGCATAATCCACTCCAGCCCTGCAATAGGCACCTTAGATTCAGAGGCAGTGTAGGGACAGAGTTTGGCCAATGAGGAAGTGGGGGAGAGGGGCAGGTGGAAATTCCAAGCCTGTGCTACTAGTAGCAGCCAAGGAGACAGAGAATCATTGGGAGCATTTGATGAGCTGAACTAGGAGTTGGAGTGGCGGCACGATGATCCTCATGGTGGGTGAGTAGAAAGGGTGTAGGGGAGGCAGAGCCCCAGGAGCAAGCGTAGTGAGCCAGTGTGTATTCCTGTCTCTGGGTTGGGGAATGATTTCATAGACATTAGGGCTGGAAGGGACCTTGGAAGATCTTCAAGTCCAGCCCCTGCCCCAGGGTCAGGAAGTCAGCAGGGGTCATAAGATCTCATCAAGATAAAGATCCAAATGTCTCTTGAAGGTGTTCAAAGTAGGTGCTTGAACCACCTCTGGTGCCAGTCTATTCCAAACCTTGGGGGCTCGGACAGTAAAAAGTTGTTCCTTAAGTCCAGCCTGAAATGGTCACGGAGGAGTTTGTGACTATTCAGTCTTGTCATCTCTTAGGGTGCTCTGGTGAACAAACGTTCCCCCAGATCCTGGTGGTCACCTGTGATAAACCTATAGGTGGCCACCAAATCATCCCTCAGCCTGTGCTTTTCCAGGCTGAAGAGTCCCATAGCTCTCAACCTGACATCATAAGGTCTATTTTCCTGACCTTTGATCACATGTGTGGCTCTTCTCTGGACTCTCTCAAGCTTCTCCACATCCTTTTTGAATTGCGGAGCCCAAAACTGGATGCAGTACTTCAGTTGCTGCCTCACCCAAGCTGAATACAATGGGAGAATGACATCCTGGGATTTGCTTGAGAAGCACCTATGGATGCAAGCCAGTATTTTGCTTGCTTTACTAGCTGCAGCATCACATTGTGGTCTCTCATGATCCCCAAGTCCCTTTCATCCATAGTCCTACCCAGCATAGCACCGCCGAGCCTATAAGCATGATGCAGGTTTTTCTTCCCAACATGGAGAACCTTGCATTTTTTTTATGTTAAACACCATCAGGTTCTCATCTGCCTATTTCCTGAGCCTGTCAGTGCCAGCCTGGATTGCCCTCCTGTCCTCAGGTGTGGATGCTTTACCCCATAGTTTGGTGTCATCAGCGAACTTGGCCAGTCTGCTTCTGATGCCAATATCCACATCATTAATGAAGATGTTGAAAAACATAGGCCCAAGGACAGGGTCTTGAAGGACACCATTAGTCACAGTGCACCACAATGATTAACTTCCATGCACCACCACCCTCTGTGTCCAACCATGGAGCCAATTCCCCAGCCAATGGATCATGGTGAAGCCAAGGCTGCATTTGGCCAGATTTGCTAAGAGATGAACATGGGATACCAGATCAAAGGCTTTTTTAAAGTCAAGGTATATGACTTCGATCTCTTCCCCCTTGTCTAGGTAATAGGTCACCTGGTCATTAAAGGAAACAAGATTGGTCAAGCAAGACCTACCCACAACAAACCCATGCTGGCTATCCCTCAGGATTTTGCCATCGGCCGGTCTGTTGAGAATGGTCTCTATTGATAACCTTTTCCAGGATCTTCCCCAGGATAGAAGTCAGGCTGATGGACCTATAGTTAGCTGGATCCACTTTCTTCCCTTTTCTTGAAGATATGCACCACATTGGCCTTCTTCCAATCTTCAGGCACTTCACCAGAGTGCCAGGAGTTCTCAAAGATCCATGACAGGGGCTGGGCTATGATGCTTGCCAGCTCCTTGAGTACCCTGGGGTGCAGATTGTCAGCGCCGGCTGACTTGAAGCTATCCAGCCTCTCAAAGTGTTCCTTCACAAGGTCAGCATTGATGGAAGGTAAGGCATCTCCTTTACCCAGGCCTTCCCATCCTTTATTGGGCAGGGGCATCCCTTGGGACTAGTGAAAAACCAATACAAATTACCGATTTAGCAAGCTGGCTTATTTCTGGGTGTCGGTTGTCAGTTGTCCCATCTGGTTTAGCAGGGGTCCAACGTTGCCCTTGCTTTTCCTCTGGCTCCCCACATATCTAAAAAAGCACTTTTTATTGTCCTCGATACTAGTAGCCAGTTGGAGTTCAGTCACAGCCTTGGCTTTCCTGGTTCACTCTCTGCAGGTTTAGACCAGTGCAGAATATTCCTCCTTGGTGGTAGATCTTGTCCTCCATCCTTTTATAGACCTTTGTTTTTAGATGCGGGAGCACTGCTAGTTCCCTGCAGAGGGGGCTGCTGTGCCCTTTTGCTTCCTTTCCTCCGAGATGGGATAGACTTTGCTTATGCATCCAGGATCTCGCCCTTGAGGAGCAACCACTCTTTCTGAACTCCCCTCCCCTCCCCTCCCCTGAGCTTGTCAAAGTCAGTTTTCCTGAAGCTGAGGACTTCTGTATTGCTGACTGACTTGCAAGCTTTACGGTGGATGGTGAAGGTGATCAGCTTATAGTTACTGTCACCCAGCTTCCCTTCGATCATCAGGTTGCTGATAAGGTTGTCCCCCATTGCCAGTACCAGGTTGAGCAGTGCTTTGACTCTCATTGGCCTGTAGACTTCTTGCATCAGATAGAGTTCATCCACGCTCATGAGAAAGCTTTGCAATCATTCAGATTTGGCTGAGCACTCTCCCCATGAGATGTCTGGGTAGTTGAAGTCTCCCATAACAACCATGCACCAGGAGTGTGTGGCCTTGGCCAATTCCCTGGTGAACTCCTGGTCAAGCTCTTGATCCTGGGTAGGAGGTCTGTAGTAGATTCCCACCATTGTGTCCCCTGTGCCATGTTCCCCATGAATTTTAACCCAGAGAGTCTCCAGTCGTCCACTCTGGGCACCCATGTCATCTTACAGGGACACATAGCTTTCCTTGACATAGAAAGCTACACCTCCACCCCTGAGGGAACACCACTGAACCCCTCCTTTCAGTTACAATTCCATCAAGTTGTGGTAGGAAGTTCAGGGGCGGAAAATACTCACAGCTTCAACTGGGGGTGCCACAGAAGGCTTCACCTACAGCAGTTGTTGCAGGGAAATGTCATTGCTTTAATGCTTAGTACATATTTCGATGTTTATGGGAAGCTTCAAAACAAAATTAAAGGCATTTCATTTCTTTTGTAATGGAAGTGTTTGCTTCAAAACATAAAACATTTTTATAGAAAACTGAGCATAATTTGAAACTAGAGTGCTGGCTATATTATTTACTGTTTCCCCCCCATTGTGATTCTGTAATTTTTCTAATGTTGGAGAAATTCTGGAAAGTTACAAGAGATTAAAAAAAAAAAAAGGAAGCGGGGTAACAAAAAAAGAATATGGGGGAAAGACATCCTCAAACAAGTCTAGTCAGCATTAATTGTATTATAATCACTGTAAATAAAAATGTGGGAAGGAGACATAGCACTTGGTTTAAATTTAAGGCAAAGTGTCTTGCTCCAGACAGAATCAAGTCCTTTAAACATAACAGGTTTGACAGAGTTCAGTAGGACTGGTCTTATGTTTTAAGCTAGGGCCTCTAGTTCATGAAACTGACCTTACAGACTTGGGTTCCACTTAATTTTTCCTCTTTCTAACACAGACACAGTCAGTTATCTCATAAGCATCTGTCTCCTTGTCACAAAGATTCCATTATAAATTTGAATAAACCTAAGAGCTACTGATGGACCTTCTTCATCTTCTGCCCCAGACATGCTCTTACATTCTTTCAGAAATATTTGTGAAAGCCTTTTCCACACATCCTGTTACGCATACCATATTTTACCCATTTCATAGTCTGCAAGTTTGGGGGGCTAGTGCACAGCATTTGGGCACTCTGAGAATCATTGTGGATTTCTTTTTCTCCTTTAGCTATTCTTATATGAATTGTTTATGGTGTGCATGAATTACCTGCATGTAGTATCTCTACTTTTTTAGTATGCGTGTTTTAAGGAGCTACATGTCTTAGATTACAAACTGAACATTATATTTTCTTTTCTGTGTTGCACATTTTCCTCCGTTCTCTTCCTTCTTTTGTCAGTGTTCCATACTAGGAATCATGGCAAAGTCTTAGGTAGAATGAGTAGAAGCTTAAAATGTTACTTTTCCTAGCTGACAAGTAGTTGATGATTCATGCAGAATGGATGGCACTGATGATAAGGACAGCTTTTGTTCTGTGGTACAAATGGTCTGACCCCTTGTAAATAGGCAAATTGCCACTATCACAGGGGAGAAGGCACTGAACCAGCCATATATCAGATTTGTTTGTGGATAGTTATACTTTACTGAGACTGTCCAAAAACTATTGGGCTCAATCTGCCATCAGCTAAGCCTACACTTGGTGCAGCAAAGGGGAGAAGAGGTAAGCTGGCTCACAGCTATGTTAATGCTTCACAGACCCTAGTCTGAAGTAGCTGTAATGGTGTACTAATCAGCATAGGAGTGAATAACCTATCATCACCTGGATTTAAATGAAAATGATAGGTGAAAAATTCTGAACTGTAACTTGGTACCATTTCTGAGTGTCATGCATTTATTGTGTTTATTCTTATATTGGGTGCTTAAGCTTATAAGAAGAAAACTTAAGAAAGCACAGTGATTGCTATGTTCCTAACAGGTATAAGGTACCAGGCTTTTTGAGGCAGGGACTGCTGTTTTGTTCTTTGTATATTCCTCAAAGAATTGGGGCCCTGGTTTTTATCTCAGCATGAATAAAATTTCTTATGGGCTCATTTCAGTTTCTGCACGTAATGGTGAGTATGCTAACAGGTCAGTCATACCCTAGCAAAAATTAACAGAAAAAGAGGTCCTCCCTACAAACTGAACTGTCTTGTCTAGGAAGGTTGGCTCCTGCTCTTGCTCCTACTGAAGTAAATGGAGGAACACATGTAAATTTTAAGTGGGAAAAAGACTGGACTCTAAACCTTTTGTTTTCAATACAGAGTGTGTTAACCAGTTGTGGGGTTCAGTTGCTGAGGGGTTAGGGCTTTTTTTTTAAGATACCACAGTTGTAAGTTTGAATCTTGTTCCAGACTTGTTCCAAAGGCCACCCTGCAGTCAACTTACCATGTACTTGTATAATGATCATTTGGGCTGGGGTAGCTAGCTATGCCCTTGTATACTGCTTTCTTTGAAAACTGCAATGCATTAGCGAAAGGTAGTCTAATCCATCACTAGGGTTACTTGGACCTTTTACTTTCTAACCATGTTTGCAACTGGCTTGCTTTTATAAATAAGTGGCAAGCACCATCACATAGTTCCACTATTTCATCTCACAAAATGGAATCTCCTATAATGCCTCCTATAACCCCAATGCACTCTCTAATAAGGCTTGTGCTGATAATTAACATTTGCACCATTCTGGAAAAGGCCAATAGCTTTTAACAATTAACTCTGCTTAGGTCGAGTAGAAATGGAATTTGGCAGTATGGAAACAAAGAGAATGCTGTATATTTCTGTTGTGTTTTATGGTTGGGAAATAACTTTCAATTCATTGTATGTAATTTTTTCCCAGAAGAATAAGTCAGGAAGTCTTTAAGTCCCAACTCCTGGAATCATCTTATTTTGATAGTATTTATTTTAAAAATAAAATTTTTGTTTCTCAGTGTTGTGGAGAAGAATTTGAAAATAGCAAACCCTTAAAGTTAAAAAGGCAAAGCAGAAAAACTTCTTAGTGGGTTTCAGAGCTGATTGTGTTTTGAATGACTTGATTCATGATTTTGATGCTTGGGGTTGGCAGTCCTGTGGTTTAATACAACTTTCAACTCTTACCTTTGTTTCTTTGTGCTTTATTAAGAACGAAGGGTGTATTTTAGCTGAGTGAACAAAATACACTTAAATGGCCAAATATATCTCAAGAACCTACACGAAAAAAGTACATAAAATACGGTAGACTTCTGAAAGAGCAGAAACATTGTTTAGTCTTCTGAAATGCATCTTCAAACCTTCATCTTATTAGTTCCCTGGAAGATGATGCAAGTTACAGACAGAAATTCAACATCTTACTCAACAGTTAGCTTCTTCAGACTGCATGTTACTTTGCAGTCAGGAGCTGGAAGAGCTTGTGCATGGAAGTTTAATACTGAAATTGCTAAATAGGAAGCTTTACTGTCTGAGGAATCCATTTCACACTTTGGAAGAAGTCTCTGACCAACTTCCCCTAAAGATAAATCACAGTATACAGTTCAAGAAGATCATTAATGTTTGTCCATCACTGCTTTTTGATAGGTTCAAAGAAAAGCTTCATTATGAATGAAGCTTCATTATGCGAGGTTAAACTGACCAAAATTTTTTTCTCTACTGCAAGAATGGGAAGAGGCTTATACTGTAGGCATATTGCAAACCTTATGCAACATGAAGCCTGAATATCTCATATTAAGAGCACTGTATACCTGCCTCCTCCATAAGAACCCAGTCTTCTGGATACCATTATTTTTTTGTACCTGCAATGTCCTACTGAAGTAAATGGAGGAACACATGTAAATTTTAAGTGGGAAAAAGACTGGACTCTAAACCTCACACATTTCTGCTTTGTTACTGCAAAGCAATTTATCACTGATTTGGACTGAATATATAATGCTTAAATGTGAAAATTGGATAAAAACTTATAAGATCACAGATCAAAAGATCTCAGAGTATTCCCTCTGGCTGTTATTACAAGCAACCAAGAGAATTTTCCTTTCCTCCTTGCTCAGAGACAAATATATGGCTGGATTCAACTAATCGTTGTGTTATCTTATCCTGGTTCCTCAGGCTTTTTCTGAAAGAAATTCATGATTACCAAGTGCAAAGGTTTTTCTGAGCCAGAAGCTCTTGTCCTATTGGTCTAGTGTGGGGGTAGGCAAAAATACAGCCTGCAGGCCAGTACAGTCCACCAAGCTATTCTATCCAGCCCATGGGGCCCCTTCAAAAAACAATTTTATAGCCTTGTGGCTGCCTCTCTGAAAGCCATCAGGAGGTGTGGGTTTTCAGAGGTGCCAGCTGCAGCAGGGGGTGCTGGCAGCAGCAGCAGCTCAGGCTCTGATTGCTAAGCAATAAAACCCACACCAGTCTGGCTTGACCCACCCTGGCCCCAGTTCCAAGTTAGGGGGTGCTGGAGCCATGAGCCCCACATGGAGGCATGGAGCCAGCCCAAATCAATGGCATGCAAGTCCCCCTAACTCCTTGCTGGCATGCTGGGAGCCATCAGGCTGGGTCAGCTCTGTGACATCACATGCAGCTCCTGACATTCCAGCTGGGAGTTGTGTGATATTTGGGCCAGGCCAAGCTGGCTCTGTGCCATCATTTGACACTCCCACCAGAACTTGTGAAAGCCATGCGCCATCTGGCCAGGCGAGCTCTGTTCTTTCATGTACAGTTCCCCACTGGAGTGCTGGGAGCTTCACATTGTGGCCTGGAGCTTGCTAAGCCCAATGGTGCATGGCTTCTGGCACTCCACTGGGAAGCAGTGTGACATTGCACTAGGGTGGGCCAGGCTGGCTTCATGCCTCCACATACAGATCCCAGTATTCAGCTGGACCTGTGAATTGCTGGGGGGCTCTGTCTAACATGAGCATACCTAAGGGCCCACCATGTGCTCCCGCTGCTACAACCACTGGTGCCATGGAGAGTGTAGTGAGGAGTGTGTGTGTGGGGGGGTCACACACGTATACCACACCATATACCCACATACACTCACACACTCCCCCATCCCCCCTTCAAACCCCCACACCCCCCACAAGCTCCTCCGCGCACACACCCTCCCACAAACACCACTGTAGCAGGGACCCAGCTGAGCCCTGCACTTACTGGGGCTATGACCGCTGATGTGCTCCACAGGTGATTGATTCCTAGCAGGCCCCAAGGAAAAACAATGAGCTCACAGGAGGACAGCACACTTCATTGTGCCCCTGTCCTGGGGTAGGATAGGCAGCTGGCGGGCAGCATACTGTCCACAGGTCCATCCCTCAGGCCAGAGTCAGAGCCAGAAGCTGGGCTCCACAGGGGCTCAGGGCCCAGCCCAAGAAGAGGACAAGTGACTGACACAGCCAGCACCACCTGCAGCTTGGAAGCCATAGGTGCACTAGTTGATGAGTCTCTCTGGGGATCTTAACACCTGGCTGTGGCCGCAACACACATGGGGGCAGGCAGAAGTCAGACTCTTTTCTTGTCAAGCTGTTGGGGCCAATTCCTGTCATGGACTTTAATGCCCCGGTGGAGATGGTGATAATACTTGTTCTGATCTCTTGCCAAGGCTTCCCATTGGTTGGATCAATTTCAAATGTCTTCATATCTTGCTTGCATGCACCTTTGTAGCAAAGCTTGGGACATCCTGTTGTTCTTGTTCAGCTCAGATGGTCTAGCCAGTGCAGTCATTTCTGTTTGGGTAGGGTTGTCACACTTGGTGAATTTGCCCTTTGAAGAACCTCTGCATTGGTAGTTATATCTTGTCATTTGATATTGAGTATGTGGTGTAAACAGTGCAGGTGGACACTGTTTAACCTTTTCTCTTGCTGTGCATAATTTCTACATGTTCCCTCACATGAGTGCTGAGTATGCAAGCTTTGTACACTAGCATTTTGGTCTTGATGGTAAGCTTTTAGTTCTATGCTCTTTTAGTCTGCTGAAGATGGTGGGAGTCTTACCTATGTGAACATTAAGTTCTTCATCCCATGAGAAGTTGGTTGTCACTGTGGAGCCTAGGTACCTGAACTTTTGGACTACTTATAGCTGGTTATTATTAAGAGTGATTGATGGATCTCATGGAACTCCCTCTCCTAGCACAACTGTTTTCTTTATGCTGGTGGTGAGAACAAATGCCTGACAAGCTCCTGAAAGGCAATCCATGACTTCTTGTAGTAAGTCTTCATCACGGGCTGTAAGAGCAGCAGCAGCAGTGAATAGAAGCTCCCTGATAAGCACCTTTCTAACTTTAGTCTTTGCCTTAAGTCATCACAGGTTGAAGAGTTTCCCATCTGATCTTGTGTGAAGATACACTTCACCTTCCGTGTCTTTAAATGTGCAGTTCAGGAGTACTAAGAAGAAGATTCCAAAAAGTGTCAGAGCAAGAATGCAGCCTTGCTTCACTCTGCTTTTCATCTTGAAGCTGTCTGAAGTGAACCCATCAAAAGGGACAGTTGCTTTCACATTGTCATAAATGGAACATAGAAAACTTAACAGGATTGGTGGGCATCCTATCTTGCAAATAGACCTGCTCTGCTGATGGTGTCAAATGCTTTGATTAAATCCAGCAATCGGGGCTCATGGACAGAGGTAATATCTTTTATTAGACCATTATGATTTTTGCAAAAAAATTCTTTAATTCTAAGCTTTTGGGTACAAACACCCTTCATCAGTGTAACAAGATAACATCTTTAGCAGCATTTTTAGGGCAACTAAGGTACCCCGAAATCCTTTGATATCTCAGTTTTCTTCTGGGAACAAACTCCCCTTCACTTGCCTGACATGACTTGATGTTCCTTGATTCTTGAAGAGAAGGCTGCCCCAGGGCTTCCCAGGTGATATCTATGCTTTTACTCACCCACAGTGAGGGCCTTTTGCCTTGGAAGCTAATTGCATGTTCCAACCTTCCCTTAACGTGCCTCATACCTTGCAGCTGTTAGTTGTACATCTGTTGGAACTTCAGCCTACTTGGAGTCTGCTCTTTTCGCACTAGCTAGGCCCACTAGCTCAGACCCACTATATAGGGTCAGGATCTGAAGCTCCAGCCCAGGAAGGCAGAGCAGACAAGTGTGCTCTGGCCACGTGGTCTGATATGTTGTTCCCTGATTCTATGTTGGTACTTCAGTCAGTCTGGCCTTGTCCCCTTTTTATATGGCTAGGCCCTTTAATCCATACCTACTGCCCCAGGCCCAGCTTTAAGGCCCTGGCCCCCAACTGAGCCCCTGGCCCTTGTCTGCTCTGCCTTCCTGGCGCTAGGTTCTCTATCCCCTCTGTAAGTGCGCCCCATGGATGCTAATGAGATCTCCACTTCCCCTCCCTCAGCCTCAGCCACAAATCAATGGTACAAAATGAAACATAAACAGTAAGCCCCTGGGCTATAACAAATAAAAGGTAAAAGGCAACCTGCCTGCTTACAGTTCTGTCTCTATGTCCCTGCATCTGCTGCTCTCACACAAAGAGTTACTGCAGCTTCTCTGGAAGTTCTCCAGTGTGCACCCTCTCAGCTGGTCACCCCCTTGGCCAGCTCAGACGGGGTTTATATAGCTATGGCCTGAGCTCTCTCCTGGTCACCTGACACTCCAATCACCTGACCAGCTACTAAGGCTCAGCTTTTAACCCTGGCCCTGATGGCCTGCTGTGCTTTGAAAATTCTGTTCTTAAAGGAGCTGTCACACTTCCTAGTAACAGGGCACAGATTCCCTGTTACAATCAGGCATCACAAAAAAGATAGTAAAAGTTATCCTGGGTAGAAATGAAAGTTCATATTACATAGGGTTTCACAGAGGGGTCAATGGATGGAAAAAGCCTCTGGGCATCAGTTCTTAGCTGGTAAGGAGTCTCAACACTTCTGTGAGGCTGTGATGATGCAAATTACCTTAGACAAAGGCAGGAGCAGGATCTTGCGTTTCAGGTAGTCAAAGTTGTTTCCTGCTTAGGAAAATATGAAGAATTTCATTTAAAAATTGGCTAAAATTGAATGTCTTCCATGTGTAAGGTAACCAGGTTGTAGCCATATAGGTCTAAAGGAAAAAGCGATCAAGGTTCATGGACAGAGGTGACATCTTTTATTAGACCAACAATATTTTTGGAAAAAAATATTTAATTGCACGGCACAAACACCCCAAAACAACCACAAACATTTCATTTTGAAATGAAATCTTTCCATCTATTGACCCCTCAGTGAAATCCTATGAAATATGAACTTTCATTTCTACCCAGGACAACTTTTACAATCTTATCTCGGATGCCTGATGAAGGGTGTTTGTGCCTGAAAGCTTGCAATTAAAGAATTTTTTTTTTTTGCAAAAATCTTGTTGGTCTAATAAAAGAGATTGCCTCTGTCCATGAGCCCTGATTACTCAATCAATATGGCTACAACATGAACACCTTGATTAGCTCCACAAAGGCAATGTACAATGGTTGTTTTTGTTCTCTGAGCTTTTCTTGAAGTTGCCACAGGGAAAATATCATGTCTTTGGTTGATTTTCCAGCCCTGAGATGCAGGGCAGACACAATTTGCTAGCTGTTGTAGGTACACCAAGATGACCCTTGCAAAAGCTTTTCTTGCTGTACTTAGAAGCAAGATACTTCTGTAGTTGTTGCAGGTGCCCTTATTTCCTTCATTTTTGTACAGAATGATGATGCTTGTGTCACCCATTAGAGCTCTATGAAGCTTTGGTCCATGATTCAATTCAGTGGAGATTCGGCCTGATTTGGTGACCAAATCTCCAAATCTGAATCAAATCTGGAGACCTTTTAATCTCTCTGAATTAAATAGGAACCCGCCGGATCAATTTGGAGAGATTCAACAATTTGACCATAAACATAGCTTTAAAAGTGTTTTCTACATACCTCAAGGTACGAGGCTACTGGTGAATGCTGAGATGCTGGGACAAATGAAGCATTCCACAGAAGCATGGGGGACTTCCTAGCATACTCAGCAGTAGATTCAGAAGCAGACCAGAAGCACTTTCGATCCACTTTCGGATCCGCTGGGGAGTGTGCTGGAGAGACCACCCACACCTCCCTGGCTCATCAACTAGTGCCTTCTCGGTCTGGGGAGGCACCTGGCATCCCCCCATGGCCAATTGCTGAGCTGGGAGTCATGGGGAACAGTCTCTAGCAGACCCAGAAGTGGACCAGAAGTACTTCCAGTCCACTTCCAGGTTTGCTGCCAAGCAAGTGTTCCCCCACCCCGCCCTGTGCTCCTGTGGGACACTCCATCAACCCCAGCATTATAGCATTCACAAGCCACACCTGGTACCTCAACGTATGTAGAAAAAACATTTAAGGCTGCGTCTATGGCGGAATCACTGATTCTCCAAATCAGCATCAAATCTTCATATTTGGATTCAGTCAAATCAAATCAGGGACAGTGATCCAAATCAACTAATCGAATCACTTCCCCCAATTCAGTCCAAATCCAAACTGAATATGGCCCCCATTTCACACATCCCTATCACCCACATCTTGCTGTACCTCACCCACTTTCCAGCATTTGAGTAGCAGCTGATGAAGATATGGTAATAGGCTTTCTTTCCTGCACAGGAGAATTTTCACTGGGATGCCATCTTTTCCAGGAACCTTGCCACTTGATAATGAATCAGTGGCCTTGCTTGACTCTTCTGCAGTGGTCTCCACATCTACCTTTGGCATGACCTGTAGAGTTGGTATTTGGTCCAGTGATTTGCTGGTGATGTTTCTTTTTTGTTACTATAGGTCTGAATAGTGTTTAATCCAATGAGACATCTGCTTGCTTCTATCTGTAATGGCTGTGTGTCTTGAGAGGGGCAACCTCATTGACAGTAGGGCCTACAGCTTTCTTCAGACCATCATACATGGCTTTTTGGTTTCCTATATCTGAGGCTATCTGTATCTCATTACAGAGCTTAGCTCAGTATTGATTTGCACAACATCTGGTTGCTCTCTATACCTCATTTTTTGCCTGTTGAAGTCTTGCTTTGGTGGTCTCAGTTGGCTGCTTCTTGAGTTCCAGATAGGCTGTGATCTTGATGTCAATAAGAGGTAATAGTTATTCCACATTTTTCTCAAATCAGTCCATATTGGATGGTTTCTCTTCCCCAAATGTAGCTTTAGTTGTTTCTTACATTGAGGTTCTTAAAACATTCCCAAATTTTCTCTGCTGCCTTTGATAGTGACTTCCCAAACATGCTGAGTTTGAAAGCCTTCACAAACTCTTAGCACTTTCTTTGGTCGCTGGTGTTAGGCGTAAGTCCAAAATCAATACCACTAGGTTTTGCTCTATGTAATTTCTTGGCTTTCATTTTCACACACCACCCACACATACATACAACCAAACACCCCACAACCCCTGCTCCACACAGCCCATACCTACCCCCAACCACAGCACCCCCCCCACACACAACATGCAAGGGTAAGACTTTATTTTGAGCTACTATGAATTTACTTCTATATACACTATGTGAACACATACATTGGGAAAAATATTTTTAAAATAAAAATATAAAAACATAACATTTGGTTTTTTTAAGTATATGCTTTGGAGTTTTTTCCCCAGTTTCAAGATGGTAGTGCCCCCCCCCCCCAACCGCAAAATACTTCTGGGGCAGTATAAAAGGTCAGGGGTTAGAGCTGGGACTTCCACTCCCAAGATGGTGACCAGGTGGCAGAGCACCTGGCAAGGTGTGGGAATACCCTTGCAGCCCTTGACTGCTCACCAAAGTCATTAAGAAGCCTTCCAGCTGAAATAATTTCCCATCCCTGGTCTAGTGGCAAAATCTCTGGCTTTATCTGTTGTTCTTTCCTGACTTAGTTAAAATGTTAAAGAGAAATCTGTTGTTCAACAGTATGTAGTTCATTGTTGCTATTTTTTCATAATTGCACCATCTTTTTGATCATTTGACTGAGGTTTTTATCACAAGTAGCCTTCCAAATTGCCATCTGAATTAAAGAAGATAAAAGGCCTCTTGGGTTAAGAACAGATATTTGGGGACATCAGCAGGAGGTTAGATCAAGTTCAAAATAGCCATCCAACTAGCAGAAGTGAGCCATGGAGGGATTAGGGGGGTAGATAGCATCTGGGAATTAGGGGTACAAGCAATGGGGGACCAGGGGCTATTTTTAGTCCACTGACCCCTGCTGTTGACCTTACACTTCCATTGCCTCCCATCCCTCCCCACACTGGGTTTTACTTCCTCTGCATCAGCCAACACTGATGAAACTGGCATTGGGAGTAACTTGCAGAATGGTAGGCTCAGGGGGCAGGGCTGGGGCTGGCTGGTCTGGGGGGTGGGCATGGAGCAAGGATTCAAGGGGATAAAAATAGCCCAGGGCCAGGGGGCTGGGTAGGAAAAACACAGCCTTGGGACTAGGGCCAGTAGCCGAGCTTTCTCTACCCTGGGACTATGCTGGGAACTGTACAAAAGTTTGGGAAAGTTAAATCAGTCTAACACTGGCCAAGATAGACTACCACAGAGTAGAGTTAACTTAGATCAGGTCAGCCATTTTTAGACCAATCTAACCTTCCTGGAACTTCTGTGCAATTCACATTTAAATTTACCTAACTAGGGATCCAAGTGTGAAGTCCACACCTGGGCACACTAAGTGAGATTGGGTGGCCATTTTAAATTTATTCTGAACTCCCCCTAACCCTTCCCCTGCTCAAATGTCTATACTTAGTCTTAGGTGATCTGTTTCATACCAAAGGTCCCGTTCATTGAGAACATTTTCCTACCAGCTCCTCAAGTTTAACTTAGAATTGAAACACTAGGCATAATATGTACAGAAGTGGGTGTGATATTGAATAGAAAGACTCTTGACAGTTGGTAGGGCTCTATTAGGACTCCAAAGATTTAATGTAACATCTTCAAATTCAACAGGAAGTCAGGGCAGTTGTGGAATATGCGACAGTGGTTGCACTATGTATTTCCCAGTAACCTTGTAGCCATATGTTGTGCTGTCTGGAATTTCTAAATGCTTTGGAGTGGTCTCCTTGAAACCTATACTCTGTGTTGCTTCCACTTTGTTCACAAGATCAGTTAAATGGCTTCAGTTGCAGGGGATACTGTGCTAGATTTGTTGTGCTGGTTGTGCAATTAATTGGAAAGTGGTATTTCTCAAGTAAATGTGCCTTTATACATTTAACATGCAATTCTGAATCTGAGCAATACTGAGAGAGTCATTCTGAAATATAAAAAAATCTATTGCAGTAACATTTGTTTCCAGTTATTAATTGTTAAACATTGTGTTTTGTTTGTTGTAAATTGATGTCTTATTTACGTTTCTTTCTGTACACGCCATATGGATTTTTAGATACATTTTGTAAATGCACATTGTACAATACTGTAAATAATCATCTATTTTTATTGGTGGTATTATGGAAAAACTGGGATTATTGACATTATTGGAGTTGCTGTTGAAAAGTTCTGGTTTTAAAGGAAGCAACAATGTGACACCTTTGCTCCTTTGCTGCTAGAATGATGGACCGAGAGAGGCAAACTTTGTATTCCCAGAAGAGATGAGAAATGCTTGAAATTTTCGAAGTACTCAAATGTATATTCCTTTATTTTAGTCATTGAGGAGCATGCCAAGCACCTGAATTATGAAAGGGAAAGAATCTTAACAGACAGGCAAAAATCAATAAAAATAAAGCAGATGGTTTGTTTTAAAACAGAAGCTAGACACTGTCAGTCATTCCACTTCAAAACAGCAGCACTGAAATATGAATAGACCACAGACATGAATAATCTTCATTTATTGCAATATTTAATCATTGAAACAACTGTGAAATGGATAGGAGGGTTCTAACCTCCAGAGGCAAATGTAAAAAAAAAAAAATAATGACAATAACACAAGTGCATATACTTTGTTTCTTCAGCACATCTGTCACTATATGTGTCTTTCATACTTTGCCCAAATCAGTTACATGTTGCAACTGCCTCTGGAGAGTTTAGTAAAAACATTGCTTTAGTTTGTTTATTCTTTTAAACTTATGTATCCTTTTTTAAGTTTATGAACCTAAGAAGTTTTAATGGGGGGTAACCTATAAACAATAAAAACAGATAAAATGAATAATAGAAAAAGATGGTCAACTTGTTCTGGTCAATCTGAAGTGATGGACTAGCTATAGCAAGTTTGATTTTCAGCTGGTTCAGGAGATAAGATTTCTTCCTTACTATTAATTGTGACATTAGTAATTGCTCTTCCACTGCTGAAACAGAGCAGCGAAATTCTGCAAGAATTACTTGAAAATAAATATGTTTGTGTGCTTTGCTGCATCAGAGCCTTAACTCATTTGGTAGGTGATAAGTGTCTCAATTCAAGAGGAAATGCATTCTTGCTGAGTAAACCTTCCCTGTGCCTGGAGTGAAATTTTGGCTGCATCCTAGGAAGCTCTATCAGAAAAGTGCTGACTGAACAAAGTAACTTGTGCTTACCTACACAGCTTCTTGTACTGATGCATTGTGTCCCAGGATCCTCTGAATATTCTAGAGTACACACGACTGTGGAAAATTGTTGATTTCTGTTTTGGGGTACACCTGATTCTATGAAATTCAGGTAAAATATACTGACTGAAGGGCAATGGAGTTTGTATGTGGTGGTAGGCAGGCTGCATTGGGAGTGTGCAGCCTCAGCTAGTTCCCTATTGAATTCAAAATCCAGCTCTTCCTCTTGGTTGGGAGGTCTGTAATAGACTCCTACAGTTATATCCCCTTCCCCATGCTCTCCCCATATTTTAACTCAGAGGATCTCAAGACTCCCTCCTTGGTTGCTGAACTCAGTTTGAAAGGAAGCGTACTGCTCCTTTACATAGAGAGCTACACCCCCACCCCTCTTTGCAACATGGTTTCTCCTGTACAAGGTATAGCCTTCTATACCTATGGACCAGTCATTAGGTGGAGTCCCAACAGGTCTCCGTTTTCCCTATGACATCACAATCTTTGTCACTCAGGAGAAGGGCCAGTTTCTCCTGCTTGTTTCCCAAACTCCTGGCATTTGTGTACAGGCAACTGAGCCCTGGGCTTCCCTGCATGCTAGAACGTGACCTTTCCTTGGGCTGTCATCAGAGTAGGTTCCTTCGGGCTACCTAACCTGTTAATACTATGGTTGATGTGACTTGGGCTTGAACTGTTAGTTGACAGCCCATCCCCCAGAAATCCTAGTTGAAAGCCCTGTCAAGTAGGTTAGCCATTCTGGCAGAGAAGAGCTTCTTCCCTTTCAGGAGGAGGTGGAGGCCATCCCTTCCCAACAGGTTCCTGCCTCCATCCCTAAAGTGCAGACCATAGTTGAAGAAGCTGAACCCCTCACGATGGCACCATCACCAGGGTCCTCTTTAATGCACCTTGCCTTCCAATGCCCGTGAACTGTAACCAGGAGGATGGAGGAAAAAATATTTGTGCCCCCAGACACTTCAGCCCAACCCCCAGAGCCCTATAGTCACTCATGACCCAGCTGGGATTGTTCTGAGCCATGCCATTTGAATATGAATAGTAATATCCAATTGCCTTTCTAACCTTAATGTAGTCTGCCCTTCCTAGAGCAGCCCCCCACCTTCCTCGCCCTCCACCACAAAAACCCTCTGGGACAGTGTCTATGATGATCCCCTTAGGAAAAAACTCATGTTTGTCAGTGAGAGGAGAGGAAACTGTTTCCCTACCTTCTCAATCTGCCACTTGCAAAAGAAGCAGTTATTTGACTCCCACTGGCCCCCCTCCCCCCAGTTCTGAACCCAGAATCTGTACAGAATTTTGGAAACCACCAGACAACCAGGGTCACTCTCCAGAAGCCCTAATGAATGGAGGCATTCAGGCTGTCCCAGTTCCTGGCTCATGCCCCAGAAAGGATGACTTAGGATCACCAGGTATTTGGCACTGTATTGATATTCCATCAGTTCTTCATTTTTTTAATGGCCTAATTAGTAGGGATCCTGGTTTTCTCTGATAAAAAAATCCCTGATCTTAGGATTTAAAAAAGTAACTGAACACTGAAACGCTATTAGAGATAGAGACCACTTAGAGACCACTATGTGGTCTATCTCTATCTCTCCACACATTTTAGTGGTGTTTCAGTTTTTATCAGTAAAAACCAGGATCCCTGCTAATTAACAATTTTGTATTCAATTGATACCTATATAGAGAGTAGCATTTCATTTTAATCACAAAAAATGTGGATTAGGGGGGTTTTATCAGAGAATTTGGGATTTTTATCACAGAATTTGCCATTTTTAAACAGAGGATTCCTGCTCCCCACTTGTAACATCAATATTTATATTGAAATTTCCTCAAAACAGGGTCTTTATACAGTGCCAGTTATAGGATGGGAAAAGAACAGGTGAAAGTGAAAAATGGAAATTTAATAAATTTGGCTAATACTAGTTGGGGTTGAAATTTATAACATGTCACTAATAGAATCCACAACATTAAATACCTCCATGTTATTAGGGTGTAAGTAAGGGTGGCTGAGCTGAGCCCTATTTGCCATCCCTTTTTTTTTTTTCTTTTTTTTTCTTTGGAGGGAAAGCTGTTGACATGTCATTCATTCTCAATCAGTGGAGACTGACTCCCCATCTTCCTGATCATTGATCACATAGCTAGTAGATGACCTACTAGGTATTTTGGTATGTGGGGGGATACGGTTAGAGGAGGCACTGAACATCCAGGCCAGAGTGAGCTGAGAGAGACCCTGTGATCCGAAGGCACCATGTGGGCCATGGACCCTTGAATGTTATAGTCTGGGCAGAGTGTGTAGCATTGCCACAAACATGTGACCTGGCTTCTAGGGCTGAGGGGTTGGGGGCCCTGTGTGGGAGAGCCAGAAGAGTTCAGCACCCACTTTGGTAATGCTTCCTGGCCCACAGCTGTCTTTAGAGAGACATTGGGTCCAAAATAATTCAGTTATCCATTTCCTACATGGAAAAGTCCCTGGTCTTGACTCTGCACCCCTAAAAGTAGAGTGCGACCTCAAAAGCCCCTTACCCTATGCCTCCCCTCTAATATTTGATGTTGCTTGAGTTTAGGCCCTGCTGTATTCCTCCTGACCCCAAATGCCCCTTCCAGGTTCTATCGCCTCACTCTAAGTCCTGCCCCACTACTGCCACCAAAGATTGCTATTTTGTGTTAATTGGTAAAAGAGACCAGGCTGAGAAATGAGCAATGTTCAACCGGTTTACTTTAGTAAACACAGGAGTAGTTTTGCAACTACATTTTAAACTGAGGAGCATTTCTTCCTCAGGCCACATTCTGCCACATCCTGGTATGTGCCCTTGGGGGTGATTGGGAAGGAAAAGGGAAGAGGGATATTGCCTGGGCAGCCTGGGGTGTAGGCAGCAGTGCCTGATACACAGGGCCAGAAGATCCTGTAGCAGGAGACAAGACCTATGAGCTGACCCCAGGGCATGGGCTCTCAAAGCCATAGGTGATGTGTGCCTCCTGGGGCTTGGGGGAGGGGTGCATGGTGATTGCCCACAAGCGGTGATGTAGGTGTCAGCAGCAAGGGCGGGCCAAGTGGGGACTGTCTGCAGGTGCCTGCGGCAGTGTTGGTGATGGCAGGAGGGTCCCCTTGTGGCTGATTGCTGAATGATGGGGTCCCCCCATGGCTGAACACTGAGCCTGGAAGTGACAGTGGGATGCCTGGAAGTGCAAGTGGCACTTCTCTGGGGCAAGGCACCAGTGCTCCACCTGGCCCTCCCCTGCCCATTGCCTAAACCAAGAGTGCTCACTCTCAGAGAGTGCAGGTGCACCCCTGTGCACCCTCTATGCATTGTCTATGCTCAAAACCCTACTCATCCAGGGAAAGCTCCAAGTCCATATGGATGACGATGCAGGCAGGCAGGCCTTTGCAGATATGGGCAGCCTGCCATGGTGTGGGGCCAGGGCCACACACATCACGGGGTGGGGGGAACTCACCCTCTCCCCCATGCCTGCACCACATGTGCTTATGGTGTTAGGCCCAGTCCATATAAGAAGTGCTCCTTCCAGTGGTCTAGCTGCCCCCCATAGGGCTTCATGAGCCAGCGCAGGAGTGGGTAGGCCAGGCCCCTGCAACAAGGATTGGGTGGGGGCAATGGCATCACCAATGATGAAATCAGGGACTCCAGGAGAATAGTGCCTGCTCTCCATCACCCCAAAGAACGTAGAGTTACACAACAGGCAGGCATCATCCCCATTGGCCATGTAAAAGTAGGTGGCACAGTCAGGCCCTGATGCCTGGGTTCTGTTTATGTGTGCGAGTGTCCAGGATGCTATAACATCTCTGCTAGTTGATCAGGGGCAGCTCAGGTGTTCAGTTTCACTTTCATAGATTTCATAGACATTAGCGCTGGAAGGGACCTCGGAAGATCATCGAGTCCAGCCCCCTGCCCAAAGGGCAGGAAGTCAGCTGGGGTCATAGGATCCCAGCAAGATAAACATCCAATTTACTCTTGAAGGTGTTCAATGTAGGTGCTTGAACCACCTCCGCTGGCAGGCTGTTCCATACCTTGGGGGCTCGGACAGTGAAGAAATTCTTCCTTATGTCCAGCCTGAAACAGCCTTGTAGTAGTTTATGACCATTTAACCTCGTCATCCCTTGGGGCACTCTGGTGAACAAACGTTCCCCCAGATCCTGGTGGTCACCCCTGATAAACTTATAGGTGGCCATCAGATCACCCCTGAGCCTGCGCTTTTCCAGGCTAAAGAGTCCCATAGCTTTCAGCCTGTCATCGTAAGGTCTGTTTTCCTGACCTCTGATCATGCGCGTGGTTCTCCTCTGGACTCTCTCAAGGTTCTCCTCATCCTTTTTGAGTCTTGGGAGTCTTCAGCAGCTCAGGGAGCCCACAGGGCACATTCGTGTGTGAAAGCCCTACCCATTCCACTTTGTGCATTGTGCAAACAGGCTCCAAGCCCCACCACCACACAAGGGCTAACATATGTTCTGCTTCCTCTCAAACTAAATGGGGACTCTTAAAGCTTGAAAGTTAGAGCACTTCTGCTGCAGGCTTCTTGTATGCCTGTGCTTAACCATTATACCCCACAGAGTGCAGTGGGGGCCTCTCTGAGGCTGCTTTCAGTCCTGTGTTGCTGCAGTGTGCCTCTGTACTATTTCAATCACAAAGCTGTATTAAACTGGCCTCATCTGGCCCTATATAGATAGAGGTTGAGCTCTCTCTCTCTAGTACAGTAGAGTTTCATTTTAAGATTATTTGTCTTTGTTTCACATGTGGTTCCAGGAACTGATTAAAACTAAATGATTCTCAAACCAATCTTGGGACTGTCTAATCTGATCTCTGCTCTGATCCATATCTTACTTTTCTGTAATTATTTTTTTGCTATATTGAAAATATAGAGTTTGTGCTCAAGATTCTAAGTGTTTGCTTGCTGCTGTTGTCAGCATTTTTGTTTTCCTGCACTTTCAAAGGCAGTCTCGCTGATTGAGCTAATGAGCTGACTGCATTTTTTTCATGGTGCTTTGAAATAAGTCACATCCGTAAGCAGTCCCATTAGATCAGAGCATATGTTGTTTAGAGCTGTGTGCAAACTCCCAAAATATAAGTTAGATTAACTACTAAATAAGAGTGAATTTGCTCTGGCTGGCTTCACAACACTTGTTGCACGTGTGTGTATAGTGAATGAGTTGGAAGGGATTGCTATAGAAAGAGCAAGTGTTTTAGCCATGCTGAAGAATATGAATGAAAACCTTTTCTGCAATTGTAAAAACATTTAAACCAGAAACCTGATTATAAGGCCACGTCTATATGAAAATTTCACTGGACTTAATAGTGGCACTCTCAAGTGCCCTGCAGTGCCTGACGCAGGCTTCTAAAATGGAAGTTGTGCAACAGTGCCCCTGCCGTGCAGTGCGTTGCTTAATTGGTACTGTTACTGCAATGACCACCAAAAGTGCACTATAGGCTCCCCTGCTTTTAGTTTAGAAGACAGCCTTCTGGAGGGCCCCATTGCTGAGCACGATAAGATTATCAGGTAGACACAGTTTACGAGTTCATCTTGTAAATAAACAGAGCCAGTGCAATGGGATGTCTGTGCCTAGTCAAAATTTTCACAGCAACTTACGTAGCTATGGAAAATATCCAGCCCTAGAACTATTTAGGGAAGTATTCAGGATGCAATGATAAAGTATGCATTTCCATGATAGAACTGCTGTCCTGTTTGTGGACAAGTTGTAGATGGAACAAGAGGCTTCATTCAGGGAACGGAATGATTTGTAGCAAATTATTCAGTTATTTTTATTGCTTACCTAAACCTAATACATTGAATCACTTAATCATGATCTACTTAATGGAACTATTCAGATGCTTGATATTAAGCATATGATGAAGTGCTTCATTAGATGAGGAATGCCCTCTCCTCTTGGATGTTTGAAATAATTTTGCTGATGATTACTGAGACATAGAAGTGTGAAATTACTTTCCGACAGAGGGTCCTCCTTGATAATGTTGATAAGTACCTTTTGAGACTCATCTGCTGAGATTCATCTCATGTGCTGTGAAAGTCTGCTCCATTGTATGCTCTTAAGATTTACCTGTAACATCTGCATGCAGGGTGACATAGGTTGACTTTTAGCTGTCTGGTTCAGCCAATAAGGGCTGCCCTGTGCACTGCTACCATCTGTGTCCATGCAAACTAATGGAATCTGTGAAGCATGTAAGACAGGGGCAGGCAATTGCTTTGGGCGGAAGTCTGCTTACTGAGTTTTGGCAAGCCATCAAGGGCCGCATGACAGGCAGCCGGGGCAGATAAATATTAAATTTTCTAAATTTTTTAGGGACCCCGCGGGCCAGATAGAATGGCCTGGTGGGCTGCATCCAGCCCGCAGGCTGCATTTTGCCTACCCAGATGTAAGAGGTGTGCACAGGAGCCCCTTTGGTGTACAGCATCAGTACTACAAGCCATGCTTCTCAGGGGCTCAGCATTTGAATGTCTGTTCAGGGGTCTTGGGGTAAGTTTTTCTACCTGGAAAGCCAACCTGGGAGAATTCTCTCAGACCATTTGAAAATGTGTATGCAGCCTAATTCTTCTGACATCTTATTAAGTCCTCATACAAGAAGCCCTTGGTGAGATCTGGTATATGTAAAGTGTTTATGTTTTGGAACACAAAGTTTTCACTGCCCATTTTCTTTGGGCTAGGTTGTGCAGAACTACTTAAAAGTTAGAAGGGAAGCATAGGATAGAAGGATGTCTTGACTTCCCTACTATCCATTGTCTTTTGCAGCTGTTTGTAATTGCTGCCTTTATAAAATATCTGAGCAAAAGGGTTATTTTTCCATATGCCCATGACAGTGGGACCAAAAGAAGACAGATAGGAGGAGGAGACATTAAAAGGCTATCTTTAACTTCTGTAGGGACTTGTCTAGAAGCATTGTAACAGTGAGAAAAGGGTGATTCTGAACAAAAAGAAAGAGCAAAACTTGAAAGTTTTTGCAGAACAAGCTGGGATGTTTGTTTGTTTGTCTCTTCCCTGGGTTGCCTGAGTCTCCAGGCAGCTGTCTCCCTAAGTGGTGCATTAAGGAACCAGCTAAGTTGGAGGTGGTACTAGAGATTTCTGGGACCCTGGCAACCTACCAGTTTTCCTGGGGGGAGAACTCACCTTAACACCTAGATTGCGGGTTACCTAGCTAGCTGGGTGCATGATAGATAAGCCTGCTTGAATTAGTCAAATTTCAGGTGTAAAACTCATTTCCTCTGGAAGGTTTTGATATAATCGTATGAGCTTTTTCTGACCGTACAATTTTCTATCCAATGTTTTGACTATCTCTAGAGTAGATGTGGTCCACATGGGCTTCAAGGATTTCTAGAAGGAATTCTGCCTTCTTTCTGGAATCCCACTGGCATTTTATGCCTCTGCCTCCTTGTTGCCCCATGAAGTCGAGTCCTACATAGGTATGTTTACACTACATCTCCTCACTTCTACTGAGAATGGCAGTGAAAGCTATCACAACTTTTCCATGTGCATTATATGCTGAAAAAATCTGCACTAGGCATGCAACAATATGCTCATGGCTTTGGCAGTGTTAATCAGCCCCCATCTAACACTGTGCAAAAGTGGCTATGTTGTATCCATTCAGGGAAGTAGTCTATGTGTTGGCAAGGTGTGTCCCCAGTTCAGTCCTTTGCTGGGCATGCCATTGAATGTCACCGCAAAGACTGAGGATTTGGCCAGACTTAAAATTGTCCACATTTCTTATAGCCATTAGGCATTTACAGAAGTTAAATTTTGCACACAGTAAGGTCCCCAAAAGTGGTCTACGGCCATAACATAAGAAATGTTCAAGGCTGCAGAGTGCTTTTAAGATGGCTGATCATATGAAAATTTAACCCTTGTCTGATGAAGTATCAGACAGGGGTGCTCAAAGGCACAGTGCCTTAGGCAACCTGTGTACAGGCTCCCTGCAAGGGTTAATTTTGGGTGATTCCACCCACATCCCATGGGGCTCCCTTCCCCCACCCTTGGCCTGAGCCTCTTCACAGCAGCAGCACACAGCTGCCAGCTTACAGCTGCTGGAAGGGCTCTGCCATGGCCAGAGCCAGGGGATGGAGTGTGGAACAGTGCCCCCCTTACCTCACAGGCCTGGCCCGGACCCCCTAACACCCCAGCTGGGGCCTGTGAGGTGAAGAAATGCCATTCCATCCTGCCTTACCCACAGCTCTGGCCACGGCAAAGCCCAGCTGGCAGCTGTGTATTATCCTCCGTCCACTCTCCCTTCCTCCCCTGCTGCGTAGGCACATGCCTAAAGGTGCATAAAAAAACCCTTGAAGGAGCCTGAACAGAAGTTTCCTAAGGTGCTGTGCTCTACAGCACCTTCAGCTAATAGTTTATTTATTGAGGGTTAATTTTTGTGTGGTCAGCCATTTTAAAAGTGCTCTGCAGTCATAAACATGTGTTATGTCATGTCTGTAGATCATTTTCAGGGTCCAGATTGCACAAAAATATAACTTGTGTAAGTGCCCTAATTTCTGGTGCTGTATGTAAAGTGTCTAAGTTAGTGTCTCCCCAGCAGCCTGCCTGCACTTGCATACATGCCCACTAACTGCCAACAATTTGACTCTAAACATAGCCATATCTGTTTCTAGACACCCTTTTCTGCAAAAACTTGCAAGTAAATTGTCAACCGACCCACTCAACACTTCTATATATTGAATGATACGATTGCTTTCCTATAGCCTGATGCAGTGGTTTTGCATGATGTTTTTACATTTTGTTCTTGATTCTCCCTTCTTGTACAGCACTGCCACCTCCAAGTTACATTAAAACAAAAAGTACTATTTAAGCTACAACTTGCAGTTTTGGATTCACATTTTATCTTATCTTCTTCATTATCTGTTCACAAAATCAGTCAAACATGTTCGACAGCATCAGCTGTCTCCCAGGGATCCAAAATTCTTTCGCAGTGCTCAACAAGGGATCAGCTCCAGACCAAGAGTTACAAGAAATACATTATTTATATCCTTCTTCCCTTTTCAGTTGGCAGTCCCAGAATTCTTAGGGTTGTAAACTTTATTGAATTTTCCACGTATCAATGTAAAATGCAACATACTTTGATTAAAGCTGGTGAAACTCCTTAAGTTTATTTATGTTATTGGACCATACCAGAATCGTCTTTGAAGCCTCAATAGTAATCTTTTGTTTTTTTCCCCATCCGTGTTCTCTGCAGTTCTATATTTAATTTTTTTGTAACGCCAGGATCAATTCTACCTTAAAATTAATAACTCTTAGCAAAATCATCATATGCACTGAAGGCAAAAGCCAACAGCTTCTGATGGCCTAAGTATCAACACTGCAGTTTAGATTTTCCTCACAGTGTTCATCTCTCTTTTGCGTTCATGTTTGTTTCAATAACAAAGTAAAAATGCTAATCTCTTTCACATTTTCCAGTAATTTATTTGACATTTCATAAGGCTTTCTTAGAAAATAAATTAATAGGAACTTATATTAGTATGTAGCCAGCAATATATGGAAATATCAAGTAAGAAAAAGTAGCTTTGCAGTTGGAACAAAAATGGATTGGCATATGTAAAAAAATCTTCTTGTTTATCCCTCTATTACAAAAACATGTAATAGAAAAAATACTATTTTATTTTCATCTCTTCAAAGAAAACATTTTCCTGTATCTTAGTCAAAATTTGCTGTGGATAAACTAAATAATCTGGTAGTTTAGAGTACTCACAAGGTTGAAATTTTGGCTCCTGATCAGATAGAAACTTGAAACTGAATTCATGGGTATTTATGCACATGCTCCAGGAGTGTGTGTGCGCATGCGCAGGGGGGGCGCTTTAATTAGAGTGGCTCTGAGAGCTCCTCTAATTAAAGCACCCAGAACATCATTTGTATTAGTGTCCCCACACTGTAAAGAAATTCAGGAAGTTTAGATCTGTCTAAAAATGGCAAACCCAATTTAATTTAGCACTACCTCATACATAGTCTAACTTAGATTGGGTCTGGTGAGACCAATCTAATTTACCTTCTACACATTTCCTAGCACAGTTCCAGGGCTGGGAAAATCTAGCTCTTGGTCCCAGCCCTGGGGCTGCACTTTTCCTCACCATCCCTGGCACCGGTCCCAGGGGGAGGTGGGGGGGAGCCTTCAATCCCCACCCACAGACCTGCCAGCCCTCTGATCTGCCTGCTCCTCCCCAACCCCAGTTTACTTCCATGGGACTGGTCCTGGGACTGGTGAATGCCAGTAAAACTGGCCTTGGGAGTGGATAATGGGATTGGGGACAGTTCAACAGCACTGGGGGAGAGGGCTGGGGAGATTTCAGGGGGAGGGGGTTGATGGGATTGGAGATCCTCTCACCCTTCCTACAGACCTGGTTGCCTCTCTGATCCTGCCAAACCCTCCCAGACCCCACCAACCCCCCTACAGACCCTCTTGCCCCCTGATCTGCCCAGTTCCCCTGTGGACCCTGCCAACTTCCCACCCACCTCCCACCACCGACCTCACAAGCCTCTCTTCTCCAATACATTTGGACAACCTCTGTTTAGCTTAAAATAAAAATAGGATTTTTGATACAATGGAGCTGAATATCTCAAAACTATTGTTCTTTCCTCATCATTGGAAACTCAGGTTTAGCTGTTTGGCTTTCACAAACCTAGTTACATTTCAAATAATGGACACACAGGGAATAAGAATTGCATTCATTTAGTTTCCAATACTGCAATGTATTTCAAACCAAAAGGCAACTCAAATGTCAGGCTTCCTGAAGGAGACTTACTTATGTGGAAGGAGAAAAAATATACAGTAATTTGAAGGGAGTATTAAAGTTATGAGAGTTTAAGGCACATTATAGTTCACTGGGAATAAATTAACTGTCCCTTGATTAACTAAAATAATGGCAGGTGCCTGAAAGATTAAAACTCTCTCTTTCTTCCTACAAAAATCTGAAGCAAACAGTTCACTCCTTTCCCCTGCTCCCCTCCCCGCCACCCCCCCAGCAATATAGATAAAATGCATTGCCTGTTTATTTTTAAATAAACCTGTAAAGTTTAGGGATCTTTTGGTGTGGAAATATACCTGAAGTTGAAAGACAGCTTCCAAAGTAACTTCACCACATTTCTTTAAGAACATATTCTGGATCTTGCATTGTAGTTCAAGATTCTCTATTATTGCTCCTTCAAGTACTGCCAGTTCTTTAACACTTATAATATGAGAGTCTTGGACTACAAAAGCTGGAAAGGGAAAAATCCCTGACTAAGGCTCAGTTAGATGGAGCTAAATTAAGATGCACAGGGGAGACATGCATACAGTACTCTATAAATACTGATTTTATTTTTTTGTTCTCACTTCATTTCTTACTGTCCTACTCTAAAATAAAGACCATTCAGACTGACTATCTTTTTTTTCTTTCTGTTTTCAAAAATAAAATTTTTACCTCTTCTAATGGGGACATTTAAAGAAACAACTGGCTACTGAAACTAAATCATTCTATTGCCTTCTAGGTAACCTTTGTAAGGTAGAAGTTAGCCTCTGCCCTCTGAACCTATCTCCCTACTCCTCACAGTTAGCAGTAGAGGAGCAATACATTTTTGTGCATGTGGCATTTGGAGGTCTTACTCTATGATTTCATTACCAGTGTTCCTGGTAGCTGTAAGCATCCCAACATGTATACAGAAGCAGCACAGTAAAATATCCAATCAACCATACCATGGATGTGAGACTTTCAAATCTACTTATTAAATGAAGAGGCACAATTTTTTGTGGTAAATATCTTTTCCTAGACCAACTGCATATCTGGAATCTGCATTTTATTTGAAAGCTTGAATAAATCTGTCGCAACCATGTGGATGGTCCAATAAAAGGTATCACCCACAAAAATCCTTGCTTTTTCACATATTTGCTGGAGAATCTTGGCTACATCACTCCAATATTATTAAATAGAACAATTTGGGTGCTTACACAAGTGATATTTTTCACAGGGTCAAGCCCCTGAAAATGCTCTACAGCTGTTATTTAATACACGTGCACAGCTGCAGAACACTTTAAAAATAGCTAATCATGCAAAAAATTAACGCTGGACAAATGAAGTATTAGATTAAGGTGCTGTAGAGCAGAGTGTCTTATGGAACTTGTGTTTCCTCTAGGGTTAATTTTTAGGCAGGAGTGGGCCTTGGTTGGTGCTCTTACTAGCAGCACCAGCCCATCCCCACCCCCAGAGCTGCCAGTGGGGCAGGGAAGGCGAAGGGGAGAGAGCAGGCAGCAGAGAGCTGCTTTTGAACAGCCAGAGCTCTGATTATTCAAAAGCAGCCAGCACCTTCTGTGCTAGCTGCTTCCTCCTCTTCCCCTCCTTTTCTCACTGATAACCCTGGACCTTGGGTGGGGGGCAGGACTGGAGAGAGGGGCAGTTCCTCAGCCGTCTTGGAGGCTGCCGGACGGTCCCTACTTGCGGGCAAGGGCCAGTGCAGGCAGGCTCTATCCTCCACCTGCTCCACCCCAGGCAAATGTCTTCTTTGTCTGGTGTGGGGGCGGGGGGGGCTCTAACTTATGGTGATTTATGTAAAATGCCATGAGTTAGAGCAGAGCACTAAATGTTTGTAGGAACCTTTTGTGAGCTACATGATAATTAGCCCTGTATCCCAAGTCATATCTGCCTATGACTTATTTTTTATTTTATTGCTTATTTAAAAATGAAACAAAATCATTTGATAGCCACTCTGCAATATACAATACATTTTTAAATCTACAAAATTCACTCCATCTCTTTCTTTTTTAGGTTCACTTGAATGATTCTAAATAGAGCAGAGAAAGTAATATAATGGTGCACACAGGCTTAAATTCACCTTTGTGCAGAAGACTTGGCCTCACTTAATCCCTGTTTTTTCTTAAAGAAACAAAAAACACCCAAAAATCACATTTCTAGGGGTTGCATTTTCAGTCTGAAAAAAATTAGCATTAAACTTGTAACTGCATGGCTTCTAACCTGATGGGTAGTGCAACTTGTCTAAGGATTTTGGAGAAAGGTTTGAGAGAAAAATGGAGGCAATTTTCTAAGAGTGTTCCAAATTTGAAATATATTTCATGAAGAGCATTTATTATAAACATTAGTCTACATCAGATTCACTTGTGTGGCATTATTTATGAGTGTATGCTTGTTTTTCAGTGTATTTAATTAACACATCAATGATTTCGATTAACCTACTGTGTGATTCCATTCCATCCCCCAGAAGCAGGGCATTTTAAAAAGCAGGTCAATTTTTCTCAGCTGTGTCAAGAGAACTATTCAGCATACCACAATGGACATCTATGTTTTCTCTTATTTTAGAAAACCCTTGTAAAGCTTGCAATTTAGTAGCATCATATGGCAGTTATGTGATACAGCACTTGAGACCTTGGATTGTTTAGCAGACCTGACTGAGTTTCTGATGAGTTTTGAGTTGTGCTGTCCCATGATGTTTGGAAAACATGGATGTCAAGACTAATCTTGTCTTTAAGTTTAGAGGTTAGCTCTTGGTTCTTTGAACTATGCAGATAACTTTGAATATATATATATATATTCAATTGGAGAAATTGGAGATATAGAAAAAGGAAACAAATAGAAGATGCACAGTAAAGTGGGGAACAAGGCTATAGACAAACATGAATGAAAGTGAATGTGAAAGGATAATTAGAAGAAAGAGAACAAATATATTTATATATATTCCTTTTTCTATATCTCCAATTTCTAATATATTAGTTTTTCTATACAAAAAGATATGAGGCTTGTTACATAAAAAGCCAGTGTCTTTTGAATAAACATAATTTTAATAAGAAAATCACAATGAAAAGACTGTTCCTCCCTAATCACTGAGTAGAATCAGAGGGATTGTTTGACTTTCAAATAACAATAATAAAGAACGTAATACTTCTAGTTTCAAGATTCTTAAATAATGATTGTTCTATCCAGGGAAGCAGAGATAATATACAACTATAACTCTGTGAAAAAATATTTAGTTTGTTGCTTGTATTTGTGCTATGTGATTAAGAAAAACTATATATAGTTTTATATATAGTTTTTATGTCTGTGGCATAATTCTGTACCTATATTAAATTTTTATCTTCTGGTAATATTCTGTATTTATATGTTAGAAATTAAAGAAAAAAGGACAAATGTGGTTTTCATTGCTGCTGCAATAAAGAAGTTAAAATATTGTGTCCTTATAATGTCCTCATTACATTATTTTTTAATAACTTACATAAAGAATAATGGATAGAAGAATAAGTATAGATAAAGCAAATGAAAAAATACATAGTCCTGACATTATTTCACTGAAGCAAATTGGACTGTTGGAGAGAAATTTGTTGCAAATGAATTTAGAGTGTGGGGGGGTGTATGTAAGAACTGATTAATGATGAGTATTGTTATACATTCTTTAATAACACTCTTGCTTAAATTGTAGTTTAATGCATTCATAGAATGCAGTTGAAGGACTGTGGATAAAAGCCTATATTTTCCAATGTAGTCAAGCTATTAACTCTGCTTCATAATCAGCATCTAGCTAGTTTTTCCTTTGTGCAATTTCTCTGAGGATTGTGTGTATATATACATGGTAGGGGGATATATGGCTAACTGTTCTTTTTTCCATTGCGGTATTACTCATAGGTATTTTTGACTGGGGGCGGGGCGTATTTTACCATTAGATTTTCAATCCAATTTGAATCAATTGGAGTTAAATGCAAATCAGGCACTGATTTCTTCTATACAAGCCAATTCATAGGCGCTCTAAGTGCCATTTCACAAAAGCACCAATGCAGCACAAAGTACCCATATATTTTACAGATAGCCATTTTGAGACCATGGATATAATCAAAAAGAAAATCCCTGGGGGATTATTTTAACCAAAGCCTTTTCACATCACAAAAAGGGCAAAAAAGAGAGCAGAGCTAATACAAGAACTTGAGCACAAAATTTAGTCCAGTATTTTAAAAATGGAGGCAGAAAGGGATGGGGAGTGGGGAAGGATGTCACGGCAGGATGGGAGAGGGGTGGCAAACCTTGCAGAATTGGAAAAGCTCCTATTAATATAAATAGGGCAGGGTGTCATCCCTTCAGTTTAGGCCTGCAGGCTCTCTCATTTTCCATGCTAGGGGAGCTATCTATTCTGCTGGAACTCTGTGGACCAATGTCTATACAGATAAGACATCTGTCTCCCTCCTCACCTTCAGGAGGAAGCTAATCCATCATCTATAATAATAAGTTGATGGTTCTTATTAAGTCATAAATTTCCTTTTTTTGCTAAGGATTTAAAAAAAATCATAAAGAAAACTCAATCTTGAAGCACAAACTTAAACTAATTTGGGGTAAATTCTTTTCAAGTTACTAGGTTCAAAAAAGTTTAATTTCCAAAGGACTTGATTTGTCTTGACAAGACAAGGACTTGACCTTTTATTTCTGTCCATTTTAAACACTGGCATCCTTTTACAAGATAATCTGCACGCATGTTTCCTTTACCTTTATTCATCTTTTGATACTAAATATTTTTTTTCAGAACAAATCTTGGGTTAAATAAGATAATGGAACATTTTTTTAAAACTAGAAATCAGGGTGCAGGGGTTAATTTGCAGTAGAAAGGAGTTGAATTTGGAGAAACAAAAATTATCTTGATTTGGACCCTAATCTGGATAGTGTTATGTGTGCTCTCCTAATGAAGGCACATGATATTTTACTGTCCTGGTACACTGAAGGTATATAAAATTTAAAAAAGAAGAAAAGGATTACAAATGCATAGAGTTTGAAATAGGTGATTTTTCTTTTCTTCTCACAAATGTTTCCCTATTTTCTAATTATGTTTTTTTAATTTAACATTTTAACTGAAAAATATTAAAATATTATTCATTGAATAATATTAATTGAACACTATTGAAAATAATATAATTTACATTTTTTTCAACAACCAAAAATGTTCAATCAAAATTTTGGTAAAAATATGGTTACTTTCAGACATACTGGAATGTTTACATGTAAACATTTGTTTTCTTTTTTCCTGAATGGTTTCATTCTTGTGTACGTTGGGTTTTTTGACAAAAAGGGCACAAATTTGATCCAGCTCTAATACAGATTTTCCTTATTCATGCTTCTCTCTCTGTTGCAAATACTAACTGAACCAGGGCTATAAAGAAAACCATGGGACTACATCTATAGCAGAGAGACAATATTTCAGAAGTAGTGAAGAGACATCAATGCCTATTGATGATGATCAGAGTGTCGCGTGTTTGCCTTTACTGTCACAGCTGCCCTTCTACAAAGGACTGCCTACAGGGCTAAAATGTAACAGCTTCTCAATAAATTACAGCTGCTTTTGAGTGCTATAATGGATCTTGCTTTTGTGTACGAAATGTAAAAGATCCACTGTACTTGTGATACACCAGTGTTATTCTGACAGCGGAAGGCATTAAACTTGCAGATAGACTCACAAAGGATGAATGTATTCATTCCTTAGATGAGACGCACAAAAGAGAAAGACTCACAACAGTGATATAAACTATGGGAGACTGTTTCAAGCAGTATTCTTTTATCCTGATTTGAAGGGACTTTCTGATGGAAAGCGACAGAGGGAAGATGGAAAGAGAAATACATGCTTTGATGTTTGCAACAAAGCATGGAAGAAATGAAACCAGGCACTAAATAAATAAATAACTACTTTAGCAAAAACAGAAGGAATATTAAAACAAGAGATGCTGCTGCTATATGTATATGTAGTAATTTGTGCAGAGGGACACAATCCTGCAGGTTTCCACATGTAGTTGCTCAACCTGATGAGCAATCTGGATTAATGTACGCACAGTGCTCTTGGGCACCTATACATGCTATGGAGCTCTGCTTCCCTATCATGCATATTTAGTGCCTACAGTGTCATGTGTATTCAGCGTCCCACACTTCAAAATGGTTGCAGGGGTGCTTTAACTAAATCTCATCAAACAAGCTTTAGTTAAAGCGCCCCTGCTGCCATTCTGAAGAGTAAGATGCTGAATACACATGATGCTGCAGGCATTTTTATTACAGCAACTCTCAGAGCCACTCTAATTAAAATACCCCCTGCCCCCTCTTCCACCCCAGAGCACATTTCTAAATGTTGATACTACCTCTTTGCTTCTGAGTGCAATTCAAGTCATTGCTGCTGATGTGTAAAGTCCTGTACCATCTAGGGCCCCAAAATTTAAAACAGATTGTATATGCTATCCCAACAAGGTATTTTGATAGCCATCTGGGTGAGTCTTACTCTTCCTACATTTGCTCAAAGTAACAAGTAGCTGTCTGTAGCCCCAAAACAGACTGAAAACTTTTGGATGATTCCCCTCATGATCTAGTTAAAAACTTGAAGCCAGGAAAATATTTTATTCTCATACAATCACCTGGTTCATTGATGCTGGATGGAAAAATGTCAGATGGAAGAAAAAAAAAGAAAGGCGCTAAAAAGGCGGGTACATGCTAACAGCTGGGGCTTGCTCAGTAAAAGATCAAGTTAATCCTCCATGGCATGATCCAAGGCCCACAAAAGTCAATTGAAATCTATCTGATAACTTCAAAAACTTTGACTAAGATGATACTGCATTGCACTGGGTGACTAGAGTTTGAACTACATTAATTAGCATTCTTTACAGAAGTAGAGCTTCCAATACTTTGACTTGCACTGTCATAATATCTGTTACATAAGGAGTCACCATTTTTGTATTTTGGGGAAATTAAAGAAGGGGGAAAAGAAGAGATTTAACCCTATGAAATGTAAACTATAAATGTATGGAAGAATTAATCTGCAAACTCATGCTGTTGCTTGCATTAGCTTTTGGACCAAAAATATGACTAAAACACCTTTCTGACTGAACCTATTTGTTTTGCAATATTTATGGCACTGGATGGGAGAGGAAAACTGCTATAACAAAACTGGTGGAAAAAAGCAAATTTAAAAACAAAATGAAAGCTTGTGTCAGATTGCCCTGAACTGAAAATTTCCTTTCAGGTCATACCATTTCAGGGATTCTGCTAAAATAAACATTCCAATATAAAAAAGGAGCTTTCTTGACATAATCAGAAGAGAGCTAGAGAAGATAGCTATAATATTTTAGACTTAAGATAATGTCTACTTACAAAGAATAACATCCATGATGACTAAAGTAATTACGTGAACAAAAAAAATCATGAACTTATTATTAAAAAAAATCTCAGATGAACACTAATTCGAAGCCCTCATCCCCTCCCTGGGCAGGAGTGCAACTCTTTGTTCTGTACTCCTGCTTGATCAAAGTATAAGAATTTCATTGACCTTAATTTTTGTCGAATAAATGCATGCAAAATATAGAATAGGAATCTATGATATTATGTATCTTAACTGCTATGTCTTTTAGAAATTAATGTGACTTTCAGGACTGGAGCATCATTTTGTCTGAATCTAAAAGCATTGATGACAATTTCAAAATGTTCTGTTTCAGAAGTGATGGAATAAATTATTCTGACATTCCCAATTTTCTCTTCATTTTTGCCAAAACTATTTTTTCAAAGTTCATAAATCTTTTTGTCCATCTCCAGACTATAGTTTTTGGCACGTGAATGATTCACTAAACCTTTTTGATTAGCTCTAACACTTTTTACACACATTTATGTGACTTTCCATCTTGTAATACCCAATAAAAATGTTGTTTAGATTGAAAGAATCTCATGAAATGAGGTAATTAATAGTCGATATGGAATCTATAGTAAAAGTAGTCCTCTAAGTTGCTTGCTGATGATAATTATTGTGGTGGGGATTCAGAAATGAAAAGGCCCACTCTTTTTCAGCTTCCCAGTATTTTTTTCAAGTTACTTTGCCCATTATTCAAATGAGGAAAAAGAAAATTCATCCTTGCCCCAGTACCAAAATTGAGGTAACAGATCTATCTTTCCTCTCACCAACCTACTGAAAGCTTTCAGTTTCCCTTTGTCCACCTGAGTTGCCAGTGCAATAGTCATAGAAGGACACTCCTTGAGATTATTATTAACAATTATTTTCATAAATTGTTTTTAGCAAAGCCATTCTTCAAGTGCTAACAAATACCTTACCTAGGGGTGGGTGTTGCTGTTATCAGTTGCTAATAAGTAGGAACGTAAAATTAAAAAAAACCCACAATTACTTCTTGTTGCATATTGAAAGCTAAATATTTGAGTGCATGTTGCCTTGGATATGGTCTTTTGCTTAGTGTGCTTGAGATGCAATTGAAAAACCAGTATGACAGCAACAGAATAGCAGAACCTCATCTGTCCCACATTGGGTTTAGAATTTAGCTGTAGGAGGTACTTTACCACAAGACAGTTTTGTTGGGTTATACTAGTTTTCATCATGTTTTTTTGTTTAGTAGTAAGCTTAGTAAAACTGAATGTTTTTGTTGTATGCAGGGAATAAACTGCTCCAGATTATAGGTATACAGAATACAAGTACAATGCCAAAATTCTGCCATCTGGGATTGACAGAAGCCCTGCAGCTGCTGGCATGTCCTTCTCTGTGATCATTTTTGCTTTTGGAATTTACTCTTCTTCCCTCAGCTGTCAGTTGTCTTTGCGTTCTGATTTTTATCTCTGGGATATGCACCTCAAACGCGCGATTGCACCCAATTTTATTTAGCCTAAACATTTAATAAATAAATTACATACTGTACAAAAAAGTTTTTTTGATTCTGTTAAAGTCAATAACAAAATTTCTGCTTATTGAAACCTATATACATCACCTGATATATCAACAGTAGGTTCAGAGAGGAAGTCAGATTCTAATCTCAAGTGCCTCAATGTAATTCCAGAAAAATATGTGAATTAAATTGGATTATTCTTAATTTATCTGGGTAAAACTGGAACAAATGTTTGACTTTGGCACTGCGAATAGTCTGTAAATAGTTTATTTTATCTGTGGCTTTATATAATTTACTGTATTCCTGTATCAAAAGCTAAATATTTTCTTTCACTGTACTTCTTTGCATCTATTTATAGCATTATATTTTATGATAATTTCACATTAGTATCAGTATTCAGGTAGGGAGGGAGAAGACAAGAGAGGAAAACAAACATTTATCTGGGTTTTATATTGACATTTCTGTGTTTTGGGTCCAACAGAGGACAATGTTTAGCCACATTAGTCTGAAGTCAGCCAGAAGGCACCTTTTATGATACAGGCACCCATTGATCCTCTGGATCATGGTGTATGCATAAGAGGTTGGGCAGTTACCTAATGAATCCACTTGTGACTGATGCAGGTTGTTACAGGTTTCACAGATCCATGTGTAGTCTGAGTTGGAGTCCAAGTTTACAGCACACTGCTTTTTTCTTTCTCACTCTATAAACTAACTAAATAAGATGTATATGAGAGAGAGCACAAGCTTCTGTAGGCTGAAGTTGACTTTTATCAGATGCTGTGAAAGGATATACAGAAAGCAGAGTATAAGCAGAGAGAAATTGGAATACAAAACACAAGGTGTAAGGGGGGAAAAGGGGTAGGGGAAAGTGATAGGAGAGGCAAGCAAAGAAGCATTAAAGCTATAGGCTCAAAGGCGTCACAAAAGCTAATATGGGTAATAAGAATCAATTTTCCTTGTTTAAACAGTACTTTACATAGTCTGTGGGTGATTTCCACAATTTCATGTTCAAACTGTTGTTTTAATTTTTTCTTCCTAAGAACAGCAAGCCTGAAGTCAGTGATGGCATGTCCAGGGAGGGTGAGGTGTTCTGCCACAGGCTTTTGTGTCTTTCTGCAGCTAGTGTCCGATCAGTGTTCATTCATTGTTAGATGTAGCGATTGCACTGTCTGTCCAATGCAGACAGCAGACAGTCATTGTAAGCAGGTGGTGGTTAATAAGACATTGGTACAGCTGCAGATGAAAGAGTCTTGAATGTTATACTCCTTGTTATTAGGTCCAGTGATGATGTTGTCTGTATTGATGTGGGGAAACAAAAGGCATTTGGGTCCATTGCAAGGTTTGGTCCATAGGTGATGATGAGAATTCATTGATCTGTCGTTTGAGAGCCACCGTTTGAGCTTGGGGTGCTATCTGTAATCCAGGACAGCCTTGTTCCCAAAGGCTACCTTGAGATGATCATTCTTTTCCAAGACAGCTTGGAGGTCATTAATGATGTGTTTTAGGTTTTCAAGCTGGGGGCTGTAGGTGACAACCAGATGGAGTCTGTTATCCTTTTCCTGGAGTTGGTATTGTAGCAGGTCAGAGCAAGGTTTTAGTCTGGCTTTATTGATTTAAGGGGCTACAGTTTTGGGATTGTACTGTAATTGTAGGAAACCCTGCTCTAGATCCTTAAGGTGTTCATCATGGTTCATACAGTTGTAAGGTAGATCTTGACTGCAAACTAGGAATGGGCAATTATTTGGGCTGAAGGGCCACTTAGGGAGTTCTGGTGAGCTGTTGCAAGCTAGTTCAACACCCCCACCTCTCCCCCAAGCCTGCAACAGCTCACCAAAACTTCCTAAGTGGTAGATTACTAGACTAGTCAAGGTGCACCAGACAGAGCAAGTAGGTGGGTGGAGCCTCGACAGACACCAAGCCAGAAGCCTCATGGGCAGGGGATGCTTAGCTGAGTGGATGGGTTGAGTTGGGGCCATTGATAGACAAGGAGCAGCATTCAGGTGTGGGATAGATGGGAAGGGCCTGGATCTCTAGGCAGTGACAGCATAGAGCCAGGGCCCAGGACTGAGCAGTGATCTGCTGCCAGCAAAGCCCTGCATTGTCATCACCCCACAATCCTACCCATCTCACTCCCAGATGCCTCTCCCACATGCCCTTGTCCCATCCTATCTGCCTGGGGTGCAGCAGACAGGCAGGGGTTCCTGGACAGTGAGGCTGGGTCTGGTGGCAGTAGCAATACTGGCAGCAGCAGCCAAAAGGAGCCACCACCACTGGGGCTGCTGGAAAGCTGAGTCCAGCTGATGTGCTGCACCAGCCTTGCTGCATACCCAAGAGTGATGAAACCAGCTGCACATGCTGTGGCCTGGGCTGTCCCACAAGCCTGGGCTGGGAACACCATAAATGTATTAAAGGAAAAATCAGACAAGTAAAGGCAGATGGGACAGGATCTGGAAAAATGAAGCGTTAATAACATTTTGTAAAATTCTGCCCCTCTTTTCAGTTCATCTTACCATTTGGAAAACCTTTGTTAAATTCAGCCTAAACTTATCTGACTGAAGAAAATGAGAGTTTTGCCATATCAGTGGCTGCAGAATAATACCCTATGTGCTTAATTTACACTGTTTTACACTGAGTGCCAATTCCTCAAGCTAAATATCTTCAAGAGTATAGGATATTAATAGAATTACTCCTGCAAATCAAGTATATTTGCATCTGTTTATCTTATATTAGCCATTTGAAATGTGTTATATACTGTGTTGTACAGTATATACAGTAAATTGAGTGGTGATCTATGCAGTAGGTCATGTCCAAGTGTTATTTAAACATTATACCCAAAATGCATTATGTAAAATGTTTGTCAGCAAAAAATTCCTTGGTCCCTGCAGTCTTCTTTATACTTGAACGAGCAGATGTTCGTTTTGTTTGATGAGCTGAGAAATACCACTGACTGCATTCAAAACAAAATAACCTTGGAAGAAAGAACCTCAAATCTGTTAGCACTGTACCAATTGCAAGTCTACACACTTAAACGTGTTACTGAAAATTGTGTAAGGCTTAATAAGGAATGCCAATAACAACATATGCAATGGGAATTGATTTGCTCCATTCCACTATGACCTATAGACGTAAATTCATTTCCTTTCCCTTTGAAACTCATCCCTGCCAAAAGATATGTTTATATTAAGACCCTATAAGGCATTGCCCTCACACAAAGGGAATAAACATGAACTTTTGGGGAATGGAAAAATGAGGTGCAGTACTTTACAATCTCGTTTGTGACTCTCAGCATAACCCTGAGCAAGATGCATGATGTTCCATGCTGTGAAAATAGCTCCAGAGGCCTTGAGACTTAATGACATACAAGTGAGTCATCATTTTCCTCTGCTTCCATCCTGATCAGCTGAAAGAACTGGAAAGTGATTGGAGTAACATGCAATGACCTACTGTAAAATGTGACCTCTTCATTGCAAACTGGAGTACAGGCAGTCCTCAACTTATGACCGTTTGAATTACAACAAATGGCATGTAAAACCGTTGTAAATTACGGCACTTGTTTTGAGGTTCCGACGGGGTTTTGATTTTATGATGCTGTACACAGCTGCCTTCAGCTGGTAAGTCTGTTGTGATGGGGCGGGGGGGCAGATCAATGCCCCCAAAGCAAGGGATGGATTCAGGCTGGGGCTGGGGCAGGGTGGCCCAGAGGGCAGGGAGGGGGATACGGGGAGGGGATGGGGCAGCTCCTGCTGCTGCACACTGCCAGTATGGGAGGTCATAGGGGGCAGTGCATGTACCTCCAAATCTGCATGGCATGGGAGGGGCTGGGGCTGCACCAAGCTGCACTCCAGGCTGGTGGTGGAAGTTACTGGAAGCAGGAGCATTGCCCTCCTGCCTTTGACCCAGCCAGGGTGGGCTGGAGCCACTCTGCTGGCTCCAGACAATTGGTGCACAGTGGCCAGAGCCTCCCTGGCCTACCTGCACCTCCCAACCTCACCCCACCCCAGCTGCACAACTGGTGGCAGTGCATGGCAGGGCATGTGTCCCTTGATCTGCACAAGGTGGGCGGGGCTGGAGCTGGGGCTGCACCAGCATTCTGGATGGACTCAAGAGAGGCACAGCCAGGCCTAGGGTCAGAGAAGACCTAGTTAGGGAACTTCTGGTGGGGCTGGATGTGTTTAAATCAGCAGGTCCTGATGATCTCCACCCTAGAGTGTTGAAGGAATTGGCAGGGGTCATTGTGGGACCCCTGACACAGCTTTATGAGCACTTGTGGTGCTCTGGCCAGGTGCCAGGAGGACTGGAAAAGGGCCAATGTGGTCCCCACTTTCAAAAAAAGGGAGGAAGGAGGACCCAGAAAACTATAAGCCCCTTAGTCTTACCTCGGTCCTGGGGAAGCTCTTTGAGAAAATTTTCCAGGAGCACATCTGCGAGGTCAGGGGAGATTATGCTTAGGGGCAACCAACATGGGCTCATTAGTGGCAGGTCCTGTCAGACCAACCTGGTTGCCTTTTATGACCAGGTCACAAAATCCTTAGATGCAGGTGTTGTGGTAGATGTAGTCTTTCTGGACTTTAGGAAGGCCTTTGATACTGTCTCTAACCCCATTCTCATTCAAAAATTAGGCAACTGTGGAGGTGATGCCTACACAGTAAGATGGGTTGCCAATTGGCTAGAGGGCCACATCCAGAGAGTAGTGGTGAAAGGGGCATTTTCAGCCTGGAGGGATGTGGGCAGTGAGGTCCCCCAGGGCTCAGTCCTCAAGCCCTCACTGTTCAACATCTTCATCAGTGACTCAGACGAGGGGGTGAAAAGCACCTTGTTCAAATTTGTGGATGACGCTAAACTATGGGGAGAGGTGGGCATGATAGGAGGGAGGAACAGGCTACAACTAGATCTGGACAGGTTACAGGAGTGGGTGGTTGAGAATAGGATGGGATTCAATACTGACAAGTGCAAGTACCAGTAAGAACCAGCAGCATATCTATAGGCTAGGGAACTCCCTTCTCATCAGCACAGAGGCAGAAAATGATCGTGAAGTCATTATTGATTCCAAGATGTACATGGGCCGCAGATGTGAGGACACAGTCAGTAAGGCTAACCGCACCTTGTCATGCAACCACAGATGCATCACAAGCAGGTCCAAGGAGGTGATCCTCCCCCTCTATGCGGCACTGGGCAGGCTGCAGCTGGCATACTGCATCCAGTTCTGGGCACCGCACTTCAGGAGGGATGTGGACAGTGTTGAGAGGGTCCAAAGGAGGGCCACTCGCATGGTCAGGGGGCAGCAGGGTAGGCCCTATGAAGAGAGGCTATGGGACCACCTGAACCTGTTCAGCTTCCACAAGAGAAGGCTGAAAGGGGATCTGGTGGCCATCTATAAACTTACCGGGGTGGTCTGTGGGGAAGGGGAAAGTCCATGTTCCTCTGAGCACTATGAGGAGTATGTAGGAATAATGGCCACAAGTTGATTGAGAGTAGGGTCAGGCTAGATATCAGGAAGCACTACTTCATAGTCAGGATGACTAGGATCTGAAACCAACTTCCAAGGGAAGTGGTGCTCACTCCTACTCTGGGGGTCTTCAAAAGGAGGCTAGATAATCACCTAGCCAGGGTCATTTGACCCCAGCATTCTTTTCTGCCTATGGCAGGGGTTTGGACTTAATGATCTGGTCAGGTCCCTTCTGACCCTACCAACTATGAAACTATATACCAGGCTCCACTCCAGGCAGGCGGTAGGGCTATGGTGAATTTTAGGGTGACTGCATCCCTCCTACAGTCCCCGCTCCTCCACCTGCCCTGCCCTGTTTTAGGGGCACCCCCCGCCCGCCCTGCCACCACTGCTACTGCCATATGCTCAGATGGAGTGGGGTGGGGCAAAGCCGCAGCTCATCTGGGAGGCACGGGGAAGCTGTGGCGGCTCTAGCTGCTGTGTGCTACTTGTCCATAGGCAATGCAGTGGCTCCAGCTGGACAAGCAGCAGGAGGGCATAGTCCCTGCTCCCAGTGCTTTCCACTGCTCACCTGAAGTACAGCCCAGTGCAGCTCTGGCCCCACCCATCATGCGCAGATCCAGGGGTACATGCCCCCCATGCTCACCTGGACTGTTGGTGAGAGGAGCGACGAGAGCCACTGGACAAGCTGCCAGACGAGCAGCTCTTGGAATGGTGGCCCACATTGGTGGCAGCTGCCCACCCACTCCCTGCTTCCCCCCCAACCCCAGCTTGGCAGCCCTTGCCCCAGCCCCTGTCCTAGCCCTAGCCCAAATCCCTCCCTTGCTATGGGGGCATTGATCTGCCCCCCAACCACAACAGACTTACTAGCTGGAGGCATCTGTGTTGAGTGTGGTAAAGGAACCAATCCCCAATTTATAACATTGTTTCTATGGGAAAATTGGTTCTGAGTTACAAGGTTTCCACTCAAGACACGGTTTTAAGGAACCAATTGTGTCCTAAGTCTGAGGCCTGCCTGAATTTGCATCCACCAGTAAGCTGGGGGAAGAAAAAGAATCAACATCCTGCTGATTTTCAGTTGGAAATGAACAAAAAGACACTTTTGTTTTGTTTCTTTAAAATCTTTACATTTTCAAATTCCAAAATTCAAATTTTAGATTTGAAATTTTCTGATTGGGGAAAAAATTGTAACCAGCTGTCTAAAAGTTACTTTGTATCCCCTTATTAACAAAGTAATAGAAACAGGACTGAGGGGACAGATTTGGTAATCAGAGTAGGAGAGAAACTTCAGATGAATAATAGCATATGACATGGGAAATAAAATTAAAAGCCTAACAGTGACTTAAGTGAAAATGTAGTGCAGGGTAACTGATAAAAGAGCAAACAAAATGCAAATTACTCCTATGCAATTTTCCATGGTAGATTCTTTTGAAGTTATATGGCAACTAGCTCATAAATTTGCTCTTCAGTATTTGCCAGATTCTGATATGCTTAAACATGTTATATAGTACCTAAACCATACATGTTACTATGCAAGTACACTGTAACTCTTTGTGAGTAAGGGAAATGGAATCTAACCTCCAAAATTATGTTGTGAAGTTGCCTTATCGAAGACTTAACCTTATGATCTGAATTTAGTTAATAAGAATGTGAACCTATATAACTTTTTTTCATCTCTGTCTAGCTGCCTCCTCACTGACTACAAAAGAAATCAGATGTAAATGTAGCTACTGCTTGACTCTAGGACAGGTACCTTCCTCCTAACCCCTCAGATCTGGATTCTCCTGGAAGTGCCACCTGTTCTTTTACCCAGAACAACAGCTGTGGATTTTCTTCTGAAACTAGGTATCTTGAGCAGCAGGAGTACCAGATGGATTCTATCTTTAGCAGTGCTACAAACACTAAGTTGTCTATGATAGCTGTAGCTTGGGAACAGTGCAGGGTTTTTTCCTATAAGAAGGAAAATATGAAGAAAATTAAACCAAGTCCTATTCATCTCTAAATCACTATGGCTCACAAGGTTTTAATTTATGAAGTCACTTAGAAAAACAATACCTTCTGTGCTTCAGTAATTAAATCACTTTAAAATTAGACCTTGGAACAACTTCTGATTTGAGATTTGCTGTATGTCCTGTGTAGCAGGAAAAATATACCATTCCACAATACTGGGTGTTGCAGGATTTACTGCAGTGAGTATCCAATATTTGACATGGTCCTTATAGAATACGGTATTCCTGGAAAAAAATGTGATCTGGTTATAGAGAACATTCAGCAATAGAAGCAAATTGTGATTATAAACACCTAAATAATCAGGCAAGTTAAAACTTTTTTCTAGGATATTTTTAAAGAGTCCAATATTTGCACAATCCAGGGGTGTCAAACTCAACAAACCCCTGGGCCAGACTCAGGCTATGAAAAACCTTGCAGACCATATCAGGACTTGGGAATAATGGTGGGGTGAGCAGCAGCATGGGGGTTAATGCAGCTGCTGCCTGGTCCCCATATGGCTCACATGAATTCTCAACAGGGCTCTCTATCCAGGAATTCAATGGTGGACCCCACCCTCAAATTCTCAGTCCTTCCAGAAGTCACAAAGGATCAGCAAAGTCACTCCAGAGGCTGTATCTTTGACATGTGTCATTTTTTATGTTCTCCATTGTCTCATAAAAATAGTTTTCAGTGCTGGTTTTATTGGAAAACATGGCCATCTGATAATTCAAAACCAAATTAAAATCCAACAGAGTTGCATGACTGCTCATTATACAAAAGCTTTTTTTCCCTTCAATCTCTTCTCTTTTGCCATTGGTAATAACACTCCACTCCCTGACAAAAAGAAAATTAAAGGAAGTTTGCAACCTTGCCTTCTTCATCTATACTTAGCATCATAGAATCATAGAAAATTAAGATTGGCAAGGATCATTTAATCCAACTCCGTGCTCACAGCAGGACCATCCCCAACTAGATCATCCCAGACAAGGCTTTGTCTATCTGAGTCTTAAGAATCTCCAAGGATGGAGCTTCCACAACCTTCTCAGTAACCTGATCCAGTGCTTCACTACCCTCCTAGTGAGAATTTTTCCTATATCTAACCTAATTTTCCCTTGCTGCAACTTGAGACCATTGCTCCTTGTTCTGTCACATGCCACCACTGAGAATAGTCTAGCTCCAACCTCTTTGAGACCAAACTTCAGGTAGTTGAAGGCTGTTATTGCATCCCCTCTCAGTCTTTTCTTCTCCAGAATACGTAAGCCCAGTTCCCTCAGCCTCTCCTCATAAGTCATGTGCCCCAGCCCCCTCACCATTTTTGTTGCCCTCTGCTGGAGTCTTTCCAATTGGTCTAGATCCTTTCTGTAGTGGTGGGGATCAAAATTGGACACAGTACTCCAGATGTGGTCTCACCAGTGCCAAATAGATGGGAACACTTACTTCCCTTGACCTGCTGGCAATGCTCCTATTAATGCAACCTAGTAGCCTCTTCACAACAAAGGCACACTATTGGCTAAAGTTCCATGCATTAATCTACTGTAACCCCTAGGTCTTTTTCTGCAGAGCTCCTGCTTAGCCAGTCAGCCCAGGGCCTGTAGCACTGCATGGATTTGTTCTGCCCTAAATTTATGACTTTTCCTGTGTTCTAACTGAATCTCAGAGATTTCTTATGGTCTAATCCTCCAATTTGTCTAGGTCACTCTGAATCCTAGCCCTACCCTCCAGCATATCCACTACTCCCCCCCAGCTTGGTGTCATCTGCAAGCTTGCTGCGGGTGCACTCCATTCCATCTTCCAGGTCGTGATGAAGATGTTGAACAAAACCAGCCCCAGGACTGACTCCTGGGGCACTCCTCTTGATACCAGCTGCCAGCTAGACATAAAGGCATTGATTTGAGCCCAACGATTCATATATTCAGCTCTTAGTATTATTCATTTCTTTCATCCCAGTAATTTGTAAGAACAGTCACATCCCTCCATAGCTGTTCTAAAATCCATTATTCCCTCTCTACTCAACATGAAAAACTGACCCATGCCTATATGACCACTTGCTTGCAAATTACTGGAATCTTTACATATCTGCTCAGCTACCCCCAGACTGTCTTAATGCAAGACCCACAAACTTCCTTTTTCTGCTGTTCCAGCTGCATCTCTCCTACTTCATGGGTCTCCCTTCCTAGATTTCTGATCCCTTTATACATTCATTTCAGTTCCTTGGGCCAAATCCTTTTTTATCTCTGGGGCACCAGTAAGTGATTCTGTTTTACCCTGTTCAAGTCTCTGAAGGACCATTAATGAAAAAGGTTCCCTGCCCACTCCTTGATGCTTTTTGTGGCTTGATATTCAGGCTAAAATGCAGAAGACCTTTGTCCTCATCTCAGATTTTGCCTAAATATCAGTCCTCCTTTCTTTCTACATCACCACACAGGCCAAGATCTCGAATCAGCACTCTCTATTTAATGTCTTTTCTATCTGCATTTTCCATTCTTGATTTTGTGCTATATTCTGTTTTTATTCTTGTGATGGTAATTCCCTTTATCTCTCCTTCCATTTAGTGTTGTCAAAAGATCAAAATTTGAAACTTTTAAGCAGAGCATTGTCAAACAGTCAAAACAGACATTTTTCTGTGGGGAAAAAACGATTTATCCAATCAGAATTTTCTGCTCAAAAAAAAAAATATTCCAAACAAGTTGCTAATCACTTTATATTGCGTTTCTGGCCCAATATTCTCTCAGCTTAGTTTTTCTGATGGTTTGGGCCAATAAGTACCTGGAGCTTCTTGGAGTCTAGAATTAGTGTTACATAGGCCATTGAACTCCACCTCGTATTGCTACCACTTAGCCATTATCAATCTATAGCAAATGCAGGATTTAGAATTGAAGATGCCAAATGCTCCCTTGAGCTGTCTAAGTTGTATATACATCTTGATTTACTAGCTGAGTTTAAACAGTAGTTGGCATCAAATGATCAGAAACAAGAACCAGAAAATAATGAGGAAAAAAAAAGGAAACAGCAGAGATCTTTTCATTGTCACAGTTGTAAAAATAAATGTCTTCTTTACTGATAATAGGCAGAAAGGAAACTACTGACAAGTCCTATTCACTTTTTCTGGCTTTGACTTTTAGATACAACATTGTAGAGCATCTAGAAAATGCCTCAGGGACATTCCTATAATGGAGATCTCAGCTGAGACATCTGCTTAGGAATGATGGTGGCTAATTTAGTAATGCCCACAGCCAGTGTTGATGCAAAATAACAATTCAGTTATGTTTTATCTAAACAGAATCTTCAATTTGTCTTGCTCTAGCCAAGGCTGTATTACATTATTTGAGAAGCTGCCTTCCAATTTCACTTCAGTCAGAGAGAATTTAAAAGTATGTGTGTAGCTTAATCTAACTACATACGGCTATCTCTGGAAAAATGGGAGTTTGTGAACTTTGAAAAGAGAAGTTGTTATGTATCAGTTTTAGTAAGGTTTTAGTTAAAATATTTGGCAATAAGAATACACATTTGTCTTTAACAACGTGTGTTGTAACTGTCCTTACCTAATAAGCTTTTCTGTGGTATCTTAAATTGGAAATACTGTATAGGTGGGAGAGCTGTTGGACAAGCTTTCTGATGTCAGGTGCCCCTTCTTGGGGCTGAAAAAGATTCCACTGAAATTCAGAAAGTGTGCTTGTAGGGATAGTTGATACATGAACTAGAAATAAAGATGTGTAGACATGAGCCTCTTAGGGCCTTCTTGCATGGTAATTTTGGGTGGCTCCTGGAGCTCTTAACCCCTGAATTGTCTGCATGTTAACACCTTAAAATGGTTTCAAGTACTCATTATGCAACTCAGGGCAGAATTATCTTTGATCCTCACTACCCAGCTCTTGTTCCATTAAGGTGTGACCGCTCCCCACAGATGTGCCACCCAAGTTGAAGTCCTCCAGGACCTCTCATAACCCCACCTGTAGAGCAGAAATAGAAGCCTGTCCTAGCTCACCATCCCTCTAGTGGCAACTCACAGCTCCAGCTCCTAGTCTTGCCTCTGTTCGGCTGGCCTCTAGTGGCAAGTCACAGCTGTGCAGGTGGGAGACAGTCAGAGAAAATTTCTAGACTGAAAATGACTGCTTCAGGCTTTTAGCTAGCACAAATAGCCATCAACATTTGTGCAGATCAGAGTGTAAAGTGTAACAAAGCCCTTATAAGACAAAAGAAGTGTAATAGAATAGACAATGAGGTTAGTGTCCAAATGAGACCAAGAAGCAGGTAGTTATTATCTGTGAAATGCAGGAAGATATTTGGCAATATTTGTAAGGTTGTAACAGCCATAAAGCCACTTTCTATATTTATTTCAGATTTTGTACTGTCCAGTACATTTATGAATTTCTGTTCTAAGGCCTGTCATCTGTACACAGGGGGTGCCTGTACACGAGCCAGGAGGCTGCTCTGATGCACTATAATTACAGCATGTTAGAACAGACTCAATTAATCAAATCTGCTAGAGCACGGTAATTATCACGCTCCAGCCAGTCTCCACATCTGGTGTACCAGCATCCCCGCACTTCAAAGTGGTGGTGGGGGTGCTTTATCTAAAGCTCCTCAAACAAGCTTTATTTAAAGCATCTTCACCACCATTTTGAAGCCCTGGGATGCTGGTACACCAGATGCTCTGGGCACTTAAAATACATCAGCTTTCAGAGTTGCTCTAATTAAAGCACCCCTCCACTCACCACCTCTGGAGCACATTTAAAAATACCTAAGGATTGTGAGATCAAAGAGAGATTAGCCGTTTTGTAAAAATGTGCTCCTACTGCTGTTTGTATATCTCAATCCTTTATTTTCTTCAGTGGCAGTTCATTCTGGTTCATAGTTCCTGTCTAGTTTCACCCACAGTTTCTTTAGGGGCATCAGGTACAATGGATGATGTGTGCCATATTCTGACATACATGAATAGGATATGCAGAGTCTGATATCTTTTTGTTGGCAGGGGTGTTTACTGTTGTGATGCCAAAGATGTATTGACAAGTTTTGCATTTTTTGTTAAGGCCAGATTATACTCCATTTGGAGTCTGCTGATCACAGAGGAGTTTGTTTCTGATGATGAGCTGTGCCGTGTTTCAGGGTTCCTTGATGACCAGGATTGGAGAAGCTGGGAGTATTTCCTCAAGGACTGATCTGAGGAAGGACATTGTTGGCAGTCCCTCATAGCTGAGAAGGATTGTCCTCCATGATTGCCTTGTTTTCGGGTCTGAAGATGGCTGACAAGCTCAATCAGGGATCAGCAGGTTCTTTTGCAACTCAGGCACATATTTCCATGTGGGGTGAGTAGCTCTGGATTCTTGGTTCAATCCATGATGCATTGTTTCTGCTGATCCAACTTTTCCATTTCCTGTTGTTGTTGTGAGGTTTCAGAGTACTGAGATCCTTGCAGCAGATTCTTCCTCCATTTGGGGCAGTCCTGGGCCCCAAATATCCCATGAGTTGATGCTGATATTGCATTTTTTCAAGTTAGCCTTGAGGATGTTCCTGAAACACTTCCTCTGCCCTCCTGAATGTACACCTGAACTGAGCTGGGAGAATAAAACTTGCTTCAGGAACCTGGAGTTGGACATCCAGATGATGTGGCAGACCCAGCAAAGTTGATGTCAGATGATCATTGCTTCAATGTTTGTGGTGTTTGCCTGTGAGAGGATGCTAACATTGGTTCATCTGTCTTCCCACTGGATATGAAGGATCTTGTGCAGGCAGATTTGATGGTAATTCTCCAGTGATGTGAGATGTCTTCTGAATGTAGTCTGTGTCTCAGCTCCGTACAGTAACGTGGGGAACACAACTGCTTGATAAACCATGAGCTTGGTTGGTGGTCCTTTGCTGCATGCTGCTGCCATCTCAGAGAGGGGGCAATCACACTGCACTACACCCCAGGTTCTGCACCCCTGTTCTGGCCTGCTACCCAGCCCACTGCCAAGCTGCAGTCAGGGGACAGCCTGGGGAGGGAGCCTGCACTGCCTGTGGGCCCCTCTCCCACTATCACTACCAGAGCCTAAATGAACCTTGCCTGCCCCAGCTGCCTTGGCAGGCCACCTCCACTTTCACCAGAAACACACCCTGAGTAGCTGAACTAGGCAGCTCCTACAATCACTGCTGTTTCTGCTGCTGCCCCCTTTCAGGAGAGAGGAAGATTCCCTGCTGCACCTCCTGACACCACACCTGTACTGGATCACTTCCTAATTGACTGACTGATCCTACCATCCTCCACAGTTACCTTACTGCATCTGATCCTGATTTGTCTTTCTGCCTACTGCTCTGCTGCTGAGTGACTGGCTGGAGGCCTGAGGGGCTTCTGGACAGATCTTCCACAAACAAGCCCCTCCACTGCTCCAGCCATGTTTTACACCTGCCTCAGCAGTCTTCCCTGTGTGATTTTGCCCTTGTGTAGTAAGTCCTGTAGTTCATTCTCCCTGACCTGGTGTTTGTTGTATGGCTGAGTAAGGCAGCTCAAGTTTTCCCAAACTTTGTGTGTTTTTCACCCTCCCCGCCACATTCTCAAAGCATAGGCATCCCATTTTTTTTCTGTGGGGCTGTGGCTTGGTGAGCTTCAGCCCCCTTCCTCTCTTCCTCCCTATCCCCCTTCTGCCCCACAACCCCAGCCTGCTAGATTCACCAGCTCTGTGGAATATTGTGTTTTCCTTTATTGTCTTCCCTGTCCTCATGTGAAACAAAGGCAGGGCAGGAACCTTCTTGGGGCACACATGCCCCCACAGAACTTTCTGTAGCTCCCACTATGGGGGTGGATCCCAGCCAAGCCTCCAAGGGGATGCATGCCCCTGCAGCCTCCACCCCAGAGGCAAAGTCCAAACAACCTCCACTGCAGGGGCAGGTAGGACTCTGGTAGGGAGCCAACAGGGCCAGGGGGTCACCTCTGGCCAGGACCGCCCTCCCTGGAGAGGTTCCTTTCCCATCATCATGGACCAAGGGCAAGGGCAGTGGGAAGGGCCTCCTCCACAGCTGGAGATGGGAAGGGCAAGGGACCTGCCCTGAAGCCTAGACCAGCAGCACCTGATGGGACCAGGTGCATTACACCAGCCAGCACACCCACTCAGCCTGTCGCTGGCCCGAGCTCAGGCCCCACCAACATGTCCCTCCAGTGGGGAACCACAGCTATGCACAGATGGCAGCTGTGGGGAGACCTGAAGCCAAGGGGCCTGGATCCTCCACAACTAGCCCTTCCAGCTCAGGCAATGGGGCCCTCTTTCCAGCACTTACCCACAGGCATGGGGTGAAGTGTCAACTGCCCAAGTGGGAGAACCTTCACTTTGAGACCTGGTTTCAGGCCCTGGCTCAGGTAGTGGGGGCCTCCAAGATCATGGCAGCCTCCCACTTTCATGGAAAGGGGTCTTTTTCCTTGCCTCAGAGGCCACCACACAAAAGGTGGTAGAGAGGAGATTCATGGTGGAGGGTGAGTACATCCTCCTTGAGCCTCTAGAGCAGCTGGGGACCAGGGTGGTCCTCTGCTCCATCCCTCCCTATATCCCCAGCTGGGCCCTGCTCCCCCAGCTCCAAATCCTGAGGACAGTTATCTCCTGGTGGTGGCCCTCTCACTGGGGTGCTGAGACCCTGGACTCAGCCACATGCACTCTTTTTGTTGCCAGATCATGATCCAGATAGTGGCAGAATTGTGGCTGGAGGTTGAGAGATGCCTTATCAGGGGATCCTGATGAGGACTTTTTATACACTGTGGGATCTGCGGTGCTTCCAGTGCCATGCCCCAGGGCACTTGCATCATGAGTGTCCCATGGCGCAGGCAGGGAGGGCATCTGCAGGTCCCACTGGAAAAAGGAGTGACCCTACCATCAGTGCCTTGCCCCCCTGGTATCCTAGCCACAACTACTAGCCCACCCATGAGCTCAAGGGACACCACCAACCAACCAAGTCTAGTGGAGTCCCAGGGAGGGCACAAGCAACCATGGGGAGAGAGAAGCAGGGCCCCCCTGCCCCTAGTCATACCCCTGTTGTGGCTGCCCCCGCAACCCTCACCTTCTCTTGCTGGAGCCTGTCCACCTGAGGACCACCGCATGGCTGAGTGGGTGCAGGTCTCCTCCGGGCATAAAGGCAAGAGGAAGGCCTGGGCATAGCTGGAGCCATCTGGTGTGGAAGACTCCTCTCCGCCTCCCAAGACCACCATATGGTGGGGAAGGAGTGGCCTGGCCTCCCCAGCTGTGCCTGACATCCCACCCCTGGGAAAGATCAAACAGGTGATCCCCACAGAGGAGGTTTCAGGGCTGCTAGATAGTCCTGAACAGGAGCCCATGGGAGAAGACCTATATTCAGCTGACCAAGGCCTACCCCCTGAAACCAGAGGTGCTGAGGCTAAGGCCTGCTCAAAAGGCGGCCTGGCAGCAGAACCTCCTCCCTCTGATCTAGGGGATACAGGGGCCCTTGGGTTCACCATGGTGAGTTCTGAGGGAGGAGATCCCCTTTCCCAGGACCCTGAAGCAGATGCCAGAGCCACCTTGCTGCCTAGTGGGTCTCTTCCCTTCCCCTCCCAGGAAAACCTCACCTGCAGCCTACCTCATAGTCCCACATCAGAGGGGTCAAGGTGGGATCCCCTAATCAATGGGCTGATCTCATTGGGGACCCTGCATAGACCCCCCAAGGCTCCAGCTCTACCGCACTATTTTGTAAACGAGCCCCAGCCTTACCCCCACCCCTGTCCCAGGAGGCCACAGAGCTCTCTCAATCCCAACCAGAGTCTGGGGTCTTAGCAAACCAGGGGTTCAGATAGTGCTGGAAGAGCCCTCTGAGGTCCAGGAGGATGCCTGAGAACCAGCAGGCTCCATGGAGCCTGCAGACCTCTCAGTCCCAGTGGTCCCTAGAGATGAGCTACTTGCATCTCTTGACTGTGACTACATGTGCTGGTCCACCAGGAAGGTACAGCTAGCCTTCGACCACTTGGGAGATTCTGACAGCATCCTTGCCACTGCAAGGGTGCTGGTGGGGGAAGGCAAGGGGCCCAAAAGCTGCAATGCTCAAATCTATGGGAAGGCCTGCAGCTTCATAGATGTCCTCTATGCATTTGGAAGGGCGCTATGTAAACCGGCGGGTCCCACACTGGGCATTGAGATGTGCAAGGCCCCTGCTGAACTGTCTACTTCACACCCCCACAGCCATGAGGTTGTTTCAGATTGTGACTCACAACGTCCACTGCTGCAGGAAGGGTCTCTAGAGGTGCCGGGTGCTCTCCTTCCTTCAGGAGGTAGGGGACCCCATAGTATTCTTGCAGGAGACCCTGGTGACTCCAGCTAGTGAACCAAATTGGCAGCTGGAGTGGGGAGGCAGGGTCTCTTTTAGTTACCTCTCAGCCACCTCATCTGGGGCGGCCATCCTGTTCTCCACAGGACTGCAGCTGGAGGTTCTCCAGGATGTTGAGGTGGTGCCTAGCCGCCTGTTGCACCTCCAGGTCCAGGTGCAGAGGCTGGTCCTGAACCTTATGAATGTGTACGCCCCCGTGAAGGACCCAGAGTTTTTAGATTTCTTTCACCAGGTGGCCACATATATCAGCACCCTCAACCCTCGTGAGTGCCTGGTCATTGGGAGGGACTTTAATGTCACCCTAGATGCGTGAGACCAGTCAGGCAAGGAGTGAAACCAGGCTGCTTTGGGTGTCCTTGTGGAAATCCTGATGGACTACTCCCTGGTGGGCATCTGGTGTGCTTGTCACCCCATTGAACCCCCTACCTTCACTTCTGTGAGGGTGGGGGAGGAGCAGGCATGCCACATCTGGTTAGACCGGATTTACATCACTTTGATGCACTTTGCCCAGGCCCACTCCTCTGGCACCTGGCCAACCCTTTTCAGTGATCACCACCTTGTCTGGGCCCAGGCCATGCTGGGGTCTGGGCATCTAGGGTTGACCTACTGGCATTTCAATGGCAGTCTGCTAGAGGATGTGAGATTCAGGGAGGCTTTCTGGGAGTTCTGACTGGCCTGGTAGGAACAACGGGCAGCTTTCCGTCGGCTCAGCAGAGGGAGGTGGTCTAAGAGCAGCTCAAGTGGGAAGTGCTACAGCTGAAGAAATGCCTGGCCACCTACCCAACCATCCCATCTCTCTGCAGAGAGTGTCAGGAGAGGCGGGAAGAGCTTCGTGTTCTGAACAACCACCGCACCCATGGTGCATTTGTCCACTCATGCATCCAGTTTCTTCAGGAGATGGACCACAGCTCCTGCTTCTTCTATGCCCTGGAAAGGAGGCAGGGGGCCAAAAATTACATCACTTGCCTTCTGGTGGGTGACAGCACCCCCCTCACAGATCCAAGTAAGATGCATGGGCCTTCTATGAAGAGCTCTTCTCCCTGAATCCAACCAATGCCAATGCCAATGCCTGTCAGACCCTGTACGGGGGATTCTCACAGGTTACCTTTGGGTGACCAGGACCAGCTGGAAGTTCCTCTCGCTCTGACTGAGTTTTCAGCTGCTCTCCGCCTGATGCCTAGCAACAAGGCTCCAGGCATCGACAGTCTGACTTCAGAGTTCTACCAAGCTTTCTAGGATGTCCTTGGCCTGGACCTTGCAGAGGTCTGGGCCAAATCCAGGGGAAGTGGGAGCTCCCCCTGTTGTGCTGGAGGGCCATGCTGACCCTCCTGCCAAAGAAAGGAGATCCCCATGACCTAAGGAATTGGGGTCCCATGTCCCTCCTCTGCATGAACTGTAAGGTGGTAGTGAAGGCAATCTTGCTGTGCCTGCGGTCTGTGCTGACAGATGTGATCCATCCCGACCAGACGTACATGGTACCCGGATGTTCCATTTTCAACAACCTATACCTGATTTGGGATACCTCTTGGTGCTAGAACACTGGAAGGACCTGTCTTTCATCCTCCTATCCCTGGACCAGGAGATGGCATTTGATGGAGTGGATCACAGGTACCTCACAGGCATGCTGCGGGCCTTTGGCTTTGGGGCCCGCTTTGTACAGACTCTCCAGGGATGCTGTATACCTCTACAGAATGTTTGGTCAAGCTCAACTGGACCCTGACAGAGCCCATCCCATTCAGGATAGGGGTGTGTCAAGGCTGCCCATTGTCAGGCCAGCTGTACACCTTGGCCCTGGAGCCCTTCCTCATTCTCCTGTGGAAGTGGGTGTGGCAGCATGCTTCAGAATCAGAGTGAGGGACAACCATAGAGCTGCTCTTGCAGCCAGAGTATTTCTGTGGAGGACCCAGCTTCTAGTTGCCTCAGGGCATGGTCCAGGACTGTGCCTTGCCCCACATTTTTTGTCCGCAGAGTTTTTTGACTGCTGGATATCCAGGAATCTAACTTTGCCCCCACATTTTAAATTTGCAGCGCAGAGAATATTTTCTTGTTCCTGCACATGACTCTTGCAGCATCTCAAACTCCTCTGAGATGCTGCAAGAGGCACATGCAGGCTCATCTGGATGCACCCAGAGGGTGGAAATGGGGTGCAAAAGGATACAAAAGAAAAACCAGGTATTGTGGAATTGCTGTTGGGAGACTTTCTGTGCTTGAGGCATACAGATAAATTCCAAACATGGAACAAATGGAGTGCTAAGAGGCAGAATTTTTAGGCTGCAGCTCGACAGACTCTTGGGGCCAAGCGCTGGGGTTTACTATATAGATATTCAGTGTGTGTATCTACATATGCACACTTACTGCACAGAAACCAAAATTACGGTGCAGTACAGGCTTGTGTCTACATGTACATACCCATGCTGCACAGTAAATATGGTGATTTTTGCCAACTTGAGCATACATTTGAGACCTGCTTCATGCAGGTATAAAATTTATGCCCAATTATTTACTCTACAGTAGCGCACGCATTGTTGCCTTACTGTGCAGTAACACTGTGTGTGGACTTGCTTGAGACTAGCTTTAGTCCCAAGTGAGTCCACACACAGCATTAATGTGCTTTAATGCCTGCACATGTAGATGCCAGCCTATTCCTACTTACTGTGCAGTAAATTTAAGCAGGTGTAAATAAACATCTAGACATGACCACTGTGTGGAGGTTGGATGGCAATGTCAAGGTCAACTATAGCAAACATTATAGGCAAGGCATTGGACTATTTATACTTTGTGTTAAATATATTGCTCTAAAAAAATCTAGTATCTTAAAGTTCTTTTAAAATATCAAGGTAAATATCTGCTATGGTTGCTAAAGTTATAAAGAGTTTCTAGTATTTTAATGGTCAAAATATATCACTTAGTTGTCTGTCATTAAACAGATGCCCTTTTATATTCGATATATTAGGATCAAGGATTTGTTTTCTCTTTTTATGCTGGATGAAAGTATGAAGGTTATTTATTATATTTTGTTTTTCTGGAAACAAAACAGAGAGAAACAGTGGCCAGAGAGAAAACAGCGGCCAGAGAGAAAATAAGGTACTAAAGTACAAATGAGATTCAGATAGGACTTTGTAATGAACTGGCAAATTAAGAACTTAGACTCTAAATTATTCTTTTTTTCTCAGTGACCCTAAATTTTATACACCTTTGGAGAATAACAAGACTGAAAAGAAAATTAAAAGTACCTTTGTGTCATGGTTGGCAAAAAAGAAAGGTAAATGCTATTCGAATAAACATTTCCACTGAACTATTAAAAAGAAGTTAACAGTTTTGACCCAAGAGTCAGATTATGTTAACATGTTTGGAAAAATTAAGTGATTTGTGCAATAACTTGTTAATAATAACTAAAGGTAAAGATCATTCTTCCCTTCATCGTATATTATCAATTGATAAGGACTACAATTACCTCCAGGAGTTCATTTCAGTCCATGTTCTTATAAACTGAATTATTTTGGATCTGATTCTGCATTCCTAGTTCATTCACTAATTCCATGGACGTTTTGGAAGTTTTGGAGGAGCTAGGTTAGTAGACTTTTGGAATTTGCTGACACCTCCCATAACTCTTAACACCTCAACCTAAAGTTAAGGTTATAATTGTATACTTATTTCTTTGAAACGGGGAATTGAAAATGTACTAAGCTATCAAAGCAGCAAATTAATTGCTGTCCAGTAGTTCAGAGCTACAGCACTTAGAACTAATTCATTTCTCTCAATCTTTCTTACCTAATGATATAACCTTTTTTCAGAAGTAACCTCCTTTCATGGCTTTTTTCTTTGAAAAAAAATCTCTAACAGGGAATTGGATTTTCAGGCCAATCAATAGTACTAAGTCTATGCTACCTATACTTCATGTCATCTGCTCCTTTTTTCTCAATGGCTTTCTCTCTCCTTAAGATTATATCCTGGCTATGGTAATTAATTCAAAGTAGAATGAATATTTGGCTTGGCTGGAATATTAAGAAAAGAAACAAGCATTAGGTAAACCAGGTATGAACTCATGCATAATAGAAGATGGTCATGACAATAATTTCTTACATAACTAATACCTTGGGAAATGTTTGGTATATAATTCCTCTGGGGAATTCACAAGTTGCTCATGTTTCTATTTAGAAGGTGACAAAAGCAGAATAAAAAGCAGTTACAAAAGCAAATAAAAAAGGTTAACACTGCTACTATCCAGATTCCCCCACAAGAGGCTCACATAGTTGTAGGCTGGGCATGGGAAATATTTTGATTTAATAATAGTAGTAAAGTTGATATTACATATTATATTATTTCCCTTTCACTTTCAGAATTATAAAAAGATATCTGTACCATTTTAAATTTATCTATTCTTTTTCCTTTGGTTCTTGTTTTCAAGGATCATGTATTTCACCTACCTTTGGCTGAAGAAAGATGGGGGAGGGAAGAAATTTTATCGCCTTGTATGTAGAGAAGACAGGCCCCTTAACACTTCCTGTTGGGCTCTAACTAAGTAGCTGGGCGTGTGTATGATTTAAAAGTTGCACTGGCATATACATATTATAACAACTTTTAAAAGGAGAATAAATACAATGCACAAGTGAACCTGGCACATGGATGACAACAAAATTTTAGTTATGATATATTTGTTCCTTAAATTTGGTTACTGAGCTAAATTTTGTCTACAGTTAGGCCCAGATTGCCTTACTTGTCATGGAGTTGTCTGGGTGATTTGTCCAAAGGTAGGTCATAAATTCATAGCAAATATGGGAACACAACTCAGTTCCTCAAGACCAGCCTTTCTGCCACATGAAACAGACAAGTAATAGCAAACAAAATTCTTCTTTAAAAATTAAACTAAAAATAATTATTGGGGGTTTTTCCCCCCTTTTCCACTATTGTATATCTTTTTTTAACAAGATTATGAACTATTTCCATCAAAATGGACACAGTGGTCTTGTCTACATGAGATGCTTTAATTTACTGTGCAGAAAGCATCTGTATTTACAAATGCATATGCTTACTGTGCAGTAAGCCTTGTTAATCACAAATAAATTTGCTAACTGCAAATGAAAGCAGCAAATTTATTTTTGATTAGTAATGGTGCAGTAGTGCTTGTGTAGATAGCTGACCACAAGCAAATCTGTCTTGGTCAGCCAGTCACCAGGGGCTGGGAGATGGCTCCCTGCCCCCATAAAGTGGAGTCCACCACTGGAGCCTGGGAAGGAAATATGTCCTCCCACCCCAGCAGCACTCAAGTCCACACTCTGAGATCCCCACTGAGGAGTGGGAGCTGGGAGATCTTTGTCTCCCAGCCCTCACTTCACCATCATGATCAGGGAGTTGGGGGCTGGGAAACTTTTATCTCCCAGTGCCAGCTCTGCAACAGTGGGGCTGCCACTGAGAGATCCTTATCTTCCAGCCTGAGCTCCGAAGTTGTGAGGCTCAGAAAGGGAGACTCTTATCTCCCTGCACTGGCCTCTTGACCATGGAGCAGGCACTTGGGGATAAGGGTCCCCCAGCCTGAGCCCATGACCCCAGATTTCAGGCTGGGAGATAAGGATCCCCCAGCACCAGCCCCACGGTGACAGAACTCGGGCTGGGAGCTCCCTGCCGGGCGGGGCTAGGGAGCCTGTTCCCTTCCGAGCTCCATGATCATGAAGCTGGGTGGGGGACAGGATGGAGAGCCTAGTCTCTGCTCAGCTCCAGGAAGTTCAGATCTATTTTATTTTCCTTTTATAACATTTCTTTGTGGAAAAGACAGCAAGTCAAGATTTTAAAGAATACTGCTAAATCCATAAGTCTATCAAATTCACACACTACACCACCAATTAAACTTAATAGTTGATATATTATGTATATATAATGATATACAAAATATTACATTAAAGTATGGAAGTCAAGGACTCAAAAGTTAAAAATTTCCAGAAACAAGTTTATCCATACAATCTAAATTTGTCGTCTTTTATGTATACATTATGAACAGTCTTACAAAATATGATTACATGCTATTTTTCAAATAAGACCTCTGCTTTTTACAGGGTGAGTTCAGGAATAATTCCCATGTGCCAGGCTGAGGGCAAGGGGGTGCTGCCTCCTGAGATGCAGCAGCATCACCATGGTGGTGAACTGTTTCACCTCCTTGCCCCTGCTGATCTATCTTTGGCAGTCTTGGAAGATGGCATACTTGGGATCATCTGCCACCTAAAAATGACCCCAGACTACACTAACCACACACAAAATGATCCCACACACACTGAGTTGAGGGTGGGAATCCTGCCTTATTCCCCTTCTCACCAGGCAGGGCAAAACAACAAGGGAAGCTGAGCCACCAACTTCCTCCAAGGTGTCTTCCAGAGAAGAAGACCTGGCTCTAGGGGAACTATGAGAAGTGCACAGCACAAACTCAGATTCCCCCTTTTTCCCCAGAATTTATTTTGCTAGGGCACTCGGGTCCCTTGCTTTCAAATCCAGCTCCTTCTCTGGCACTGGGAGATGAAATTGGGGTGGATGAGACTGTCATGCTGGTGCTGGTGGTTATTTCTGGTGTTAGTGGAGGTGATGCAGGTGCAGGGACAGGTACTGCTCTTACCTCCTTGCTCCCACTGGCAGCAGAAGACTCATTGCTGCCAGGAAAGAGGATGTGTCTATGTTGTGAAGAGGAGCTTGCAGCTGTCCTGCTACCCCCTCTCCCTCTCCTGCCAGAAGACCTGGCACCTGCCTTTCCAGCAGGCTTCTTAATGTTTGCTGTGCTGGAAAATGTGTGTGTGTGTGTGCAACTGTAATATCTCTTCTTCTCTATTTACTGTATGTGTGTGTGACTAATATCTTCTCTGTGTTTAATATATGTGTGTGAGTGTGTGTAAAGCATATGCTTTCTTGCACAAAGATCCATCACACACTGTCAGGCAAAATATAGCTTTCTTTTTGAAAAGTGTAGGGAAAAATAATAAGCACATATAAGAGGTCTTTGGAAGAATAAGTTGAAAGAAATGGATTTGATAGGGATTAGCAGGTGGATTTTAGGCAGGGGTAATTAGTAGGCTGTAACCAATCCTTTGCAAGAAGACAGACTAGTAGGAGACTGACTACAAAGCCAAGCCAGTCCAGTAGTACCTTTCAGACACTGTTGCTCAGGCAGAAACAGCTCACAAATGGGAAAGAAAGGCTGCAGACAGAGGCTTATATGATGTTTCTATATCCCTCCCCCAGAGCACTATGATTGGAAGAGGACTCAAGGAAAGATCACATTCACTGACCAGCTACAGATGTTAATCGTTCCCCCCCCTGCTTCCCCATCCCTCTTCATAGTTTCTGTTTCCCTGCAAGACTACCTTCCAAATCTTTTTCTGAATCTTTTCCAAATCGATTTGGAGGCTCCAAATCAATTCAGAGGGTTTTTTTGTCTCTTGATTCAATTCCAATTCTGTGATTAGGCCTCTATATTGGGCGAAATCTTCTCCAAATTGAATCAGTGACCAAAGCTTTGCACACCCCTACTATTTGGTAGTCTATTCTTGCATGGAAGAGAGATTACTACATCCCAGATCCATGTAAAAAGATTACCATCAGTGCAAGAAGGGAGTGGGTCCATATTGGGACCACTTTCCCATGACAGCTATGGCCAACAAAGGGAAGGAAGTACCATTCTCTCAGGAAAAAGTTTTGGCTGGTTTGTTTGCCTTTTTATGTAAACCAGTGAAAGAATTGTCCCCCACTTCCATTCTGGATCCTTCAATCCCAAAAAAGATTTACATCACTCACAATTTTGCCCTCTGTCTTCTTCCCATTTAATAGGGCCATAGGTAAATTGGCTTCAAGGCCAATTCACATAAAAATCATAATAGCAACACTTGTAGCTACAAGAACCTCAAAGAATATAACATTTCTAGGGACTTAGAAATTAGTTATGGGAAGGATTATCTGATAAGTTTGTACGTGTTTTAAAGTTGCAACCTTTGATTATTAAGGTGCCTACCACTTTAAGGGCCTGGAGCTGGCAGCTGCCAGGGGCCTGATGAGGGCAGCCATTTTGAATCTGAGGCTGTCCATATAAACATGGTAATTTTGCTGCTGGAGGAGGCAACAGCATTGCTTGGCCGGAGGGCTGCTGGTATCATCTGGAGGTAAGGGCAGGAGCTGTAGGGGATGGTCAGGAAGCTCCTGGTCCTGGGTATGACCTAAAACTGCACCCTGCCAGGAGTGGGTGACCCGGTGGGGCTCCCAGTGGTGCAGGAACCCCCACAAAATGCCAGGCCAGTTACCACCCTGGTGAAAGGTGGGTCAAGGAGCCTTAACCCCTAGCCCCCACAACCAGGTGGGTTACCCCTTTTTGTAGGATCTGGAAAGTGGACCCCAGAGGAAGAGTGTGAGGCCATGGACTCGCAAACCTGTCTGAACTTTCCCCAAACTGGTCAATGCTGGGGCCAGGACTGGAAGGGTCAAAGGGCCAGGGGCCCACCGCAAGGAACGCCCAAGAGCCAAGGACCTGGGGTTCTGAATGGCCTGGAGGTGGGCCAAGGCTAGTAGCCCAAGGTCCTGGGGGGGACCACACCTGTGAGGGGGAAGCAGCTCAGGGAACTATGTTGCTGAGAATGAAGGTGGATTGGGCTGCCAGAATGGAGGGATCATGGAGAGGTTCAACAGTAGGATTCTGGGGCCCATAGAAGGGGCTGGTGATTGTGAGAACTATGGATGCCATCTGCAAAGCCTGGGCTGCAGTGCAGGGGAAGAACGGAGCCACAGATAGAGCCCCCTGGCATTGGGGCAAGAAATGGGCAGCCTCCCGCTTATTAAGATCAATTAAACTATTAAGAACAAGGCGTGATGGGTGAGAAGGTGGGCGGTTAGTCCAGAAACAGGTGGGCGGGCCACTGGGAAGTCGGCCCCCTGTTACAAGCACCAACTAATGAAAAAACATATACATTGAAAAGGTTTAAAGTATGTAAGTTAAAAAGAGAAAACCGTTGAAATAAACTGTATTTACTATGTCAAGTTCATAGGAAAATGCTTCTAGACAAAACAAAGCAAACTCAAAAGAAAGCACTGAAATATTGTATGTAATGAATACATTATTAGGGTTACAATAATGTACCAAATGTTGCATAAATTCCCTAAATTTTGTTCATTTTTCCTTGAGAATGAAGTTTTCTTTGTATAAAGGCAGAATAGATCTCCAAATCAGAGTCTGCTCTTTTGTTGGACTTTTCTTATCAGCTTCTGTTGAAATGTTCTGTGATGACAGGACTGCATGACCTGAGAAATCAATATTTGCCTACCGGTGCCTCTGGTCTTCCCTTTGACACATTGAACTACTGATTATATTTTGCTCTTTCTGCTAACCTCATGTATCTTCCAAAGGATGGTAATTTAACACTTTCCAAGGCCTCGTTCAAAGTTTGTAATGTGTGTAACTATTTCACGTTCTGAAAAGGCAATTTTTTTCTGTATTTAGTCTTCTGTCCTATGTGTTGTTTACTTATCTAGTATGCTCTGAAAAATACAGCTGGACATATGAGTCTTTTCAGGCTTTATTAATGAGTTTCAGCTCCTTTCATAGTTCCCTTCTGACAAACACAACTCAGTCCAACAGTCATTTGCCTCTTGCTGCATGCATTTTACAACACTGTACATCTTTTATTAATAATCTACAGCTATTTATTTAGCAATCATTAGGTTTATTATATCTAATTTCACTTGAAAAAAGTTGTCCCCACTTCTGAAGATAAAGCTAAGTTGAGAGAGGTGTGACTATTAGCTATTTATCCCCACCTGGGAATGTGGAAGAGACCATCTGTTTTGGAAAAGAGTTGGGGCAAGGGGAGCAGGAAGAAATGGGATCATCAACTTTAAAGAGAGGGCAGTAGATAAGATACCCAACTGCATGGACAGAGAAGGAAGTGCTACAATCACCCACCAAAAAGAAGGATGAATTCAGTCCTTGAAAGACTCCAAGCACTACTTTCTATGACATTATAGTGTCCATAATTAATTTTTAATGACTTTACTACTTGGAGCTCTGACCCTGGCCAGTAACTGACTCCCAAATTAGACAATAGCTTTCATGTGTTTGGTTTGATATATTAGAGGTTGGTCCTGTATCAGAGTCTAGAGTCATTAGAATTCAGAATATTCACTGTCCAAGATATGTTGGTTAGACATGTTTTGCTATATTTACTGTCAATCAGGGAACTAAGCAATATTATATAACCTATCATGGCAAAACCTTCTCTCTAACCCTCTTTTCCCCAGTGACTGAAAATGCTTTCCACCCTAAAGGATCAGTGATATACTGTAATTTAAAAAATAGAAGTGATCCATTTCTCAAGGAACCTGCTTGTTTTTCTTCTGCTGTAGTTTGTAGATAACAGCTTAATAACCAATATATAATAGCCTATTCTTCATCCACAAGTCTAGGCTACAGTTTAATGTGTTTTTACAGCTGAAGGAAGTTTCCAAATTCGTCATAGTTGGTTAGTGCCATTTTACTTTGTCTAGACACTTATGTTAACACAGGATGAGCTGAGAGTTGTGATTGCAACCTGCAGACAACCCAAAAGATAGTAGATAGTTTCTGGGAAATGTCATAATCCAATATACAAGGCTTTGTCTTGATCTTGCTAGTGCTGGATTTAACACTTAATAGGCATGTCCAGATAAGCATGCACATGCAGTTTGTGATGCTGCAGACGTGTCTGCAGTGCCACAAGCTGCATGCACTGCACATGCATACATTTGTTGTGATATCAATTTGCAGTGCAGCAGGGTTTTTTGATGCAAGGAGATCCCAGTACACCACCTGAACTTGGAGCCTGGCCAGCCACAGCCATGCTCCAGCTGCCAGTCAGGCTCCACCAGCCTCTATTGCCACTGCTGCAGCCTGGGGAGGTCCCCCTGCCCCACCCAGAGCAACTTATCATGCATCAGAGTGCAAGTGCACGGGTGTTCCCTGGGTACAATAGTGGTGGCACAATTATATACTGCTGCTATTTGTTCCCAGGGAAACATATGTGCATGCTCATCTGAATGCATCCAATGTGTGACCATTGATTTAGGTGGAAATACCACTCATTTACAGTGCTATGTGAGGTCATAATAAACTACATTTGGTTTTGATCCACAAATTAGGGTGATCTTAGTGTGATCCACAAACTGGGTGTTCCACAATGGACTGAGTGGGACTGAGTGGCATTCTCAGACCACTGTAACCCAATTGACTCTATAAAACATGCAGCAGTATTAACAGCTAGTCTTTTAAAGAAGGGTTATTGTGGGGTGGCGAGAAGATAGTGTCCCCATACCTTTATATGCTAGCCCAGCAACTAAAGCCTCCACTCAAAGAATGTGGAAGACTTGGATTCAATTCCTTTCTCTACCTGAGGAGGGCCAAGCCAAGGTATCTCACTTCCTAGGAGAATCTGTTATTAGGCTACAAGCTCTTCTAGGATATAGGGAGCCAATTTTAACCTCTTTTCTTGGAGATGTTCCAGTTCACATTACACGATGAAATGTATTGGTATGGTGAAAGGGATCAAAAATATCCTGCTACATGGAAGTTAAAACACAAATCAGGAAGCAGTGAATCATGACTTCTGGTCCCTTATCTGGGGGTGAAGTTATTTTAACTTATGTCTGTTAAGTAAAAAAATACATAAATAATTCTGAAAGCAAAGCTTCCAATCTATAAACTATGTTTATGCGTGGAAACAAGAAGAGATAAGTATGAACTTGAATTCTAAATCCAAATACTCATGTATCTAGGTAGGACATTTTGAAACCTGTACATCAACTTTGTGATTAAAATGAATCTCTATTTGCAAGCTATAACCTCAAAACTGTTCATCTTCACTCTTTTTATGTTCCAGACATTCAGAAGTAAACCCACATAAGAATTGTTTAATATAGGTCCAAGCCTAAATAATACAGGACATTTCGGATGTCTCATTTACGTGCCATTTACTTATTATCAGTACATTTCAAGGTATAAGATATTAAATAATCTGAGCACTGGATTGTTTCCAAATGTAGAAAATAATTGGCCATAACACATGAGCGCAATACTCTTGTAACTAGCCTCCAGAAGTTACAAATTCCTGCAGTTTTAGGCAAAGATAAACAGAAGAAGTAATAGGGCTTTGTTACACAATAATTTTAAGTGATTCAGCAGCCTCTTAACCCCAGGATTGTCCACATATTAAAACATTAAAATAGTTTTAAGCACCCTTTAATTGTCTTAAAGTTATGCCATTACAGGAAATGTTTATCTGTAATCTGTGTTACCCAGATCATGTTACGGTAATGTGTAATCACTCTAGACTACACAACCCTGTCTGCCTCTCTCTCCCCTGCTGCTGGTCTCTCCAGCACAACAGATCCCCACTAGTGCCCTGTCACAATTTCTGGCTCGCCAGTGGCTGCCAGCACTATCTTAGAAAAGCAGGTGGGAAAGAGAAACCCACGTGCTTGGACACTGCTAGAGATATGGGGCGGAAAATTTTCCAGGGCTCTATTTTTCCATGGGAAATTTTCCATTTCTAAAAATTCCTTGTTTCATAAAATTAATTAGTAACAATTAATGGATGCCAATACAATATTAGGCAAGGTTGGTGCTCTCAAAGTTGTAATTAATGCTTTTCAGGTGATTATCCCTAGGAAGTGTGTGAGAGAGTACATATATATTTTATTGATTTGTAACCAGGAGGGTAAATACTCACATAATAATTCAAACCAAAAATCAAGTTATGCATTCAGCTAATTGGTTGTGCAAGTCAAATCAAAACCAAAGCTAAAATTCTTATTTCATCTCAGACTGCAAGCAAAAGCAAAAGCAAAACTAAAACTATGATTACTTTTTGTTTCACTTTCATTTCAGCAAATACACAAAGCAGCCTCTCATTTCTTTTCATGAGTTGGGGAAGTTGGAAGTGTTTGCATAAGACCTGTTAGTTTTTTTAGCCAGAATAATGCCTAATCGGAAAAAACCCCTAGTGTGTGGCATCATTATTGTGAAGTTTAAGCCACTGAAGGAAGGAAGAAAGTTGGTAGATGTAAATACTGCAGGCAGGAGTATGCTAGTAACACAACAAGAATGAAGAAACATTTAATAACACGTAGAAACTGTCCTGAAAGAGCACAAGCCATATACAGAAACATAATACAACAAAGTGGAGGTACAACATCATCTGAGAAAAGTCTACTTCAGGAATCCCATGTAAGTAAAGAAATTAATATGTTAAATAACACACAGTATAGACTAGCATCTATATTGTTTTAAAACATTATAATTTTAAAAGTTGTCATTGCAACTCTGGACTATTGTTTGTTTATTTATTTATTTAAAATATTAGTATCCTGCTTGTTTGCTTGTACTAAGCACCCAAAGTGGCTTAGGCTTAACAATATATATATCTTTAAATTGCATACTAGATAAATAGTAAACTATTTCAACCCAGCAGAGGGACCTTATTCCTTTGGCCAATAGAAGAGGCCAGACTGTACTTCCCTTTGGCTCTGCGGTCCCAGGGCAACTGAGCAGCAAGTTGAGCAGCAGACTGTTCTTTCTGGCAGGGATGAGGGAAGGAAGCTACCTGCAGCTTCTCCATCTCCTTCTGATGGATGAAGCCAGACTAAAATAGGTTAAAATAAAAACCTTCCCCCCTTTTTGTTGCAGGAAGTTGGTAGCTCAAGTGAAATAGCAGGTTCACAAAAAATGGAAAATGAAAATGCTGAGGTGCCAGATCTGAGGAAAGAAAAAGCAGGATCCTTGCTTTCAAGATAGCTGTCACTAGATATGTGATCCACCATGAGTAGCTGCTCAAGATGGTCAGCTTTTTATGAAGGCTTATGGACAAAATGGCAAAAGAAGATTAAGAAAAAGCAGATGAGACATTGGCTTAAGCTATATTTTCAAGTGGTACACTTCTTTCCATAACTGAAAATCAATACTGCAAGGAACATTACAAATTAATTTGCCATCATGTAAGTTACCATCACATTATTTCTTATCACATTCTCTCTTAAATAGAGAGTATTACAGAGTTCAAACAATAGTTATTCAAAGGGTTGGTCAAGCAGAATCACTGACTGATGTCAGATGGATGGACTGATATATAAGGAAATCCTTTATTGAACATCATATTAGCAACACCTGAACAATATTCCTAAAAGCAATTGCTACCAAATCTTCTCGTCATACAGGTGAATACGTAGCCAGGTTACTGAGTGAAGAGACTGAAAGTGCAGGTCCCTCCAGGGTACAAGCCCCTGTAACTGATAGTGCAAGTAACATGAAAGCTGCATAGCAAATATTAAAGGAAAAGTATCCTCATTTAACAGTATTTGGCTGTCTTGCTCATGGGTTCAATATTCTGGCAAAGGACATAGTAAGTGTGAATACAATGAAGACAATATTGGCAAACTGCAAAGTGATTGCAAAGGTATTCAACAGTCATTATATTGTTAATCAGATTTTGAAGAAGTTACAGAAAGAGAAGTAGGGGAAGGAAAGTGCACTTTTATTGTCAGGAGAAACTACATGGGACCCAGGTATAAAGTGCTTATATAGTTCATTGCACACAAAGAACTGTTTGCAGTGTCCTTCAATAGATGACACAGTATCCCAGATTATTCCCGTGAACATTTGGAAGGAGATTCTCAACAACGATGCGTTCTGGGTTTGAGTTCAAGGAGCATTCAATTTGCTATTACCAGTTTCAGTGGCTATCAAGAAACTTGAAGGAGCTACACCAAGCCTTTCAAACTGTAGCTGCCGGGCCTCAACCAGTTGTTCTCGTGCCGCCCTCACTCAGATGATTCATGTTACGCACCTCTTGGGCTCGCGCCTCAGTCTGAATTAGTGACTCCCACCGGAATCCTTGACCCCATGCTCACCTGCCATGACTTGATGACCTCAGTGTCCAGGGCCATTCATCGGGCGTGCTCGTTGACCCAAGGTTCCTCCCAGTGGTTACTCACGGGGCTTCGTCACCCCTACACCCCAGCCTCACGCCTCCTGTGTAGCAGTAGCAAGCTGGTTGGTGTCTCACTCTTGGGATCCTCGACCGGGTCCTGCTCGGGCCCCTCCCAACACTATCCAGCCTACACTGTGGGTCTGCTACCCTCCTATACCCCTTGGAGCTTGGAGTAGAACAAAATCAAAAGGAAAAGAAAAAGGGAAGCTCTAACACAAAACCCTTTAACTACCCCGCCCTGCACTTCAGTGGGACTCTGGCTGCCTCATTCCTTTAGGCATCCCATTCCCTGCCTGCTCTAAGGCACCTCCTGGTCCAGCTGCAATGTTCCCTCCGGCAGCAACTCTCTCTGGATTCCTCACAGTCCCTCTCTCTCGGGGCAGATCTCTCCAGGTGTGCCTCCTGTCGCCCTTCTGAGGAGATCCTGGCATCCCTCTGCTGCCTTGTCTTCAGCGCTGTCAAGCTACTCCTCTTCCTCCTCCTTGCTTCTGTCCCGGCTGTTCCTGCTCTTCCGGTCCAGCATTCCAACTCATCTTTGCTGCGGGGACATCAGTGGCTGTACTCTCTCCCTCCCTGCCCACTCTGCAGCGTGCGCCACCATTTTTATCTGTGCCAGCTACAGAACTGGAAGGCTTTTGGCTCAATCAAGACAAAAATGAGGAATAGACCAACAAATGAATGCACCACTAAGCTTGTTTCTATTTCTCAAAATCTTTTGCTTCTGGAGAATCAGTCAGAAGCACAATTAGTAAGGAAGATGCAGTGTGATATGTTGCCCTTGCCCATAGACTCATTGGTAAAACCGTCATTTAGTGAAAGAGACCATAGTGGTTCATGTAGTTCTGAATCAGATTTGCCTCAATCTGATTCTGAAATGGAACTAATAATTATTGCAAGTGATTCTACTGATAGTGACAGGGAAACTGGAGGTACCACAATTACCTCAGTGGAAGAGAATTAAACTCTGAAGTAGATGAGTGGACAACCACGGCATATCATGCACAGTTCTTTGGGGGTACTAAAATGAGTGTGTCAACAATTTTTAGTGCCTTACATTGTTTGTTTAAATTTAAGAAAAAAATGAAGGGAAGTACATGCTATTATGTATTGTCTTTATATTTTTACAAGTATTCCAATAAAAAAAAAGTCTTTCCACATAAAGCTTTGAATTTGTTTGAATATAACATTTAAACCACATCAGGTGTGCTGTATTTAATTTTTTCCCTAATCAAATATTTCAGTTCAAATACTTGTGGCTATTCGGACATAAAATTAGCATGGGAGTAATTTTTTAGTTTTTGTTTACTAAATATAAGTCAAATAAACATGCTAAATCAGATCATGCTCTATTTAGGGCATTGCAAAATTTTCCAATTCAAATTTTTCCAGAAAACCCACATCTCAGGACACTGCCACTGCCACTGCCACTGCCACTGCCACTGTCTGGGACCTTTCAGCCCTCTAGGCCCTTGCTTGCTGGGGCAAGTCAAAGCTGTGCAGGTCCACTACAGAGAAGGTTTTAGTCTTAGTGCATGACTGCTCTAAACTCAAGTTAACATTAACACTGATCATCACTCTGATAAGCCCAAGTGTAACATGTAACAAGGTCCATAAACAGACATGTGTTACCCTACAAGACCTCCATAATAAAACATTAGCTTTCTTTAGAAGAGAAAATCCTGGATAGATTCCACAGAAAATCTTCTAAACAAAAAAGTACATATAATTAAGCATTTCTCACATAGCAAAACACAGGATTTGGCTGATTAACACATATACTTTTTTGAAAGTCTGAGTGAAAAGAAAAAATAAATTATTCAGTATACATTTCCTCTTTTATATATCCTAGGAGCAAGTGTATTCTTAAATGCCAAACTAATTCTGTTATTTGAGAAAAGGAAACATATGGGGCATTTCTGACTTCTTCAGAACAACATTATATATACACTGAGCAAATGGTAAAAAGTGATATCAGTTACCCATCTACCTTGCTGAATTCACTGGCCTTGAAGTATTTTTTTTGGCGATTGTGAGCTAACAGTAACATCACTCTTCCTGACTCTAAAGTACTTTTAGAGTCCTCTAGGCTCTATCTTTTAAATACAATTTGTACAGTACAAGCTTCCGCTCATTTTAAGCTATTATCTGATATAAAACACATGCAGTATTCCCCAGAGCTGACTCTCTGTGCATTTCATCACTATTTGAGACTCAGCATTTCAGTGTTTTCTGATTACATTATTATTGAGCCAAATTCAGCAAGAAATATTCCCTAAAGATATAAATTTTCCTGAAAATAATTGCTTCATTATGGCAACTGAGCATACCTACCTAATAAATGCTGCCTGGCCTCCTTTTGGATTATTGCCTTCTCGTATGTTATTCCTACATGATAAAATTTGTAATAATGTTCTATTTCTTGTACAAGAAGATCCAATATATGTGCGCTTTTCTCCCTTCAGGGTGCCTTAGAAATAAAGAGGAAAGATTCTCTTCTTGAAAAACTACACTAGGACTTAAATAGCCCAGGTCCAATTTTGGGTAAGCCAATGATTTTCTTGATGATCTTGGACAAGTCACTTAATCTCTGTGCTTCAGTTCTTGCTATACGTCATTCTTCTCAATTCTTCCTGGCTTGTCTATTGAGACCTTGGATCCTTTCATGCTGGTGAAACAAGCTGATTCTTATAGACCAGTATGCCTCAATGCACCAATTTTGTAGGATTGTGTACTGTGTTGAAACTTTCTGAAGGAACTAAAATTTATCACATATTTTCACTGTATTTCAGTGAAACTACATCAGTATTTATCAATTGAGAATCTGGCTAATAGGCCTTTTAAAGCCAGAGTGTGACCCAGACTACACTCTTGCAATTCTAGGGTAACTCCATTGAGTCTGAGGTATATTAAACCTTCTTATACATGAGATCAGAATCTGGGGATTGATATTTTTTTTGTTTAAGAAAAATATCTTTAACACTGTGATGTGACCAAAATAAACTTAGCATTACTATGCAATGAGCCATGATATAGCAAAAATAGCTTTAAGCTTTGAGAAATAGCTCTAGAAATGGATCGCAGACATTGTATTAGAAAGCACACATTACAATATTCATTACAGTGTAGAATGTGAACTACATATTATTGTCAAAGAAAATCCAATTTGCTGCTTACTGCCTTCAATTTGATTTTGACAAGTGCTCAATCTTTTGCTGTATTTTGCTTTCTACATTTATCTTCTGGGGCATGTTCTGTAATGTCTGCTTAGGGCAAAAACAATAATCTTTCCATTTAATTTACTGAAAAAGCTCATGTACTCCCTGTGCTTACTAGGTGCAACAATATAAAAACAAATCCTTGTTGCTAAAGATCCATTTGACAGTCTGAAATAGATTCTGACTTTTTAATTTAAGCATAAAACTGCCGAGGGCATACGAGGGATACAGAGTTACTACTGTGTACCATTTATTTATGATTGGTTGCAAGGGTATTATCTACAAAAGCATGTATTATTTTACTAATGATGGATGGAACTCAGAAGATACAAAGAAGACTTCTCTGACCCTCACAGGGAAACCTAAAGCATACTAAATGTACCTATTTTAGTTAAAAATATGGATCTGAGCCCAAGTTCATTGCAGGTTCTGCTACGTTTTGCTAGTATTTTATCCAAATGGGACCTAGCTTTTATTGAATCTGAGTCCATTATTTGCTAATTTAGTTCACTGTCAAAACGTTAAAAGCTTGGAGGGTTTCATACTGAAATAAGGGAAAAGTCAACCATTATACAGAATTTTATTTGCAATGAAATGCTCTGTTGAAAGCCAAAACTTAAGATTCTGCCAGAGTTTGCTTTTTTATATCTAAGGTTTGGTTTATCTTATCATATTTTACCTTTGTAGATATTCATCTGAGCTATCTAACATTCTTCATGTGGAAATCTCAGGGTAAAGGATTTTTTCAAGCCTCCAGCATATTCTGATTTCAAAGATGTTAAAAGTGCAGTGTCTAACATTTTCTCAGTAATTTCATTTCTTGCCTCAGATAAAGAAGACAGTTTTGACAATCTATTTTATATTGTATAGCAAAACTAACCATTTTTTCAGCATCAAAAATGATTAAATTTAATTCATTCTGACTCTAGATCCTAAAGTAGATCCATTAATAAGAAAAGGAAGAATTGGGTGCTGATAAGCCTGAAGTCAGAAACAGCAGCCATAAACTGAGCAACAACAGTCTCATTTCTACATATATGCAGCGGGAATAATCAACAAGGAGCCCAATACTACTTTCAAGTCACGTGCAAAACAAAGATCAAGCTGAATATTAGGGTGCATACCAAGGTCCTGCCTACTTGAGCCCTGAGACTTACTTTCTAAGACTTACTTTCATTATCCCCTCAAATCTTGAGTGAAGCAGCAAAGCAGGCAGCAACAACAACCACAGCAATAGGATGAAGGCAGCTGTTCCTGCAGAATTTAATATTGTCAAAACTAGTTTAATATTTCTCAGAGCCTGAAAGTTTACATTCTGTGTTGGAAAAAAAAATGTGTCTTTAAAGTTAATAGGGTTCCATTCAGTAGATAAGACATGCTTTCATCATTAAGAACAAAAAGTTTTAGTCCTTGCTTTGGTAAAATTCTTACTGACTGCAAATGGCATTTTCTGAGCAGGGACTGCAGGGTTTGACACCCTAGGATCTGGCCACAAATCTGTATCATCTTTTTCAAATGATTTGAAAAAAATATTTCTGACACACTGACCTCTTTTTAGGTATGAGTAATTTAGTTTTTCTTAGGTAGACAAGGTTCTTTGGGTAAATGTGATATCTTACTTGGTAGGGTCAGAAGGGACCTGAGCAGATCATCAAGTCCGACCCCCTGCCATGGCAGGAAAGAGTACTGGGGTCAATGACCCTGGCAAAGTGTTCATCCAGCCTCCTCTTAAAGACCCCCAGGGTAGGAGCCAATAATATCTTTTATTAGACCAACTAAATAGTTGGAAAAATTGTTCTTTGCAAGCTTTCAGAAACAAACACCCTTCTTCAGGCACAGGGAGAATCTGCTGGTGTTATGGTTTCTTCATGGTGGAAGAGAAGCCAATATGCAAAATGCAGGTCTGCGAAAATACAAAAGCGTGGTAGTGAGGATCAGAGGGTATGGGAAACAATAGGTGTGAGGCATTTTTTTCTTATGCTTCTAAAGCACTCTAATATCTCAATTATATGTATATATGAATACCTTATAAGTATAATATACAGCTCTAGATTGATGTGTGTTCTCCAGTGATATTGTCACAATAGGTTCCCAGCTATTTGCTGCTATTTCTATAGTACATCTGAAATGGGATATAGATTTAAGCACCTAAATCCATAATTTTGATCCTCAAACTCCTGCTAAACTGTTGAATAGTCTTTAAAATACCAAAACTCTTACACGTTAATTTTTTACCTGTAAGTCTGCCTGACACACAGAGTTGCAGTTCTGTGCATGCCTGAACTGTCTCAGTCTTGATGTGGCTGAACTGCTCAGTTCCTAGCTCAAGCCTAAATCCCAATTGGAACCCAAGGACTTGGTGTCCACCTTAAGTCACCTGAAGGGATCAAGCCATTCCGAGGTCATTCTGCGTATACACCACACAAATGTAGACTTCTCTTTCTTTTTTTAAGGCGATGGTGGTATAGTGGAAATGCCCCCTTTAGTCATGTATATGTAAAGCACTTTCTCAGGATATGAAAAGCCTGGGTTCAGCATCTGAGAGGACTGAGATTTCCATCTCCCTCTTCTAATAGAGTCCTCACCCCCAGGTTAAGGCTATTCTGGAATGAGTGGCACTTACCACCATTCTTGCTGAAGTGTCACTGTGCAGAAAAACTCAGGGTTAATTGGACCAGTGAGAGATAAATAGAGAACCTCATTTGGGCTGATGTTATTGCAGGGGTGTGCAAAATGCATCCTGTCAACAGATTTGATCCAGCCCATGTGTAGCCCACTACCAACTAATTGGATCTGGTGCACAGTCAGCCAGCAGCTCTGGCTGCCACATGGAGTTGGGCAGGCAGGCAGCATTGCTTCTCCCTGGCATCAGCTGTGGACTCGGGTAAGACTCCTACCACTACCCTCCCAGTGTAGTGGAAGCTCCTACCTGGAGCCCTGACCGAGAACCTACTGGCACATCAGTCGTGGACGCAGGCAGGAGCTGCTGCTATGCTGCCTGGATAACATTTAGTCTGCATAACTCTCGAGCCTGTCCAGGTCTGCCTGTATCTGCAACCTATCTTCTGACATGACCACACTGCCCCATGAATGAACCTGATGTCATTCACGAACTTGTTGAGCAAGCTTTTCACTCCCCCATCCAAATAATTGATAAAGATGTTGGAAAGCACCAGTCCAAGCATGGGGGACACCACTGGCCACTTCATGCCAGGATGACAGAGATCCATTCATGAGAACTCTCTGGGTCCTACCCTGTAGCCACTTTCCCACCCTTTGAACCACTGAGCAGCTGAGCCCACAATGTTTTAGTTTTCCCACAAGGATATTATGGGATACTAGAGGATATTGTGAGATACTTTGAACTGTTTGAGGTGCAGTTTCCCAGAAACCTCTGCACCTATCTCCTTGAAACATGGCAGGCATCATGTCCTAAGAAGGAGCTTCTGTCCCTGCAATTTTCATCTGAATAAGTAGGAAATGGCAAAGATTTAGGCATTTTCATGATTCCCCATTATAGCCTATGGGCAAAACCTCAAAACATGTTTCATAGTTTCTAGGGTTGGAAGGGACCTGAGCAGATCATCTAGTCCGACCCCCTGCCATGGCAGGAAAGAGTACTGGGGTCAAA
>NW_017728910.1:30853926-30864389 GCF_001723895.1 Crocodylus porosus | reverse complement strand
CTGGTGGCCCCTCATGGATGTGTGCCAGAATAATTTTCTCAAACAGCTTGCCTAGGATCGAGGTAAGACTAACTGGCCTATAGTTTCCTGGGTTCGCCTTCCTCCCCTTTTTGAAGATGGGAACCACATTGGCCCTCTTCCAGTCCTCCAGCACCACACCAGAGCACCACGAGTGCTCGTAAAGCCATGCCAGGGATCCTGCAATGTTGAAACAGTGAAACAGTTTCAATGATACAGCAAAACAGTTTTGACAAAACAAAATAGAACAGGGCTTTGAAATGAAATGAAATGATTAAATGAAACACTGTCCCTTTGAAATGGTGAAACTGAAGTCAAAATGAAATGGTGCTCTTTTGCTTGCTAATAATAAATATGCTTGCTATTACATAGCCCATTTTAAAGTTAAATTCTATAAATTGCTCACAGTTTCTAGCCCTTTTACATCCTGATCAGTTGCTGTCTTCTGCCTTAAGAAGAGAACTCACCAGCTCTCATTGGTAAGTCTTCTCCACTCTCACCCGGGCAGTATCTCACACACCCCATATTACAGTAAAGTTCTGCACCTCTGCATGTATTTCAGTAATCGTGCTCAGCTGCTTCTTCACTCTCTGTCCCCTTCTGGGGAACTAGCTTTGCTGCTGACAATTTTTAGCCATTTCCTTCCTTTATTCATTTCCAGCTCTCATTCTTTTTCTTTTGTTTTCAGGTGTGGGAGTGCTCAGACTGAGCAACGCAGCCTGTTGACATCATCTCCCTGCACTGAGTCCCCCAGCCTCCTGGTGAGTGAGTGCTGTAAATACCTCAGTAATAGGGTTGGAGCTAGTTTCCCTTTTACAACTGTAACCCAGGAGGTGGAGCTACCCAACAGCTCCAGCCAAATATGGATCCCTGGGTTCTCTGCCTTGGTGCCCTCCTTCCCAGAGTGTAGAGAGTCTCCCTACAGAAGGACACCTGGAGCCTCTCAACCTTCACTGAGGCAACATGCAATACTTAACTACATACAATTTATCTACATAGGGATGAAAAGGAAGGTAAAAAAGACCATAAAATCAATATATACACCAAAAAGATACTAATAATTATAAATATGCTACAGCAGTATGAAACCCAAAACTGCCTCTTCTGGAAATCTGGGAGCAGTCTCTGGGGAGGGTTGAGAGGTCAGTGAGAACCCCTTACAGTCAACTCTCAGGTCAGTTCCTAGATGAGTTTCACCCTGTGTTGCTTGTAGTGACATTGTACAACTCCCAGTGATGAATATCATACTGGTCCTGGATGCAAGTAACAACTCAGTCTTTTACACACACTCTCTACCCCGTGCTCTCCCCCCACATACACCAGACAGACAGCAAAGTTCTGACTCACTCAAATGGGTAAGCCCCTTCAGAGTCTTATATTGTAGAGTATAGTAGTCAGATCCTCCCTGGATCAGCCTTGAAGCAATCACCCTTCCTGCAGCGTGGGTGGAGTCAACCTCCTGTGGCCAGAATCTGTCTCTTCCCCCTCAGCAGGGGCTCTGGCAAGCACCTGACTCCTGCACCCCTGAGAGGGATTTTTGTCCTGTTCCACATCTTGGTGAAAACCTGGATTATTGCAATCCCTATCTGCAATCCCTCTCTCTAGCATTCAGAATTCAATGGGGCACTCTCCCCCACAGGAGACAGGTGACTCTTCCCACCTCCCCTTCATGGGCAGGCTGCAAGCACTCTGGGGCCACAATCCCCTCCCCTATAATAAACAAAGGATGTCCTGACAACCCTGTCCAGGCTTGGCAGGTGTCCTCTTGCTCTGTCTCCCAAATCCTGCTAGCCCTTGGAGCAGTGTCTCAGTCTCTGCCATGCTGTTTTTGCTCCACCTGTCTCTTGCCGGCTTCAGGATTTTCTGGAAGTTTATTTAACTGCCCAGCTGGCACCCCAGCTCTTCAATGCCCATGTGCTTCTCCTCCCTGACTGCAGCACGTGCTTTCTTTTATCCCCTCAGGGGGGTCACACGCTGGGATAGTAGGCCATCCAATCAGGAGTTTGGAGTGAATCATGGATCATGGCTAGTCCAATCAGAAGTATGGGTTGAATGGTCTAATCACATTGAACTTCCCTTTTTGCAACAGGTTGAAATATAAACTCAACCAGACAAAGACCAGGATGTAAGCGAGCCTGATCTAACTCCATTTCATAATAAACTTGCCAGCTGTCATGATTCATTTCATAATTCTTTAACTATCATGGTAACTTCTTAAAATTCTATGCATGATAGCTTCACCAAAAAATAAATAAATAAGAATGCCATTGAGAATCAATATACATCAATCTAAGTTTCAGAAATGGCAGTTCCCACCATGTAAACCTGGTTAATCAGGCACTTAGCGTACTTTAATCAAGTACTTTGTTTCATCTTGATCTTTAGAAAGTGGTTGCAACAAATACCAATATTGCCGTGATAGATTATGTGATGTTATCTTTATATGTGTCCACTTCACAGATATGTTTGTATCAGATGAGCTTAGTGATTGTAATTTTTACTTTTCTGTGTATCACAGAGAATCAGAATGTTCTAATATGGTCCTTGAGATAATGCAGACATGTACTGCTGTAGTTAGGTGTTTGTATTAACACAGTCGGGTTCTCCAGCTTGATTAGACCAGAAGCATAGGAGATAATTCTAAGGATTTATCAGCTAGGAGCCAGTAGTGACATATAGTATCGTGGCAGAAGATAATTACTTTGTATTTAGTTGCACCTAGAAATCCTAGCTGAAATTAGTGCTCGAAAATTCTAGAGTGCACATACATGGAGTAAGGGGAAGTTCCTATTCCAAAGGCCTAACAGTTTAAATAGGCAAAGGAGAGAAATGAAAATGGAGGCACAGAAAAGGCACATAAATTCAGACATATGATTGCTGGTAGAACCAGGAACAGATCCTCATCTCCTCAGTCCCATTCCCCTATATACAATGGAATACGTTGCCCGTATAATTAAAAAATGTGGTTCTTCCTTTTTTCCCACTACCTTATAAAGGCTTCAGTGCTCTATCTACAGACATCAGACTAACATGGGGTGCCCATTCATCCTGATTTGGCCAGGACAGTCCTAGATATCATAAGCTGTCCCAGCATCCTGGACAGTTAGTGAAAATTCAAACAAAAGTCCTGGATTTGTACCACTCTGCCTGCACTACCCAGCCCTAAGCAGTGGCTGGAGGTGGGGGGTGGGCTGATCTGGGCACCAGTCCTCCTGCCTGGGGCAGGGGCTGGTAAGGGCAGGGTGGGAGGATAGCACTGTTATGAACATGGGCTGCCCACATGTATGTTCACCCATTTGGAGCCCAGTGGAGTTAGGACCAAGGTGAGAGGTGGGGCAGCTTGGACCCCTGTCCTGAGAGGATCAGGGTCCTCCTGCCCCCCTCCCACCAACCTGGCTGTTGGAAACCAGGTGTTTGGGGGAAAGGGGGCTTCAGGCTCTGCCCTGGGACTGTGGCCTGGCCAACTCCATCCTACCTGTGTCCTGCTGCCAGGGGCTGAGGCCCACACTCCCATTAAGTATGTATAGGTGTGCACATTGGGGTGGGTGAGAGGACAAGTTGGAAAGGGGGAGAGAAGGAGGGAGGTCCAAGAAAGATAAGTAAGCAGAGGGTCACAAAGACAGAGAGGAGGGAGGTCTGGGGGAAGTGGTTGGGGGGAAGCTATGGGAGGACAGAAGTGGTGAGGAAGGTAGGAGGCAGAAGACAGAGAAGGAGTAAGTGGGGTGCACCAGGGGAGAAGTGGGGAAAGGGAGTTAAAGGAGAAGAAAGATGGTGGGGAGTGGGAGAGGGGCATATAGATGGAGGCAAATGTAGGCTGCCCAGGCTGTCAGCCTCTCACTGACATGATGGTCAAGCAACTGCACAAGGTGCAATGCACATACATGCCAAAACAGCAGCCTGGATCCAGAGCTGCTGTACACATGCAGACACAGAAAAACACATACACACGTATACAGATATATACTAGGCCTGTGCGAAGTGTCTAATATTTGTTTTGGATTCAGCTGATTTGGAGGACAGTGATTTGATTCAGTGATTCAAATCACTGTCCCAAATTGATTCAGCCAAATCTCCAAATCAGCCAGGCCCATCCCCCTCAGCTCAGCAATGGCTGCCCTGCCTGCCCCAGCTCCCAACACTTGTTTTAAAAAAAAAGCCCTGGCTCACTGGGCACACTCTATAGGGGGCTCTGAATGAGCCCCCTGACCCCCCTGACCTCCCCCACTGACTCAGACCCCCCATGGCTGCCCTGCCTGCTGCAGCTCTGGCCCTTTAAGAAGAAATAATACCAAAAAAACCCTGCACTCACCGCTCCTGCCATAGACACAGCTTTAACTGTTTTTTCTACATACCTCGAGGTACCAGGCATGGCTTGTGAATGCTGTGATGCTGGGGCAGATGCAGCGTCCCACAGGAGTGCCCCACAGGAATGCACGGGGGGCGGGACACTGTGTGAGCTCAGTACTTCTGGTCCACTTCTAGGTCTGCCAGGAAGCATGCTGGGGGAACCCCCCCATGTTCTCTTGGCTCAGCAATTGGCCATTGGGGGACCCCAGGCACCACCCCAGACCCAGGGGCATGAATTGCCAAACTAGGCAGGTACAGAGGAGCCCCCCAGGACACTCCCTGGCAGACACAGAAGTGGACTGGAAGTGCATCTGGTCCATTTCCAGGTCTCCTGCCAAGCGTGCTGGGGAGCCCCTGTGCTCCTGTGGGATGCTCCATCCACCCCAGCATCTCAGCATTCATGAACTACCTAGTACCTTGAAGTATGTAGGAAAAAAATTTTAAGCTGCATCTATGAATAACCAAATCTTTCTGAATCTCTCTGAATTGATTAGATGCATTTACTTTAAAAAAAAGAAAAGAAAAGTTATCCAAATTAGCATCCATTTCAGTTCTTGATAAGGAGATGAAGGCAAAGTACTTTGTTATAAAATAATTGTAACCCTTGACATATATTCTGGGATGCTGTTGATTTTGCTGCCTCTACTCATTAGGAATTACATTGTTTACAGTGCTGAAAGGAAAAGAAATTATCGCTAAATGTACAGCTCTTCCCTGGGTACTCTCATAATTTTGGTCATTTTGTTCACCCCCGTAGATATTAGTGTAGACTATTTTATCAAACAGAAGGAAAACAAATGAGTAGGTGCTACTGTTATACCTAACTCCTTAATACTTTGGATTTCAAGACACAGAGGGGTCATTTATACTCATTGAACAACAGCAATATAAATTACTAAAATTAGTAGAAGAAACACAATATTTGTACTTAGCTGAAAAGCTGCAGCTGGCAGAGACAGCTAATTATATTTGGTCACACAGGTAGAATGATATGTATTTCTTCAAGTGAAAAATCATTGACATTATAATATGATTATAATAAAGCCTCAGAAAGTTCTTAAACATAAAACTTCATTACCAGATCAAATCATAATTTACCTGCATGTAAAATGAAAATTAAAAGTTAATACAGATTATTTCCTCCTCCTGGCAAATTGCAAAGGCTTTAGATATTTTAACAATGACAATTTAAGAGCCATCTTTGAACGTCTGCCTAAATTACTGACCATATTCCCAACTTAATTTACTGCCATTTGTTTAATAGATGATACTAACATGAGTGAAGGATAGTGTTTGAAAGAAGGGATAGTCAGGATTAACTGATGGCACAGAAATACTCAAATGAATCTGAGCATGACTACATTTGGGTGCACCAACTGCTTTATTGTTAAAAATTATTGATGTTTCCAGACAGAAGAAAACAGACAAGGAGAGACAGATGATATATAAGGAGGGAAGTAAAAGAAATTCTAGCCATGCTAGGGATCAGTTGTTGCTGGAAAAAGGGAAAAAAAGGAGCTTATACAAATAAAGATGTGAAGGCAAGTGACCTGCTAGTGAAGCTGAATCATCTGTCAAGCATCTGGGAACACAAGAACTTTGTCAATAGGATACACATGTCCACATTTAGGCTGAGAGAGCCAGTTGGCTAGAGCTATTTGTGGGGACACAAAGGAAAAATAGAAGACTGGCTGCTCTGTAGGAAGCAGACTGCCTGTTGGCCATCTCACACAGCAGAATTTTATTTTATCCCCTATCTGTTATAGTCCAGAACTATCAAGCAGACATGGAACCAAGGGAAGAAGAGTGAACCCCAATGGTCCAAGAAGCAGAGCCACGTGTCCCAAAGGTTGAAAAGCTCATGTCTACCATCCCAAGAAGAGGGCATGAAGGGCGGAGGGTGGGGGGACAGTTAATTAGATGTTCCCTTCCAAGGGTAAAATTGCAGCAGTGAGAAAATGAGAAGATTTGAGCAACTTGTCAAATGCTTAGGATTCTTATACACATGCCAATTATATGGAGAATCAAAAGGAAAAACAGGAGGCCTTAACTAACCAAAACTGAGTTAGTTGACATGAGAAAGATTTGGTAAGATATTTATATAGTATAATATAGAATACCTTGTTCAGGAAAGAGAAGCAGAAGGTAAAAGGATTATGATGATGTACTATATATCAAGATTGTGTATAACTGCTCTGAAAACCGGAGAGATAGAAGGCAAATTTTTTGAACATCTCTGGAAGAAGATAAAAGGGAGAAAAGAAAAGAAACCAATCATTGTCGGTCATCTGCTACAGACTACTTACCAGTAATCAGGAGGAGATTTTTTTGAGCAGCTAACGAGTATCCACAAGACAGAACCCAGTGGTAATAGAGGTTGATAATTACACAGATATCTTGTATTAGAGCAGGGTACCTGTAATTTAACAAGTTCTTTGAGGATGTAGAAGCAGATTTTTTCCAAGAGGTGGAAGAAGTTTCCAGAAGACTAGCTGTTTTTATTGATTTTAATTAACAGAGAAAACTGATTGACAACCTGAGGTTGGGTAATTTGGGTGAAAGTGATCACAAAATGATAGGGCTCACAATTTTAGGGAAAGGAAGGAAGGAGATCAGCAAAGTAAGGTAAATGGACTTCAAGAACCAGACTTCCACAAACTCAGGAAGTAGGTGCAGTTTTTTGGGAGAATATTCTAAGAAGAAGAAAGTATATAGAAGAGATTGCAATTACTAGAAGAGACTGAATTAAAGGCACAACAGCAAACCAGCCCAGTGCAGAAGAAACATGGAAAGTATAGTAGGGGTGCACCATAGGTTTGTCAGTGACCTTAAAATTTAAGAAAATCTCATAAAAGGGGTAACAAGGATACAGAACAAAGGGTGAGTGCAAAAGAACAGAATAAAATAAAAAAATCTGAGGCCCAAAATAAGTTAAAACCAGTGACAGAAATTGACATGACAATAGCCCTATTTATATTCTATAAATATATTAGAAGAATAAAGCAAGGAAATTAGAAGCCTATTCCATACACAATTAATTTTAGCAATAAGATTTAGGAGTATAGGCCAAAATAGAGATTAAAACCTGCTAAATAAATGCAGGCATGCTGGATCTATCTTGTGGATCCTGATGAAATTCATTAAAGAGTACTCTAAGAAACTGGCTGAAACAATTAATGAGCCATTTCTAATTATCTTTGATAAATCATGGGAGAATGGAGGTCCCAGAGATGGACAAAGATAACACCTATCTCTGTAAAAGAGCCCCTGAGGCATCATAGACTAGTCAGTCTAACTTCAATATCTAGAAGGATCTAGATCAAATTATTAAATGATCATTGTATAAGTGCCTAGAGGATTATAAAATGATAAACAGTAGCCAATACTGATTTAGCAAGAACAAATTCTATCACACCACTTTTGCTGTGGTAACTAAACCAGTGTATAAGGGGAAACAGTAAGACTGTGCAAAATTTCACCGACTCTTTTGTTTTAGACACTGTTTTGACCAATTTCGTGGTCAAAACAGCAAAATTGAAACAAAACAAAAGCCTCAAAACAAAACGAGGCTGGTCAAAAGTTTTCAAAAGTCAAAATGTTTCGACCATTTGGGACTGACTTCCCATCCACAGCACAAGATCTGGTAGGGGATAGTGAGGCAGCCCAGCTGAGCTACTTCCCTGGCCCCTGCACTAGATCACTCCGGGGGCCAGAGGCAACCCAGCTGAACTGCTTCCCTGACCCCCATGATAGATCACGCCGGAGGCAGGAGGCAACCCAGCTGGGCTGTGGGAGGCAACTCAAAACAGCAAAATTGAAACAAAACAAAAGCCTCAAAACAAAATGAGGCTGGTCAAAAGTTTTCAAAAGTCAAAATGTTTTGTCCATAGGCTGGACTGACTTCCCATCCACAGCACAAGATCTGGTAGAGGATGGTGAGGCAGCGCAGCTGGGCTACTTTCCTGGCCCCTGCACTAGATCACTCCGGGGGCCAGAGGAAACCCAGCTGGACTGCTTCCCTGACCCCCATGATAGATCACGCTGGAGGCAGCAGGCAACCCAGCTGGGCTGTGGGAGGCAACTCAGCTGGCCATGCTAGATCATGCAGGGGTTGGAAAAGAAGCACAGCTGGGTTGCCTCCTGCCCATGGCACAATCTGACACAGGGGATGGGAAAGCAGCCCAGCTGAGTTGCCTTCCACCCCAGTGTGATCTAGCATGGGGGACAAAGAAGCAGCCCAGCCTGGGCCATTTAGTGCTGGAGATGGGAAGTCAGCCCAGCTGGTCTGACTTACCATCCCCAAAGAAACTTGAAAAAGCCTTGAAACAGCCTTTCTCTTTCAATGGAAGGGAACAGAACAACTGTTTCAACTAAAAATGAAACTCAAGATGAAACACTGTTCCGTCGAACCATCAAAACTGAAGGCAAAATAGAATGGTACCATTTTGCATAGCCCTAAGAAACAGATTTGTGATATATCTGCACTTTATTAAGGACTTTGACATTACCATATATCTGTGCTGGCCAACCTACAGTACGCATGCTATAAGAGGCACAGGCAGCTTCTGTATATGGCACATAGCACATCTGGAGGGGGATAGGCAGGACAAAAATTAGAATCAAGCAACAGATTAAGAAGGAAACACAAGGCAGAAAACACAAAGCAGAGCAGCAAATTGGGCAGAGGAAGGGGAAGAGGACTAAAGTGGCACTCAGAGGGCGTGTTCACATGAGTGTGGATATTTGGTTCCCCAGAGACCATAAACAGCACTACACCTTGTGCTACCACTAGTTGTCCCCAGGGAAGGCCAGTGCCATGTGCCCTCTGGCAAACAGCTGTTTACCCTGGCTGGGGTGTGGAGGCTGGTACCAGCATTGGGCTGGCTTCAGCAGCCTTACCTCGGATCCTGGGGTCCTCCCAGGGCTGCAACAGCAGCAGTCCTACTGCTCAGACCCTGGCCAATAGGTGGACTGTGACTACAGGTGACCAGGCTTTTGTTTTGAGTAGTGCCCACTGCCCCTGAGTGTACTGTGTGCACTGCTCTGCTCCTTTTTGTGTGGGTTTTTTTTTGACTCCTGGATATCTGCAGCACCACATACCATATCGCCACACTCATCTGGATGTGGCAGAGCATAATTTGTAGCACACCTGCCGCAAAGGTTGCTCCCCCACGCCCCAACTCTCCCCCGTCTGACATGAACTTCTCATAAGCAAACTATAGAAATATGGTTTGACTGACTACCTTGAAGTCAGTGAACAACTGACTGGAAAACCACAATCAAAGTGTGGAAAAGAACTACTGATTTGGCCCATCCATACAATCTATATGGCCTCCGTTAGCACCTTTTCTAAGAGTTCAGTGCTCCTGGCAGGTGCTCTGGCTGAAAAGTCACTACTTGTCCTTATAAAAGGAAAGGTTTGAAAACCTACAACTTCAGGACTTAGAGATACATATTAAAAGTGTTTATTAATCACAGAGGCTGAAGTAGAAACAAGTATTAGTGTCCTAAGGAATTAAAAGGGCTTTTTTTTTTTCTCTTATGCAGGAGGTCAGGATTAGCTTGATTAGGCAGAAATTCACTGCGTTCCTTCCAACTAAATTGACAGCCTGTTATATTTTCTTGGGTGAATCACAAGCCTGATAATCAGCTCTCAAAAAGATATATATTATATGATATATTTGATATTAAGCTGGACAGAGCTATCTTATATGCCATATATGCTAAAGAATAACAGAAGCACTAATACTACACTTTGGAAAAATCTAATTGGTTTAGTTTTTGAAAGCCAAACCAATTTAGGAATGTCTCTTCCTGCCTCTTGTTACTGTAAGATGACCATCAATTGGCTCAAAGCTCTGAATTATAGACAGAAGACTTGTTCATGACATTGAAGTGGGAAGAATAATTCTTGAAACTTTACCTGTCACAAATGAAGTCACATACAATCAGTGTGATGGTGGACCTTGCCTTTCTGTGTCCTTTTATAATCTCCCAAAGAGCTGTAAGTACCCCGACTTTCCCGCCTGCCACATCTTGGATGTTATTATAATATATTCTGCTTTATGGAGTCACTTTTCAGGAGGGTTGTTATATAT
>NW_017728910.1:30818148-30853826 GCF_001723895.1 Crocodylus porosus | reverse complement strand
AGCCCCCACTTCACCATCACAATCTGGGAGCAGGGGGCTGGGAAAGCCTCATCTTCCAGCATCATCTCTGTGACAGTGGGGCCAGCACTGGGAGATCCTTATATCCCAGTCTGAGCTTCGCAGTTGCAGGGCTTGGGCTGGGAGATCCTTATCTGCCAGCACCAGCCCCAATACCATGGAGCTGGTGCTGGGACATAAGGGTCTTCCAGCCTGAGCTCCATAACCACAGAGCTCAGACTGAAAGATAAGGATCTCCCATCATCAGCCCCATGGTCATGGACCTGGTACTGGGAGCTCCCAGCTGGCAGAGGCTGAGGAGCCTGTTCCCTGCCCAGCTCCATGATCATCAAGATCCCCAGCCTCTTCCCCACCCAGTTCTGTGATCACAGAGATGACCAGCTGAGCGAGGAACACTATGATGAGCTCCACCTTAGCTGTTACCACACAGGAAAGAGATCTTGGAGTCATTGTGGCCAATTCACTAAAAATATTACCTCAATGTTCAGCAGCTATCAAGAAGGCAAACAACATATTAGGAATTAATAAAGGAGTGAATTATAAACAAAACTGAAAGTATCATTATGCCCCTTTATAAATCCATGGTGCATTCACATTTGAATACAGTGCCCAGTTTTGGTTCCCACACCTCAAAAAGGATATAGAAGAACTAGAAAAAGTATGGAGAAGGGTAATGAGGATGGTTAATGGTATGGAGGGGCTTTCATATGAAGAGAGAGTACTAAGGCCTATTCAGTTTAGAAAAGAGATACTCGAGGGGGGTCATGATAAGGGTTTACAAATTACTAAATGGTGAAGAGAAAGTAAATAGGGATTTATTATTTACTGTCTCTCGCAATACAGGAACTGGGGGTAACAAAAGGAAATGGAGGGTTTAATTGGAGAAATTAAAGGGTCTCCTGATTCAATTGTGATTTAGAGATTCAGCCACCAAATCAGGCCGAATCGAATCAGGGACCAAAGCTTTGCACAACCCTAATAAGGAGTCAACTGAGTTTTGAGAGAGCCAAAAGTATGCACTGTTTCTGAACTTTGAATGAAAGATTTAAGTTTTATCCCATGTTTACTAAATATTAGAGAATTATTACATATGAACAATGGTTTACTCTTGCAGTGTTTCTTTTGTTATTTAAAATGTGTAAAATCTAAATAAACACAATATTTTTATGATTTAATTTTTGTTGCTGGATTTTACTCACTTAATGTAACCTACAAAATAAAACACCTGAGGACAGCTGAGATTGGATTAAGTGTCACAGTATTAACTGTGGTTCATCATTACAAAGTTAGATCCTCTTAAGAAGACTAGAATATCTATGACATTAACATATGGTTCATTGCAAACAAGTGTGAGTGTTGGCAAAGACAACCTTTATAGTATCAGTTCAATCTTGAAAATGGATTTGAAGTTCATTTTAAATTTGGAAGTAGAGTGTAACTTTACCAGCTCTTGATATTTACAGTATTCTGATGTGATAGTCAAGGCTGACATTCTTCTAACTGCCTTTTTTTCATGTCTTAAGTGTTGTTGTGACCTTATATTGATTATTTATTCAATGTATGTGCTGTTCTTCTAAACAAAGATTCAGTGGTCAATATCTGTAACAAAACACTACTTTTAATTTAGAAGATCCTTATCTCCCAGCCCCCACTTCACCATCACAATCTGGGAGCAGGGGGCTGGGAAAGCCTCATCTTCCAGCATCATCTCTGTGACAGTGGGGCCAGCACTGGGAGAACCATCTAATGTACTGGAATAGATCCCCAGCCAAAGCTTGGTTTTGAGGCAGAGTCAAACAGAATCAGAAAATTGTAAGTACTTGTCTTCTTTATCTCATCAAGTGGTTGTCTTCCATACAAGACATTATGCTCTGGGATGCTAAAGAAAAAAAGAAGTGACTTTTGAACAGATTAGCATAAGCTGGATTTTTATATTTTCTGATATTTTTCTATTTCATATTTTCTCTTGTCTCAGGCTACCATATTATTCTGTTATGTAAAAAAATAGAAAAAGTGTTATCAGTTTGTTTGCTTTTAGAAATGTTGATGCCAGTTACCAAACAGGAAACGGGAACCCACAGTGAAATAGACACAAGCTTTTCAGGAAAACAAAAACAAGGTATTTATGCTATTTATGGAAGTCAAATATTGAGTAACCAAATTATGGTTATAAAATTAACATACAGATCCATTACACAATACACTCTACTCACACAATATCTGGTATGTTGCATAAGAAAAAGATTAATTATGGACAGTACCTAAAAAAGTAGTGTGAAACAGAAATCCAGTGTAGTAGCGCCTTTGTTGTTTAAGAATCAAATTTCTTCCATTGCTAATTTCATGCTGAATATGAGAGTAGATCATAGAGAAGTAATGCTGGAAGAAACCTCAGGAGATCATTTAGTCCAACCAGGAATCAAACCTGTGACCTTCGTGTTATAATCACCTGAGCTAAAAGTACTTTCAAGGAAACAACTCTGCTTGGTACAGTTGCCTAATCAGCTCTTCAGTAAACTCTCTGTGTCTTCACATGTGTTTCTATTAAGTCATAATAAACACCTATGCAGATTAGTACTGTCCTACCATGGTGTTATTAACTTATCAGCAACACCCATCTAGATGTCAATGTAGCTGGCTGGGGCATGAGGGTGCTGTAGTATGGGGGCTGCCTGCCAGCTAGCCCAACATTGAAGCACCCTCATGCCCCAGCCAGCCCACTGAGGTGGTGTTCTTTGGAGAACTATCTATGGTGATGCCAAGGTGTCTTTCCTGAGTTGTAACAGCTAGTTCAGAACCCAGCATTCTGTATGTATACCTGAGGTTATTTTTATCCAGGTGCATTATCTTGGACTTGTTGACTTTGAAGTTCATCTGCCATTTTGTTGCCCACTCACTTAGCTTGGTGAGATCTTTCTGCAGCTCCTTTCCATCATTTTGGGACTTGACTACCTGGAATAATTAGGTTTCATCTGAAAAATTGGAGATTTCATTGTGCACCCCCATTTCCACGTCATTGATGAAAATGTTGACTCACCATTAACTATCAAACTAGCATGTGCTGCATCCTCACATGGCACCAGGGCTGCTCACATTTTATAGCTGACGGTACTGAGTGGTCCATGACATTTGCACTGAGTTCACTGACAGTAGCAGAATGGAGCTATGCACAGATGGACAAAGAAGCTTTAAGTCTGGTGTTGGAAATAAAGAAATTTAACCAATACCTATAAGGTAGGAAGTTTAGATGGGTCATAGATCATCAGCCTTAAGTCTCAATTTTCCACCCTAATAAATGACTATCTGGGACAAGTGCAGCAGGTATGCAACAATGAGCTGTCTTTTTATGACAAGGACTACCAAAAAACAAAGGCACATGGAAATGCTGATGAACTCTCTTGTTTAGCCGTGAGATAGCCTTCTGTAGTAGAAACAGAATCTACTGAAAATGTGAACTTATTTCAGCTAGAGTATTCCCCGGTGGCCCGTAGTGTGACTGGGTAAGAAACTAAGAAAGATCCTGTATTAGCATAGATGTATGAAGCCACCCTGAAAAACTGTAAATATACAGATGATCCTAATTTAGCACCTTTTTATGCATGCAAAGCTGAACTACTATACATCAAGGACATGTCATGTGCAAGATTTGTGGTGTTATACCCAGCAAACAGTGCCCAAGGATTTTAAAATAACTGCATATAGGGCCCCTAGGAGTTATAAAAATGAAGGCATTAGCCAGGAGGTTTGAAGGGTGGCCAGGTATTGATTAACCAGTTGAACTTGTCAAAGAATGTGTGGGATGCCAACAGATACAGAAGATGCCCAGACCAGCATCATTATACCCATGGGAATGGCTGTCCATGTCCTGGAAACTGCTCTATATTGATTTTGCAGGACCAGTTTTAGATATGATGTACCTAGTGACTGCAGATGCCCACTCCAAATAGGAAGAAGTTTTCTGCATGAAAATTACTACAGTAACACAGACAGTAGGAAAAAAATGCCATTTCTGTTTGCATGGATAGGATTGCTAAAATAAGTTTTAACTGGTAACAGCCCACAATTCAGCTTGAATGAGTTTCAAGAGTTCATGAGGAAAAACAGCATCTGGCATATCACTTCTTCATCATACCATCCAACCCCAGATGGACTGGCTGAATGATTTCTAAAGTCTTTCAAGAATGCCTCAATTTCCATGAAAGAAGAGGCAGTGTCAGTGCAGCGAAAGATAGCCCACTCTTTGCTAGTGTACCAGAATGTAGCATATACTAAAATGAATGAGATAATGGCTGTTTATGGGCCAGGTCACAGCTGGACTTATTAAAATCAAACTTGCAGCACCGTGTTAGAAATTGCCAAATAAATCAGGCCATGAGAAGGTGAACAGGCACCTCTAAGCATTTATATGTAGGTCAAAAAGTATTGATTACATTGATTTAAGGAATGGCAGCCTGACGTTATGAGTGCACAAACAGGTCCTTTATCTTATACAGTGCAAGCAGGATCTAATACTGTTTGCTGCTGTGACATCAATTAATTATGAAATGCAGGCATGACTGCTGAACAGGGCATGGCAGCAATAGTAGGTGCCCCACCTGTTGTCAAGACATCAGCTTTGGAACTTATAGTGATGACAAGCAATCCTACAGCAGAAAGTAGTGTGTTGTCTGGCCAGGATCTGATCATGCGGACCCACCTACATCCATTGAGGAGACGTAGGAATCTGACAGGGATGAAGAAAGGTCACCTCCTCAAAACTGTGTTTAAAGGAGTAGTAGGCACTATGCAGGAAGGAAACATAAACATGAATCTGTCATAATACTCAGTGCAGCACAGTCTCAGGGAAGTAGTCAAGGTGAGTAACTTTCTCCCAAAGAGCAAAGGCAAGCCATTGGAAAGGATCACAGTGTGTTCGCTATTATGGGTGTGTGTAGATGAAACGGGAGCTCTAAATTGAACTGGTGGGTTTTTCAAAACAGTGCTTCAATTTAGGGCCAATTAAACCCCAGCAGTGGGGAGGGGAGGGCGAGCTGCCAGTAGGCAGAGAGGTCCCTGGGTTGCAGGAGGGGAGGCTGGTGCTTCTCTCCATAGCAGCAATAGCCCCCCCCTCTGGTGGCACCTACTTATAGGCACCCAGCTTGGGCAGTCCTGGGGGGCACCACAGCTGTGGAGAGAAGCACTGGGCCTCCATGCAGCTCAGTTAGGCAGGCAGGCTCCAGGTGGGGAAAGAAAATCAAACTCACCGTTTTTCTTGGGTGGAGCCTGCTTTTCCAGGCTGCTGCTAGGCTGCCAGCAAGGCTTCCTGTGGAACCACAGGGCTGCACAGAGCCCAGTGCTTCACTCCACAGCTGTAGGGGCAGCAAACTTGGAGGAGTGTTAGTTTGCTGCACCCCAAGTCATTTAAGGCTCATTAAGCCACCGAATTTCCTAGAGCAGTTGGAATTAATGTGCATTATGTTGTTGTGGTGTGCAAATACTGACACCATTAAAGTGGTGCAAAAGCATTTAGCCAACTTTAAAATGCTGTGCACACATGCCGCCATTTTGTCTATGCATGGCCTATGTCACTATCATTTCAAAAGTGGGAGCAGGAGATGTGATATATGTGAATGTGTTGAATCTACTAATGTCAATGCATATATAGTTTTGCTTTATGTTTACAACATACGCTGTTCCTGCCAGACTACAGCACTCTTTCCCACACCTGTGGCTGGAATAATTTATTCCTGAATGCTTTGGACAAATGTAACAAAGCTAGGCAGTGTCCAACTTGGGCAGAAAGGAAGGGAATAGTGGCAGCTGCTCCTCTCTCCTCCCAGACTGGTTTTGTTCACACTAGATTTATGAGGCAGTCCTGATACCTTGTTCCCAGCAGGAACAACCTTTCTAAATAACTGACTGTGACCCCTCTGTTCAATAATAGGAGAATTTTATTCATATACAGTGATAGAAATAAAACTAATGCAAGCAATGTAAGAAACATGACTTCACAGTCCTACTTGTTTACCAGTCCTAGGGTTTCACAAGGAGATGGTCCTTCTGGCCAGTATGCAAACACTACCTTGTGGTTCTTGTTTGAGTATCTCTCTCAGACATCAGCAGCCTGGGAGGTTGGGGGCCAATGCCCCAAATTGCTGCCTGGAGAGCCCTCCTTTTGTATTCTTTTTCTCCAGATGACTCTTTATTTCTGGGTACTGCTGATTGGTTTCCCTCTGGTTGTCATGCTCTTCACATTCTGCCTTGTCAGCCCAATCCCTTGTTTCTTCAAACACATCATGTGAACACATCTTAATTTGGTCATTTCCCCAACACCTGGTAATCAGGGGCTCTTCACTGGGTTACAGCTGGTCATTGGGACTTGATGCTAATTCTGCATGTTCCTAGCTTTTTAGGAAACAGTGGCTTTTTGCTGCTGCATGTTTTCAATTTCCTACAATGTATGTGCCTCTCTGTATACTAATCTTGCACCCTTGGATGCTAAAATGAGAATGTGAATCTTCACTAGAAACAAACTTTAACCCTAATTTACCCTTGCTGTTCCTCTGGACTATTATTCTAATGCAATATCTATTCTCCACACATCAGCCAATTTCTAAAAGCAGATCTCTAAATATCATTTTCTAGCCATCAGTTTGAGGAAAGGAAAGTAGCAGCAAGGCACAGCACCCAGTCCCTTCCTGAAATTGGGTGTTTCCCTGGCTTGAAGAAGGGCCTGGGGGTGTTCTTCAATACTCACTTCCCTTCCCAGACTAGTTTGGGAGGGGAGAGGAGCAGCAGGACAAAACCTTGACTGGAGCAGCTGCTCCTCTGTCCTGCTCCTGGTCTCAGGGAGCAAGGCAGAATAAGCAGCAGGGAAATCCTCTGCCTGCTTCTTACTTCTGGCATTTGTCAGGAGCTTTGCAAGGTGACCAGGTATTGATCAACGGGGTGGAACATCTTTTCAAGGAATGTCAACATGTACAGAAAATGTGAGAAACAAGCAGGGAATTCCTGGCACTGCTCCCTGTAACTTGCTTTTGGTGTGAGAAGCCAGGGGAACAGAGCAGTGTGGCAAACCCCCAAAACTCCACATACATGGGACACAGGTGTGAGGACTGGGTGCAGGGGCTTTGCTCTGTTACCTCAGGAAAAGCTTCCCAGAGACTAGTTCCCCACTGGTTGGCTTCCCCTTGCCTCCCCCACTGCTTACCTGAGCAATGTGGGTGATGATTTAAGAGCAGTACAGCCAGGATCTGGGCTCCAGGAGGCTTTCCCCAGCCCTACTTCCCACAGATAGCTTCCCTTTTCCAGACTGCTACTCAGCTGGACCATGAGTGAGGAGGGGCTAGGGGTGAGGTGTGAGCAAGGGGAAGCCAGCAGGGAATAGCACTGCTCCCTGCACTCAGTTCCCAGTGCTTGGAGATGAGAAGAAGGAGCAGTGGGGCAAATTCCCTGTCAACTTCTCATACTGAAATCTCTGGTGTAAGAAGCAGGCAGGGAGCTGTGCTGCTCCTTCTCACTCAGCTTCTGATACCCAGCAGTCAACTGAAAGTTTTCCAGTGCCCAGCACTACCCACTTCTCACCAGGAGCAGCTGATGGCAGCTCCTCCTCTCCCTTTCTGGTGTAAGTTACCCCCATGCCTTCTGAAGATCAGGGTGGCTCTGGTATCAAGAAGGCACAGGAGCCTCTTCCCTTTGTTCCACTCCTTTTGATCCCCCAAAGGGGATAAGTTAGGGAAAATTGTATATATCCCTGGTTGTGCAAATGTTATTTTTCTCGCATAGGGGCTAGTTTTGATTTGGTAGAAAAACCCCAAATGTCTGAACACTACTGGTTTCTACCAGGAGAACAGTGGTTCTCTCAGTAGAAACTGAACCTCTGTACACAGCCTTTGGTAGAAACCGAGATGAAATAAGTAATCATGGATCCTGCCTCTGCTTCTGCTAAATTCAGTGACAAAGCTCCAAATATGATCAGGATCATGTTCCTAAATAAATCTTCTTTATGCAAACTAATTTGAAAGAAAGTATTAAATTCTGCTCTCCTTCTTCATGCAAACATTCCTGTTCATTTCTTTGGAACTATTCATCAGAATAATATTTTTGCTCACAGTCAGAAGTCTAGTTCTACCAGTCTAAAGATTCCTTGTTCCTTTACCTTAGGGGTAGGAGGACAGAATGAAAAGAGGAGAGAAAATTTATGGTTCGAAGCTTAACCCCCAGTTCACTTCTTTATTGTCCTATCTTGCATATGAAAGGTATACTATTTTGGGTGATAGGGAGGTTAGGTATTCTGACTCATGTAGAGTCTAAAATGAGTTTTAAATTTACATTCTTATATTTAAAATGTTTGGTCATATTTTTTAATTCAATATGCATTTTAAACTTGAGGAACATTTTAAATATAAGAAAGAAAGTATTAAATTCTTTCTTATGTGGAATAGCAGACTTTGTCTTTTCCCTCCCCCCAACCCCCATTTCTAGTTTGGAATAGCCAACATTATTGTCTGATCCTGTTTTATCCCTGCTGTCCCATTACCATTACGTATGTTTTCTCATTATGTGGTATAACACCTTGATGCGCAGTTGTAAGCAGAGCTTTTCTAATTAATTATTTTCCTTTGTCCTCTAAATTGTGGAGAAGTATCACACATTTTGACCCTATCTATCTACATCCATTTTATTTTACTCTTAATCTAATTGAGGTGATCACCTTAGCCCCAAATTTCCCAAATATTTTCCACCTTTTCAATTTCCTTCCCATAAGCCTCCACCTCAGTAACAAAAGAATTGAATGGTAAAGTGTAATTTTAATTCTACTTTGCTCTGAAATACTATAGAGCTAGAATAGCCTTGCAAGCTTAAAATATTTTCTTCCTGCAAATAAGTACATGCATAGAGATACTGTCCACTCTACATATATTATACAAATGGAAATATTTAAATCATAGAGCATTACCCAGTTGAAATCTTTTACAAAGAAGGTAATGCATGTCTTTGAGAGTTTGGCTGCCAGTGAATGCCCGTGAAGAGGATAGTTAAAGCAAGTCTGTATATGTCAGAAGGAGATATTGTAAAAGGGGGAAGGGGAGGGGAAATACCAAGCAATGGCATAGAATGATTTGTTAGCAAGTCTTCAACAACATATTAGAATCAGAAAAATATATTCTCTAGATGGCTACATAAAAACAATTTCTCCTAATAGCAATAGCTAACCATCTATTCTATCTCTTCTGCATAAAACCTTCTCTAAGCTAGTTTGGAAGATAGCATCATAATAATCTCATTTAAATTCCTGAATAACACAGACCAGAGAGACTCTCCCAGTTATCTCTTGATCAAAGTCATAGTGTCTCTTAAAGTAGAGTAGTAAAACAACATTCATTATTGCTTTAAAGCCTGAAAATAGTGAAGCTGTTGCACTGACTAATAACCCTGACAATTAAACATTAGCATTTATTTCTAACCTAAGTATATATCTAGCTACAGCTTGCAGCCTCTCTGTCCTCTTTCAGGTATCTTCCCAAAACCCAAATGTATCTTGATTTCTGAAGGAAATTACTCAACTAACGGTGGGTAAATTTCTGATGATCCACTTCCTTTAAACTACCTCCTGTTGAGCACCCAAAACATACAGCATTGGAAATGACTAGTTGCTTAAAAGGGGGATTTACCCAAATCTAAGTAAACTCTAAAAAGCAACCATTATACTAATATTGGTCCTCTTTCCAAAAGACTATCGTATAAATGTACAGAAAACATATGCACAATTGTAACCAAGATAACATACTTGAAACAACTTGCTTGTAGATTAAATTAATGAATTCATTATATTTAAAAAAGAAAAGAAAATACTTTAGTGTGGTTTAAGAAATATGCTTTTTCCAATTTAAAAACATTTGTATTTAAGAAGAAAATTCGGTGCATTTCTCAGGACTGCTGTTTTCATTATTGAGTACATAGTAAAAATCAGATTCAGTTAAGAATATACCAATGTAAGTATAACAAATGGAGACAAGAGGCACGTCTATATGAGATGCTAAATGCACAGTAGACTAATTCTACTGCAAATGTCACAGCAAAAGCTGTGTTATTGTACTAATGCATGCTAGAATTAATCTGCTGTGCATTAGCATCACAAGAAAGGCATGCATTAGCACTATTGCACAGTAGGTCCGGTTACTGTTACTTGGGTTGCCTGTTATTACAGGTACTAAGCTGAATGGGCAGTAACTATGATACATTAATGTATGTGTAGGAAGGAGAAATAAACTTCTGCCTTAAATTCTCAACTTAGTGATTACAGGTTATAAACTATAACAAGTGTTAGAAATTTTCTGTAAATTCTCTATTCTTGTCTCCCCACCTCCCTTCTCTCTCTCCCCTCCCCCTTGCCTTGCCATCTACCACCTGTTCCCAGTTTTTATTCCTCTCTCCAGGCACAACAGGGAGCAGATGTCCTAGGAGGTATGTGAGTAGCGCTCTTAATCCCTTCTATAAGCAAACATCTGCAGCAGTGCCCTGTGAAATTACATCACTATAGCCCCTAACCAAAATGTGTTAATTGAGAAATGGTATATGCATAAAGATTGGTAAGTCCTGCATGTGGCTATAAATAGATATCTTGTGTGAGTCAGGTCTGATTGTCTTAAGATTGGATCTGGGTCAAAACAGGCAAAGCACAGTCAATTATATATTGGACTTCCAACTTCTGTTACTGCTTTTCTGACAGTACGTGGTGAGCGAAAGCACACAGTTTGGTTAGCGTGGCCCTAGAATACCCTACAGTGACCTGACAAATGCACACAGATATGTTCTGGGAAAAATCATTACCACAGTTAATACCACATGCTTCAGAGGGACTTGATGTGGGATAATGGACTTACACATTTGCAGGATTGTGAAACAAAAGGCTTTCTCCTGGGACAAATGCAGTATTTATTTACAGGCTGTTTAGTAGAAGAGAGGCCTTGGCTACCCATTTGAGATTAGAATTGAGAGACTAAACTGAAAGAATTATTTGAAGCACAGCTGGAATAATGGAAATCATAGTCAAGCCAGAAATATATCTATAAATTCAGGCTCTCTGGGAGGAATGTTAAGGAGCCCATCCTATTCCTGACAATGAATTGCAAGGGACCCCTTCTCTATCTTCACTGAAAGTGAGACCTGGAGAATGAGAGAGGATCCATCTGATAGAATGAATTCACATCACCTCATAAATGCTGCGTCCAGTAGTGTGTGTTCAATTATTGACCAGTGTTGACCTCATGTTTTTCTAAGGGGTTGTCCTTCAACACAAAGAAATCTAGTACTGCTTGCTAGTCTGCTGACACTTTGATTCTAAATACAAAGAACATCACATACATGGAATTAATTTGAACTCATAAAACAGTTCTTAGAAATTAACCCAATCAATATAATCTATATTTTCTCCCTCAATTTTACATGAACTTTCTTCTCTGGTATGCCAATTGATATTTTTTTTGGCCTTTAGAGTACTTTCAACACCCAAACTCAAACATTTGTTTACAAATTTGGGTATGAACAAATGTATGAACAAATATTTTAGACACTTAGCAGTGACAACAGTTGTTATGTTTTATCTGTTAATTCTACATGTTTCTATAGCAGTAAAATTTAGCTAACTCACCCTAACTTTAACTCTGAATGAAGCAGAGTTAGAGTTGCAGCAATTTTGTTACACCTGCAATCATAACAGTTGCAGCTATAACAACTTGTATTAGTATCCTTTGATACAGATACCGTTGTTATGTCTGTCTGTACCCTTAGGTGCAAGGTATTATTTCACACCTGAATAATTTCCTCCATTTCTTTCTCTTTGCTATTTTTGACTTCATTTTTTCTCCACAGTTCCTCAGGGATTTTCAGTTACTCTTATGTTAACCGTTTTGGCTAGTACATTGAACAGCATGAGAATTTATTGCTACAGAGAACTGCCTTTGGGAATTCATTGGTTTGCCTATAATCAACTTATTGAAAGATTATAAGTTGGCAATTTCCCCCTATTTCCAGGAAAACTTGTTTCTTAAAGTATATTTTTGTCTATTTTTAAAACACTTTCAAACTTAAAAAAATAATAAAATCAAATATATACCTGCCTAGGTGCTTAGGTGGTCTTGGTCCCTTAGTAGCTGTTCAATTCCATTCAGAATGCCTTTCTTACAGTCTGCTTAGTTTTGAAGCCCAACAGGTAAGGAATTCTTTGCCAGAGATGTCAGTACATCTTCCCTAGCAGATTGGTATAAAAAACCTAAGAATCAGATCTGGACCTTCTTAACTAATACGTTTTATGGATTTTATGGTCTTTTGAATACTTGCTCTTTGGAATTCAGTATTCAGTTTTATGTAAATCACATTATATGATTTCATTTTCCCTGTCTGAAGTTTTCTAAACAGCATCTGAAAAGTCTTTAGGGCATTAAAACTTTCAGGGATAGGTTGAAAACATTTAAGGCAAAAGACATTATACATAAACATGACTTTGAAATGTTAGGACACAGCATTAAGCGGACTGCAGCTATTTAAATAGTGGTGTTCTCTCTTGGATGGATGTTAAAAAAAAGATTTAAACCAGAGGTCCTGGATGAACTTTAAATTCAGTTTAGATACCTAATTCCCACCACCTAAGAGAATGTATAACATGATCACAGGAACACTTTTCATGGGAAAGTTAGACAAGTTTCTTTGGGTAAATCAAATATCTTTTATTTGACCAACTGAAATAGTTGGAAAAATTCTTCTTAGTAAGCTTTTGAGCACAAACACCCTTCATCAGGCTGAGGAGGCATCTGGGAAAGCACACTCTTCTCTTCTTTTCAGCAGTCCCTCACAGTTGAGGATGATCATCTTCCATGATTGTTTCATGTGTGTGTCCAAAGATGGCTAGGATCAACAAACTCTACTGCAGCTTGAACATGTATTTCCATGTGGGGTGGGTGGTGCTAGAAAACTAGTTGCTTGGATGTTTAAAAATGAATTCAATTCTTTATGAATGTGGTAAGACTGAGAATGTACTAGGCAGCTGTTTAACTCAATTATAGTTTATTTTCTCAAGGAGGGGACAATTTTTACTTACTTAACTACGTCATTGTAACAGTCAATGGAAGATCATCAGCAATGAAGGAAATTCAAATGGTTGCTATATCTTAATGGCAGGTCAGATAAATTACTCCAGTGCTCTCAGATAAGTATCTATTCATGGATGAGTAGCCACGGTAACATAGAGTGTTCACTGACATAGGTAAATTTGGGAAAATCAGAATCCTACCATATCTTTCCTGAATTGGACTCTTCAATAGTTACATAATGATAGCAATTAACCTTGGGCTGATTTGAGTTGCATGTGTGTCCTTGAATTCATTGTTCTTGCCTTCTTTTCATAAAATTACCGTCTTTTAAAACTACTTTACTAAAGTTCTAGGGAATTTTTTATGTCTTCAACAAACTTCTGGTCTCTAAGAGATTTATGAATCTGAGATGCTCTTAGCTTTCATCAGTGAGTACAGATGAAATCCTCTTTTTCCTTCTGAAGTCCATCTTCCAAGTTTATCTGCCTGCCTTGTGTTTGGCAACAAGCAGCTGATAGAATAGCACAGAAATCAATTAAAAGATGTGACTGTTTGACAGCATCAGTTCCAGTGGAAACCGTTAAAGTGAAGTAGGGGACAGGGTGAAAACCTTGCTGAACAAGCCAGTGTACATGACAAGGCTCTTTAAACCTAGTTTGTTAGCGAAGAAAAATGGTGAGGAACCACAGATCCCGTTAAGGAATTAAACAAAATCCCTGACTCATTTACTGCAAATTCAGTGTGCTACATTTGTTTTCCTCAAATAGCTGAATGTTCCAGATTCATGTTGAACTTCAGTGGTTGTTCTGTTCTTCATTTGGAATTAAGTGAAAATGATGGGACAGATTGCTGGCAAAATTCTTGGACAGTTCAGAAGCCTAAATAATGATTTTCTTAACAACAATTGACAGACATTGCACATTTCTTATAAACGGGCAAGAATAACCATTTCTTCAAGGAAAGGCATCTCCAACATATACTAATTTATAAGAGGTGGGTGTAGTACATTCTCAAAATCAGAGTTTCCTTTAAACATCTCCAGCTAAATATCCATTCCAATGAAGATGAGATTGAAGCTGCTCACTCAGGAAGAAAACAACTTTCTGTTCTGCCATCCTTTTCTTTCCCTTAGTTCTTGGGATAACTAAAAATTGAATTGGTTCCTGGCATGAGTTAAAGCAGGACTGTCCAACTTCTAAGTGTCCAGAGGCCACCCCCAGCCACAAACCACATGAATAAATTCTACACCTTCTTCTGGAAGGAGAAACTGGTGCAGGACAGATGCACTCACAATGTCAGTTTCACAAATCAGCTTGTCAGTCAACTTGCAGAACTCCCTGTGGGCATTAACAAATGCCTGATTAACCTCTGTCTTAAGATCAGCAACAACCAGGATGCCACCATCATTAGTGCATACACCCCAATAGTAGTTACTGATGACAATGTCAAAGAACAATTCTATTCCAAACTTGACCACATCGTGACTAATACTCACAAGGAGAGACAAGATCATTATCCTGAGTAACTTCAGTGGCAGAGCTGGACATGACTTAGAAATCTGGAGTGGCACCACTGAGAAGGAAGGAATGGGAAAAGCCAACTCCAATGGCAGCCTTCTCCTGAGCAAATGTATGGAGCACAGTCTTGCCATCATGAACACCATCTTCAGACAGAGTGACAAATACAAAGCCATTGGGAGACACTTTCACTCTAAGCACCAGCACCTCCTTGTTAGAGCCCATGATTAAATGGATCTCCATATCATGCAAGCCATGCAGGTAACCAGTGACTGCTGAACAGATCATTGTCTTGTGAGATCAATTATGAACACCTGACTTAGCCCAAAAGGCAGAAAATATCCAAAAGCAATGTGAAGAACTCTCAAACCCAAGTATTTTCAAGCAAGGAGGTCTGTAATGATCTCCAATGGTGTCTCCATGAAAATCTCTTCCCTGTCCACGAACAAAGGCAACACTGAAGAATTCTGGAAGTTTTTTAAAACTGCTGTCCATATAGTCTCTGCTGAATTGATTGACTGTACCATCCATCAACACTAAGACTGGCTCAATGAGAGTGATGCTGAGATCCAGGACCTCCTCAACAGGAAGAGAAGGCCTTATTCTGTTTTCCAAGATGATACCTTATTTCAGCAGAAGAAAGAAACATCTCAAATCCTCAAAGATGAAATCCAAAGGAGGTCCTAGGAAATCAAAAATCAGTGCTGACAAGGTAAAGCCAAGGAAATCCAGCTCTGTGATGGCAAACATAACATACATAGTTTTTTCCAGGCGACAAAAGCCATCTATGGCCCGACATCCCATGTTCCTATTTTCCTGTGATCACAGAATGGCTCAACACTCCTAAAAGGCAATGTATCTATCCAATCTAGCTGCATAGAACACTTTGAGGCACTCTGAACCATGACTCCACTGTGGTAGATATCATTATCAAGCCTACCCCACAACACCCTGAAAGGGGATCCCTCACCAACATTTCTATCTTAGAAGAAGTCTATCCTAGAAGAAGCGTGGCCTACCATCAGGGAAATGAACAACAAGGCTGCTGGCCTGGATGGTATACCAAACTGAACTCTACAAACTAGCAGAGAAGAACTGGTACTGAGACTCCACAAATATATCCTTTGAATTTGGAACCATGAGAGATCCCTTGGGACCTGAAGAATGCCAATATTGTGAAATCCTCAAGAAAGGAGATAAGTCTGTGTGTGGGAGCTATTGAGGTATTGCCCTCCTTTCACCAGCAGGAAAAATCCTTGCCCACATCCTCTTGAACTGTCTTCTATCTCTCTCTGAGGAAGTCCTGCTGGAATCTCAGTGTGATTTCAGACCATCCCACGTGGCAGTTGACATAATCTTCTTTGCCAACAAGGTTCAAGAAAAGTGTTGGGAACAGCATCAGGACCTGAATATGGTCTTTGTAAACCTTACTAAAGCCTTTGATTCCATCACAAAGCCTTGTAGATAGTACTGGCCAGATCTGGATGTTCTGAAAACCTCAAGGTACTGAAAAGTACCTGACATAACCAGATGACTGTGACCATTCTTTGTAGCAGATAACAGATGGACCCATCTTTCATCCAAACTGAGACCAAGCAAAGATATGTCATTGTCCCAACTCTTTTCTTCATTTTTTGACATGCTGGTTCTCATTAAGGATTGACTACCTTCCAAAATTGACTTTGAAAGCATGTTTCAGCACCAGGGCAAGGGGCAACCATATGGAGCACCCAGACTCCAGTTGCCTCAAGGCATAGTCGGGGACTCTGCCCTGCCCTGCTTTTTTATACTTCACTTTTTTTTAGACCCCTGAATATCCAGGGGTCTAATTTTCTCCCTGCACTGCAAGTTTGAATTGCAGGGAACATTTTTTTTGTTCCTGCATGTGCCTGTTGCCCCTCTTCAAAGGGGTTTAAGGCGGGGCAAGAGGTACGTGCGCACTGATGTGGACACGCCCAATGAGTCCATCAAACATCAATGGAAGGAGCATTAACAAAAGGTCCTGAACTGAGAATCAACAGTGACTGATGAAACCATGATATTGATCCCACAGCAACCAGTAAAGGAAGCACTTGCCAGACCACCAACCTCTAAAGAAGTCCACCAGGTGATAAGACAGATGAAGAACAGCAAAGCATCTGGCCCTAATGGCACACCAACACACCAACTGAGGTCTTCAAAACTGGTGGGGTAACTATAAACAACAAGCTCCACAAACTGCTTCTCAAAATCTGGAGCACTGAGGAAATTGCTGTTGACCTAAGGAAATCCACTATTGTCACCATTTTTAAAATGGGAGATAAGTCTGACTGGAAACTATCGAGGTATCACCCTCCTCTCCATCACTGGGAAGACTCTTGCTTGAATTCTGCTCCCTCTTGCTGAGAAAATTCTTCCCAAGTCTCCGTGCAGCTTCAGACCACTGAGAAGCACCATAGAAATTATTTTTGTGGCCTGGAAGATTCAGGAAAAATGCCAAGAACAACCTCGGGTAATGTATATGGCCTTTATCCATTTGACCAGAGCCTTTGACTTTGACTGTGAGGTTCTGTGGAAGATCTTATTGAAGTTTGGCTGTCCAGGGAAATTTGTCACCATCCTAAGACTCTTTCATGAACAGAGGAACGCCTGCATGCTATGCAGTGGCTCCACTATGGAGTTCTTTGCCATTTGAATTGGTGTCAAGCAGGGCTGTGTGATTGCACCAAGTTTTTTCCCCATCTTTCTTGAAGTTGTCATGATGCTCATCTATGACTGTCTGCCACATGGTATTGGCACTGAGTACAGGATGGATGGGAACCTTTGGGCAGGGGGCTGGACTCAATGATCTCCCGAGGTCCCTTCCAGCCCTAATGTCTATGAAATCTATGAAATCTATGAAAAATCTCTCCCATGTTAGACCGGTGTTAAACAAGAGTCACTTCAGCTTCAATTGTCGAACTTTAGTACATTGCTGATTATGCTGTCATTGCACATACTGAGGAGGACCTACAAATGGCCCTTAATTGCTTCTCTCAAGCATACCAGTGCCTGGGACTGATCTTTAACACTGCAAAAACAAAGGTGCTTCACCAGCCTGCTCCCTCTGGCAAAAGATTCTTATTGATAGACAGGAGCTGGAGAATGTTGAACACTTTGCATACTTCAGCAGCCATCTCAAAGAAGATGAGCATCAATGAGGAGATTCAGTACAGGATCTGATGTGCCAGCTCTACCTTCAGAAGACTGAATCATCATGTGTTCAATGAACACAACATCAGAACTTGAAAAAAATTCTTACGATATAAGGCTATGGTAATCCCAACTCTTCTCTATGGCTGTGAAGCTTGGGTGACCTTCAGAGACCACCTGAAAAGCCTGGAATGTCATCTCCAGTGCTACCTCTGGAGATCCTTGGCATAAAGTGGGATGATCATTATACAAATGCCAGTGTCCTCACCGATGCTAATACTACCAGTATTCATTATTAAGCATCAGTTGCAGTGGACAGGGCATTGTGTGCACATGTCGGAGGTACATATACTACACTGTATTCCCAAATAAGCCAAGGACAAAGAACGTGCCAGGGCCAAAGGAAACACTTCAAGGATACCCTCAAGGCAAACCTTAAATGTGACATTGACACCACAAACTGGGAAAAACTAGTTCAATACAGGGCTACATGGTGATGCCTTGTGAAATAAGGCACATCTTACTTTGAAGAATATAGTCTCACCTGGGAGGCACAGAAATGGAATGAAAGGAAAGAAGATAAATAAATCTGTGTTCTGACCCTCCCTTTAACCACAACCTGTGACATTTTCCAGGGTCTGTGGCTTAAGAATCAGCATTCTTAGCCATTAACAGTTTCATATAAAACCCTTTATTTGACCAGTGGGAGTGCTGACTTGTGGGGTCAGGCTAACTCTCAGAATCTCAATATTTCATTGTTAGACAGGAGAGTGTGACACAATTTCACATATACAAACACACAAATCAATTAGGTGCATACACACAAACATACACACACACTACCAACTCAGGCACATACGGATCCAAACCAGCCTAGGCATATATATATTCACCAGTTCACACACAAACCACCCACCTACACATACACACAGGTGATTTCCTAAGTGTTGGATGGTACAGTATGTATGTGTGTGTTTGGGGTACTTGGGATACCTGAGGAAAGGTTAAGGTGACCGAGAAAGTGTAATGAGTTAAAGTTGCTGGAACCGGGATTAAAACTGGTAGACTGGAGAGAAGCTAGCTGAGAAAATGAGGTTTGGGGTTACTTAAGGTCAAGTGGCCCTGGGGTTACTCAGGGTCCCCTGGTGCCAGAGTGGAAGCAAGGGAAAGAGCCCAGTGGCAAAAAGGGAACAGCCAGGAGACAGAGATAGAAAGCTGGGAGATCAGGGGAAAAGGCAGTGGGGATGAGACAGTGGCAAAGAAACAGTGGTTTGCAGGCAGAGAGAATCTCAGGATGGCTGGAGCCACAGGAGCGTGAGACAGGTGTTGGAGTTGGCAGTGAGTCAAAGCAGGACAGGGAGAAATGAGATAGTAGTTAGAGGGGTGAGGAGCAGAGATTGGAGAAGGCCAGAACCATAGTAAAGCAAAACACAACTCAGGGGTACAAATTGCAGTTTTATTAAATGAACACCATACTGTACAGCTTGGTTCCTACACACACTCACACAAGCACTCCCACACATGCACGCGCACACACACACACATACACACACACAAACACTCACAATGGCAGCAGGAGAAACAGACTCAGTGGAAGGGTTGGAGTCCAGGTAGGGAAGGAAAAACAATCCAAGTCCTTGGTTGAAGAGAGGATGTGGTGATAGCTACCTATTCAAGCTGGAAAGGTGTCTTTGTCCAGCAGGTGTTGTCCAGAGGGTGGTCTCTGGCAGGGCCTCTGGGTGGATAGGTGGTGTGGCATGGTGCTGGTCCAGATAGAGAGGCCGTCCCAAGGAGTCATTCTTCACTACCCCTTTTTATGGGGCAGACTACCTCTTATCTCGGGAGGGCCTGTTCCAGAGGATTCCAGGTGTTCTTACTGAGCATGTGCAGCCTTAGCACAATGGTGGGTTGCCTCATCTTTTGTTTCTTAATGCTGAGGTTGGTTCCAATGGCTGGGTCATTGGTCCAGGTATTGGTTTTGATGGTTCGGTCATTCAGAGAGAGCTATTTTTAGACCTACTCCCATAGTCTCTCAAGCACCCTCATTCATCCCATGTATTCAAGAACCATGTTACATAGAATGAGTAGGTATGAGTCATGAGTTATACAACAGGGCATTGGGACAAATTGGAGACTTGACAAACAAAATGGAAATTTGACATGACTTATGCTAACTTACATATGTAGGCCTAAATCATATAGTATCATTAAAACAGTAATACAGAACAGTAAAAATCAATATAAACTTAATAATTATACAATATAAAGAAGGATAAAAAACAAAACAAAGACAACTTGCTACCAAAATAAAATGCTGAAGCTTATCCTATGTTTTAGTTCACTTATCTATAGGGAATAGAAAGGGAGAGAAAAAGTCAGAAATGGTTGAGGAAGGGGAGGGAATGCATTTTTAAAAAAAGAAAAACTGGGGGTTTTGCTACAGGAACGATCATCCTTGACCATGAGGGACTGCCACTGCTGCCTTCACCACTGACAGTTCATCACAATCTGTGGAAAGACACTAAGGTCCAGGTGTACAATGCAGTGATCATATCATCCTCACCCTCTTCTATGGATGTGAGATGTGGGTAACCTTTCATTGTCATCTCAAGAGCCAGGAGAGGTATCACCAAATCACCAGTGATGATTCTGGAAAATCCTCCACATCAAATGGAAAGATTGCCACACAAATGTATCCTTGCTGAAGCCAGTGTTACCAGTATTGAGTCAACAATCCTCAAGCACCAACTTTGCTGGACTAGACATTGTGTGGAGATGCCTGATTCTCAAGCCCTAAAACAAGTGCTTTACTCCCAGTTTATTACTTGCCTTAGATGTCACAGCAGCCACAGAAAACACTACAAGGACACATTGAAGGCATACCTCAAGAAAATGGATGCCATCTTCAAGAGCTGGGAGACCAATTCTAGTGGTACCTGGACCTGAGCCAAGCGGCACCTTGTTTCAAGGTAAAGTATATTGCCCTCAGAGCATAGGAGAGTAGAGAAAGAAAAAGGAGAGGAATACCAGTCTGTAGCTGTCCTCTGCAGAAAGACTGATTGATGTGGGTCAATCATTGGACACTTAAGTCACCTCAAAACCCATAATTAAGCCATGGTAGAGATCATCCTTGAATCAAGAGATAGCTGCTGACAGTTATGTGCCTCACACCTCTGTGCCATTTGCTGCATGGGCCATGTGTCTTGCACACCAGACCATGTGGTCCCCCACTGCACTATGTGGTAAGCACTGCCCCCACTACAATGTGCTCTACACGCCATGCCATATGTTCCTTTCTTCAAAACCATGCAGCAGGCACCCCTTTCCCCCTCCCCCTGCTTTACCATGCTAGTGCATCATGCGTGCAAGGTTCCCAGTTCTTCCCCTGACTCCTTTGGCCCCAGAAATGGCAGTTCCCCATCATGAGGGGCAAGGACAAGCAGTGAAAGCAGTAGTAGCTAGCAGGCATTCAGAGACACTCCACTGAAGCAGTGGAGGGGAGTAGTATCTGGCCCAGGAGTCCAGGACCCTCAGGGTAACACCTTGGAAGCAACTTGCAGTCCGTGGGCTGCCAGTTGGGCAGCCTTGAGTCAAAGTATTGTAAGGTGTATGGAGTGCTGAATTATGGTGACTTGTAGGCCCTTTTAGGGCCATAATACTGGTGAAAATTTTTGATGAACAATGGGCTTTAGACGCATGTATTCTGGACCATGAAAAGCTGCTAAACATCCTCTCCAGCACCTGACACACAGACCTATCCAAATCTCCAGACCAAGGAGCTTGTGTCAATCCACTTATGTCTTCTTTATGTCATCCCAGGATCCCTCCATACCACTGGAAACCTCAGCTACACTGTCAGAGCAACTGAGCACTACTTTGTCCTGGAAAACTGATTTTGTGCTGAAACACAATTCACCCCTTGCTTCACATGTAAAGACAATGGATTTACTCTGTCAAAATAATGAAAGGGAGAGCTTGAATATGTGCAGATAAATGCTGGCACAGACTATATGTGAAATCATCAAGTATCTGGATATTTCTGAGTTTAGGATGACTGCATTACTCATGAGTGGAAGTGTAATGAGTAATTCAAAATGGAAACCAATAAAACTTTTATTCTTAACTCTCATATACTCTTTTTATGAAATATATTTCATGGGGGAAAAAACACAACCAAGCCAAAAAAAAGAAATAAAAAAGCTACCAAACTCTAAAGCAGGGGTGGGTAACATGGCTGATGGGACAGCAGCCAGACTCTATTTCCCAGCAGCCCCTGCCCTCATGGCTTGATCCAGTCTCCATGGAGATCCCAGGCACACCTGTGTGGGAAAGCTCAGGGTGGGGTTGCCATGGAGACCAGTGTCAGCTGCACCCACACCAGGTCTGGCAGAGACTGCTCTGGCATGGGGCTACTCCAGAGCCACTGGGAATTTTGGATGGGGGCAGCTAGCTCTGGAGGGAGGATGGAGCCATGGTCTGTAGCCTGCATGTTCCAGGGTGTGCAGACAAGGGATTGCATCTCTGTCCTGGCTCCTTGCAGGAGTGACAGCCTGGTCTGGACCCAGGGCAGAGCCATGATTCCCTGCTTGTGCACACCTGCCCAGAGCATGCAGGCCAGATCAAGGCTCTGCCCTGGCTCCAGACCAAGCTGCTCCCATTCCAAGTTCCCAGTGGCTCTGGAGCAACCCCTGTGCTGTTCTGCTGCATGTGTAGCCGGCATGGCTGAGGCTGTTTTCCATGGCAACCCCAGCCTGAGTTTTCCTACACAAGCATGGCTGGGGACTCCATGGAGACTGATACAAGCCATGCAGGCAGGGGCCCCTGGGAAATGGGTTCCCAGGCTGAACAGATCCAGTCTGAGGCTGGACTTTGCCTGTCCCTGCTGTAAAGGGTCAAGATATAACAGATTTTAAATGTGTAACTGACTCAGAATGGAAGTCAGCCAGTGTAGTTTTTTGGGGAAATTCTGTGCGCTCACAGAAATAATTACTTTTTTCTCAGATTGGTGGTAGTTTTTTAAATGGCATCTTGGAAGCTGTGCTGAGGTTTGAATTTGAAGAGAGGCAGGATTAGTTAATTAGCGAACAAAATGTAAATGAAGCTGTAAGAAGTTCATAAAACTATATTTCTTAAGCTACAAACTGTAAGATAAAGTAAGCTTCACCCCTTGTTTCTACCAATTTTAGAGAGAAAGATTCCCAGGAGCAGCAAGGTAGATCAGTGGAAGATGGTGTTATAACTATTTATAGGCATTTTTACACATGCTCTGGTGGTGGGGTAGGGTGCTTTAATTAGAACAGCTCCAAGAGCCACTCTAAAGTGCATGAAGTCAAACAAGCTTTAGTTAAAACACCCATGCTGCCATTCTGAAGCATGAGGACATTGATACATGAGATGAGGAGGCTAGTTGGAGCATGCTAATTAGCATACTCCAGCAGAGTCAATTAATCGAGTGCTCTGATGCTCTGTAATTACCTCCCCACATGTATATAGGCACCCTATATGACACCAATGCCATGCTTTATGTGGTATCTGAGGACCTTACACTCATTAATGTCTTTTACCTTACAGTCCTGTGCCCTTGTGTGATAGAGCCATAATATTATTTCCATTTTGCAAATGGGGGAGAAAGGCGCAAAAATTGAGATCTTCCAAAATACATGACAAAATATTTTGGAGGATAAGGGCCTAAGAGCCTTTTGTTACCCAAATGTCTATGGCTGAACAGGTAATTGAAGCCAAATTTCCCAAGTCACAGAATTGTAGAAGTGTGGCGGAAAGGGACCTCCAAAGGTCATCTAGTCCAATCTCTTACCTGAGGCAGGATCATCCCTATCCACAATATCATATAAAATCCATAATTTATATTCTACATAAGACTACCATCAACCCTGACACAACACAGACCTAACACCCTAACCTGCCACCATGATAGGCAATGGATACCATGGTAGCCAATGGCTTACTTCTCTGAGATATTGTCAATATATTCTCAAGACATCCCAGGTAGAGGGTCGTGCCCCTCACTACAGACAAAAGCAAAAACTCATACAGTCCGTAAAAACTTGACCGTGGGGTAAAATTCCTTCCTGATCCCAAATATGGTGATTGGTCTGACCCTGGGTGGAGGGCCAGAACCCTGTAGTCAGGAACCAGACTAACTTTATGCAATCCTTTCTTTAGAGTGAAATTGGTGGAGACTATCCCTCTATATCTACCTAAGCCATCATATTTTGGTGTTTTAGGTGGACAGGTCTTACAAGGTAAGTGCTGATTCCTTGCACTTCGAAAAAGGCTACTATGGAGTCCTCAGTGAAACAACAAGCTATGTTCCTCAGGCTTTATTTTTCCGGGTCTCTTTGCAGCTTTTATTGTAGCAGTTTGTAAGCTCCTTCGAATTGTTTGTAAATTGTGAGACAGTGAAGGGCAGCCTCATTTTGAGGAGGGGATGCTGAGGCATAAGGTGGTATAAAATATTTGCTCGAGGTTAGGTTGGGCGTTTGTGTCAGGGCTCAGAAATCAACCCATTTTTTCAGTCTTGTATGGTATTTTATCCACTAGATCATTCTTTCCCAAGACTATAGAACATCTTTAAACCTTTATTTTACTAAACAGGGCATAGCTGTCACTTAGGGTCATGTTTCCTCTCATTATGCATAACTATTATTAATATAAACTGTAGTGTAGACAGAACAAGGACTAACTATGAAACCATTAGTATGGAATCAAAATGGAAAAGCTCTCCTTTAAAACATCCAGAGCTTTTTTTCCAGATGCCATTATCACAAATCTAGTTTTATAGGATTTTTTTTTCTTATGAGCACTTTCCAATTAATGCAGAACATCACCATGCCAAGTGGCATTTAACCTCCTACTAATTACCACTAATTACATGCAATTGACATCAGCAGTTCTTCTAATTCATTGAATAATGGTTGTAATATGACTCCTGATACACTTTTTATTTCCTTTGGCATGACACACAGCAAAAATGCATACAATATTTTTAAAATTTACCTTTTCCTTTTTCTGAGGTTAGAGTGGGCTTATGAAACTGAGACTCAGATTTGTCCATGCTTCCAAATGATAAGGGTGTTTGGCCTCTTCTATAAAATACTTTTATACATACAAAACATCATCCTGTTCTCTTCAACTGACTCTCTGATCACTGTCTTTCTTACAGAGACTGAATTGAGTCCATTAAGCTTACAAGCTCACTGGGTTCAGCAATTCATTCTGGCTCAATGCCATGGAACCTTTTCTTTGCACAGTAAAGTAAAAATGAAATAATAACCTCTTCCTGATGAAGCGGAGATTTATTAGAGCTTTTCTTCAGCATACCTTGGGTTTTAGTATAACAGCAAATGTTTCTCTAAATTGGTTACACTGATTTATTATGGAAGTAAAACACGAATTAATTTTATGATAAAACATAATTGCAAAAGCTCATAGATAGTGAGAAAATACATGGAAACAGACAAAATATACAGTGAATCATTTAATAAATCACAGGCAAGAACTTAAAGAAATTCCTTTTCCAAAACTTTTTATCCATTGATACAATTCATTGTACACTGATAAAGAACAGATATGGCATTACATTGACCATGTATCCTGTTTGTGTGTAATGAAGATTAAAATGGCCAAATTTTACAACTCTGAAACCCAGTCTAATTGATCATACAAGAACTTCACAGTAATTGTAACACTGTGGGCCACTTGGAAAGCTCTCCCAGCAGTGAGAGATGCAAATCCTTCCTTTGAAAATCACAGACATTCCAAAATCAGAGAAAATGAGTATGTCATGCAGAATGCACAGTTGGCAGTTCTAATTCCATTTTAGAGAGGGCAGTCTGCCATATATCCTTATTTGTTATCCTGGCTGGGCTACTACTGAGGGGATTTACTATTATGTCTCAGACCGTGGAAGCAGATGTCACCTTTCATCACCTTTGTGCTGCCATAGAAATCTTTATGGCAGCAAAAAATAAAAGCAAGTAGATGTCCATCCCCTTTTTTTCATGGCCCAAATGTCCAAGTTTGTGTGGCTGCAATGAAGATAACAATAATATGTGTTGCTTTAACGTGGCACAAATCCATTTGCTTTATGGCAGGAGAGAGCATGCAGCCCAGAGGTGCCCCCACTTTCATAGATTTCATAGATGTTAGGGCTGGAAGGGACCTCGGAAGATCATTGGGTCCAGCCTCCTGCCCCAGGGGCAGGAAGTCAGCAGGGATCATAGGATCCCAGCAAGATAAACATCCAGACATTTCTTGAAGGTGTTCAAGGTGGGTGCTTGAACCACCTCTGGTGGCAGTCTATTCCAGACCTTGGGGGCTCGGACAGTAAAAAAGTTCTTCCTTACGTCTAGTCTGAAATGGTCATGGAGGAGTTTGTGACAGTTCAACCTTGTCATCCCTTGGGGCGCTCTGGTGAACAGACGTTCCCCCAGGTCCTGGTTAAGCACCCCTGATAAACTTATAGGTGGCCACCAAATAACTCCCAAGCCTATGTTTTTCCAGGCTGAAGAATCCCATGGCTCTAAGCCTCTCTTCAGAAAGTCTGTTTTCCTGCCCTCTGATCATGCGTGTATCTCTCCTCTGCACCCTCTCAAGCTTCTCCACATCCTTTTTGAATTGTGGAGCCCAAAACTGGACGCAATACTCCAGCTGTGGCTTCACCAAAGCTTAGTACAATGAGAGAACAACGTCCTGGGTTTTGCTTGAGAAGCATCTGTGGATGCAAGCCAGCATTTTGCTTGCTTTACTAGCAGCTCTTTCACATTGAAGGCTCATGTTTATCTTGTGTTCATTCTAGCTGCCCTGGGAGTGCCTCTGAAATCTGTGGTACCTCACTTCCAGAAATGTGCCCCAGAGATCCCAAGGGTATAACTCTGGAGCCAGAGAATTCCAGCTTTCCCTATTTCCAGAGACATACCCCAGAGAGCATCAGGGCTCATTTTTGGAAGTGAATAATCCCAACTTTCCTTGCTTCCAAAGACATGTCCTGAACATTTCTGGGGGCATATCTCTGGAAGCACAGTGAATCAGATCAGCTGTTCTGGGAAACATCCCAACATAGCTCATCTACTTAATTTAGCAATCTTTATTTCTAGTCAGAGGGTCTGCCTTTCAGTTATTTGAGATCACATAGGACGTCTCTGTGAAACTGGGATTTAAATTAATAGTTTTTGGTCTCTGATTAATGCTCTTATTACTGAAGCATGGAGTAGAGAAGATCATGCATCTGTCCAAAGAACAAACTTAATTGTTTTCTGTATTGGGATCAGGTTGTGCAATAGGTTGTTGGATCATGCCTCATGGAGAATGAATGACTCTACAAGTGCCTAAATACTGAAGCAAGCAAAGGAAAATTGTTTTATTATTTCACTACAGTCATGCACAATGAATATTGTTGTTTATATCCAAGACAAAAAAGGGCCATGTATGCTTTAGTTTCTGCCTTGTGCACTGGATGGTCATGGAGGGGCTCTGTTGAGGCTAGGAGTACCCAAGAGCTATGGATGAGTTGGCTATTGAGGCATGCATAGAAGGGAATAGTTCTAATATTCTGATTCAGCCAGTGGAATTGTTGCTTTCATCAGGGGTTGAATTGGGATCTCATGACCTTAAAGATACAAGATATTCTAATCTGCTGCCTTGCTATGATTGAAGAAAACCTATAATCTCCAATGCCTATATGGCCCCTTAGAAATCTGTCCTAATATTTATAGAGACCTTTCACTCTCCTGTGCAGAGACTGGACGCATTAGTCATGCTTTTCAAACAGTTGTTTTAATCTCCACATTGAATAGAAACAGCTTTCTCCATTATGAGGTGAAGGAAAGCACCAAATTTGTTTCTGTGGAAGGTTTCAGTTTTGTATATAATGCCTCTGCCTTAATCTTTTGAAAGTCATTTCAGCTGCGGCAATAGTTTATTTCCTTTTTTAGGTTAGGAACAGATACTACATTTGTTCCTGGATAGGTTGTGCCTGTGTTTGATTCAGAACAAAAATATCCCAGTATTGGTATGTAAAAACACATTGCCCTTCTAATTAGGGGTTAATGAATGGCTGAATGCACTGTCATTTTCTGCCAGTTATTCAAAGATGCAGTTCTGGGATAAATGTAGAAATGTATTTTGCAATATCCCAGGATAAACTGTGTCACAGGCCAGCTGGGCACTGTGAGTATATCAATTTAGCCACTCAGCTGTTTGGTTCGGGATTGAGGAGGCAGAGTTGGGAGTAAAACAATGGCAAATTTATTATAGCTTACACACACACAGTGGTTAACAGAGAAATAAATGCAATGAGCAACTAATATGATATTAAAGAGTTCATAATAAATAATAACAGATAATAACAGATAAATAGATCAATCTGTCGCAGGCCAGACATGAGTTGGCAACTTTTCAGCAGTCCCTCGATGCCAGGTGTGCATCAGGTGATTCTAGCAAAGTTAGGCATCCCTGATCAACACTGTCTGAAAGATTACCGGGGGAGGCCCCTTGATCATGATCCGATCCTCACTCACACTGGGAGTCCGGAGTCCAGGCTTGGAACAGCAATTTCCATCCTGTCCCTCTTTTTTTTTTCCTGTTTGTCACCTGATGCACTCGCTTTTTATATGTAGTCTTATGCTAGTTTGCTGGCCTTAAGGCCATTTACAATCTTGTTTTATAGCTATTACCCTATGGGATTAAAAGGTGTTAAAATTATTATAAATGGTTACTACCTAGACTTGGGTTTATCCAATAAGCAAATTGCAACACAGCATCTTCAGATTTGAAATTAACATTACCCTGCCTAAATCCAGCCCCTTTAGAACTCTGACTATGCTTTTTTGAGATGTCCTTTCCTGGAATGTGCTGGATAAGCTAGGCAGTTGAGTCCAGTTTTTATCATTATCAAGGCTAAATTCTGAGCAAGAAAGAACTATTAGGTCAGCTAATTTTACAGCTATAGCTTTGTCTTTGAGGCCTAGTTATTTTCACAAACAGTTACAAGTTACATTTGTGGGTTACAAAAATACAAACTTTATATTAGACAAAAGTTCAAAATGCCTCTCAGAAGAACATATTTATTGCTTATTAATTTCTTTGGTTTTGGCCATCACAAAACTGTAACTACTTCTTAACCGAAAACTTGTTTAGGATTTATCCTGGGACAACTAACAGGAGGGTTGCAAAGGAGATCCTGACTCACACCATGGATACATTTGAGACTGGGAACAAAGCAGGCAAGTAAAATATTGGGGATTAGCCTGGAGAATACCAGTGATTTCAGATCATGACTAAGGGGTGGGTCCTGGCAGGTCTAAGAGCAATACCAGAGCCTGGGAACAGGGCAGAGACATTATAATAGGTATGGAGGTAAGGCCAGACTCCAAGAGCAGAACAGAGAAAGGACTAGCAATGGGGCTAGAGAGAGTCCGGTGCCCAAAAAGGGGCAGAGATGGGGCTAGAGAGAGCCTATTGAATTGATTGAGCATGGGAGCAGGACATAAATTGATGCATTGGTAATATCTATGAGGCTTGGGCATGATCGAATCAGCTTTTGATAAGTGTCAAAAAGGCCCTGCTGAAGTGCCTGATCTATACAGATGCTGCAGAGCCAAACTGAACTAACACACTACTTCTTCCAGGAGAGCACATTTTTGGTTTTTTGTTTTCATGTCTGTCAGGAGCCTGAGACTAAAGCTATATAAGCTAAATGCTTGAGCAGTTTCATTTTATCCTACATCTCCCAATCAAATAGGGAATTATTCCTTGTTCCTTGATTCTCCTTGTCAATGACAAGTTACAAGTTGAGAGATTTAAATTCATCTCTAGAATCTAAATTCAACGGAATTTAGGGTAAAGAGTTCCTTTATAGTAAAGGTGGCCACTAAATTGTTTTCAGTTGGATACATTTTTTCATTATATTCAATATTGTATGGACAGAAAACCTATTTGAAAATATTTTCTAAATGTAATTTTTTTACCCTGAAGGTATCATGAAATGAAAATTGATTTAATTTTTGAAGGAACAATGTTTCTGTCCTATTAGTATAATAAATCATTTACTGTGATGACTGTGAGCATAACTATGCTCACAATTGTAAATTATTTTGCATTGAAAATATTTTATTGAGGGTTCATCATATTTGCTATATGGTACTTAAAAGCATTCAAAAGATCCAAGAGACCGCTATGCATTTTGTTCTCCTGGTAGAAAAATCTACCACTAGAGCACTGCACAAGCATTACAGGGCCTGGCTCTGCGCTCTTGATGGCATTCAGCCAGAGGGCCCCAGTTTGTGAATACCAGGGTGCTTTCAATGCTCTCCTGTCTTCCTGGAGATAGCCGCCAAGGGCACAGATTGGTTGGCCACCACAGGAAACCAGAATTCATGTCTCCACACCACCCCCTTTTCTTCTGCCTCTCCCTTCCAGCTGTTGGGCTTTCAGACAGGAGACTGAGAGCATATCTCTGTCTTCAAACCTGCCAATTTCCCCTCCAGTAGCACAAAACAGATAGGGTTTTGGCAGCAGCTGATAGACCTAGTTCCAGTGGGTGTGCCAGGTCCATGTCCCTGGTGGAGCTGAGTAATGGGAGTCAGAGAACTGAGGTGCTGAGATCTTCAGTGGTCAGAGGAAGCAGCAGGGGTAGGATCTGTGGGGTTGTCTCTCCAGTGGGGATGAGTCATGGGTCTTGGGTAATAGTGCAGAGTCTGGGATCAGCAGTATTTGGGTAAGGAGGCTCTGGAGACAGTGGGGCTGGGGTGTGCAGTGGTGGGGGTTGGAGTGGCTCAGAGAACAGTGGAGGTAAGGTCTGTGAGATCCATGTCTCTTCTGGGGGTGAGTTAGGGAGCTCCAGGAATTGGGAGAGGTGGCAGGCCAGTGCTGGCAGGTCACAGGAAGTGCTGGTGAATTGCTTTCTGCTGCCTGATCAGGGTTGGGGATGTTGACAGCTGCACAGTCCCAGGGTTAGGCTTTCCTGGCCTCAAGGCTGACAGGAGGAGGGCTTTGCTCCATGCTTGGCTGGAGCAGTAGAATCTGGCTGGGTCACAGACTGTCTCCCTGGAGGAGCCAGAGCAATGGATGCTAGGATACTGGCCTGGCAGTTTCTATCAGAGTTGTAAGTGTACAGTTGTTGGTTTGTCCAGCAGAAACTCTACTGGAGGCCACTTCAATCTCATTGGAAGTAATAGAAGTTTCTACCAAACTTGTCATTTTTGGTAAACATTGTTTGAAAGCTAGTAAACTTCGGGTTTCTACTGCTGGAACTGAGATTCCATTGACAGGAATGTAATGTGTATATATACCCATAGTTTATAAAAGTTATATTTTATTATTGGCTTAAAAATATAATAAGCTTGATTAAGCATTTTACTCACTGCCCTTAGTATAGAGTTGCATGCTGATTTGCTACAGATCTTTACAGTTATGATCTAGGATGTTGGAAAGTAAGGCCAAGATTCAGTTCTCTCCCTGAGCGGAATAGGGTTCAACAGGGCTTCTGTATATACTTTCTAGTGTAATAGGGCTCCTGTATATTTCTGGTAGTATTTATATAGTTCCAGTTCCTCTTCCCTGCCAAAGATTCAGCTCCTCTTCCCTCCTTGAGAATCTCTAAAGAACCTTAGTCAGTGTGGGGTTAGGTGGGTCTATGGTATTTATCTTTCTATATAGCTGTATTAACACCAGGCAGAATCTGCCCCAAAGCATGCATGATAAATGTTTGTAAATAGATAGGTGTTGCTCAAATTGAGAATCCATCATTTTATTCCAACATTTCCATATATTGCTTATGTGAAGCATGAGAGAGGAGCTCAATTTTGAACTCTAATTATGGAAACTTGGATTATCCTTACCTGAGCCAGTCAAAAATCATTGTAATGCCAGAACAGAGATGCTGCTCCAAACCATCCTGATCCTTCCACTGGACTATGATCTTTTTCCTGAGCCATTCTTTGGTTCTGTCATAATATCCAGAGGATATTGTAGTGCTGAAGTATGAGACTCAGTATTTGCATGTTTGACAGTAAACAGAGCTTAACAGCCATGTTAATCATCAGAGCAATTGTATCATTTGACATGGGAGCCAAAACCTGCCTGCCTTATTTGCATGAGCAGTCATTTATTAATTTAATGTCTGTCTGCAGGAAAGGCAAGCACAGCTTGGTCTGAAGACAGGGCAGGTAAAGAACAAGTAATATCCAGATCATGGCAACATCCTTCAACTGGCATTTGGACCTTCTTGGGGGTATGTTTAGGAGAAAAATGATCACAATGGGAGTACCACAGTTCTTCAATGATGCTTAGCTGTTATGCTAATTTCTCAGGGCACTAGCCAACCAGTGCAGGCTGCTCTTTCAGAGACTGGGCCCTGGTAGAACCAGCCTTAAGGATCTCAATATCTTAAACGATTAACCTGTCTTTGGCCATCCAGAAATTTCATCCTATATTTTCAATATCATCACATTAAATTTAATTTTGTGTAAGGTAGCGTATATAGAACACTATTGTTTATAGTGTGCAGTCTTTCCTCTTCCATCCCATTTCACAAATAGACTTCAATATTTATTGTTTACAGATAACTTGTTTCTTACTTTAGTCACCAACACAGAATGTGCTAACATCACTGATGTACAGTAATGTTACTGGCCAAACTCCTACTCATTTCATTAGGAAGAAGATCAGCTTACAAAACATAATAGTTTGTTTCCTGGATTGATCTTCATTACAGCACCTGCTTCCTGTCCTCTGCCATTCCCATGCCTAGCCAGGCCTCATCTTCCATTTCTAATTCTTCAAAAAGTCCACAGTCCCAAAACAGAGAGCATTATATAAGCAATCAAATTAATTAATGAAACTTCCAGCAAACACTGTGTTAGTGCCTGGTTTAATTTTATCAGTGAACCTCAGAATCTGAGTTAGTCATGCCTAAGATAGAAAGACCTCAGACGCAATGTACAGAGCACCTTTACATGAGTGCTGAGGCTGCTCTGACGCACATGGCAATTGCCCCACTCCAGCAGCTTCCAGCATCTCGTGTATCAGTGTCCCAGTGCATAAAAATGGTAGTGGGGGTGCTTGAACTACAGCTCACCAAAAGAGCTATAGCTCATGAGGATGCTGATACATGAAATGTGGCACTGCTTTAATTAGAGTGGTTCTTGGAGCCACTCTAATTAAAGCACCACTTCTCCCCACCCCCAGAGCACATATAAAAGTGCCCAAAGATGGAAAAAATTAGGATAGGGGTTTAAAGGGAGAATGAATATTAGATTGTTTATTAAAGGTTTCCTACAAAAATATGTGTCTTATACAGAGCAGCATAAAATAACTGGGATATAATTTCAATATTTATTTTACACATATCCAAAATATCTATTTCCTGTTGACACTAAATTAACAATTCAGATAGAGGGGAAATAGCAGCACTCAAATATAGGGAAATATACATATAACAGGCAATCTTCTGTTCATTGTTACACCAAGATGTGCTCTCTTAACATACTGAATATTCAGCATTGACCAAGATTAGGAAGTCCTTCATAGGAAAGTCAAACTTAAATGCTGAATCTGTAGATAGCTGTACAAAATAACTTTTCACTGAACTTCTTTCATTAGCATCCATGAATATTTGCATAAATCTTCTCAAGACAAATTGGCAGAGGTGCTAGGCCTGCTTCCAATTCTCTTCATTTTCAACATAGCCAGGAAAATACAATTCCAGATTTAAAGGTTTCTCTGCATGCACAGAAACAAAAAGATATCAACAAACTGATTAGTGATGGTAATTACAAACCTGTGGCAAGCCATTTACTTGAATTACCATAGGAGAATGCAACTGACATAATAAATAAAGTGGAATATAAAAACAAAAACGTGATTTGTAATCAGCCCACTGTCTGGAAAGAAGATTCAACTTCAGGGTCAAAAATAATATTTAAGGTTACAATCAACTTCAGTGCTACTGACCTATACTGTCAACAATAAGATTATTTGTTTGATAGTCTCTGTTTATAGTTGATTTAATAAAATGTTCCAAACTCAGCTTTAATTTTCATGTACAGCATTAATGACATACATATGAAACAGCATGTGATTTTTATGCCAAGTCGATAGAAACCATAAGTATTTACTTCTATAATTCCACTTTATTACTACGCAAAACAACAGGGGGAAGGTTCATTCTCCTTGTTTTTTTAAATGATAATAAAATCGTCTTATATTTCTCCACAAAACTTGTGGAGCTTTTTATACTTAGCAAAAAGAATTATAGTTACACTTTCTGATAGTTATGTGTTTAGTTCCTAGAAGATTCAGCTGGAGGTTCTGAAGTGTACCTTTATAACCTTGATTTGTGTCTTATGACACTTAAGAAAAATGTTCATCCTGCATTTTCTCCCCTATTCTAACCCTTTTCTTATATTTTAGAGCACCAACTCTCAGAAAAACAAAGATCTCTTAGAAATTCATAAGCAATATTGGCAGTCTTCTTTTGGAGAACTTTACAAGAATAACTCTTACATCTTCCATGCTACTTCAGCTGAATGTCATACTGCCTGACTTATTCCAGATATGTTTTTATGAGTATGGCAGATTTAAACAAGTATTCTTCTGATCTAGGACTAAAAGAAGATGGCACAGAGATATCTAAAACCAGCAGAAACATTATTCTGTGAACAAAGGGTGCAGGCAAGTACAGCAACTCAGTATCAAGAGCTGAAATGCTAAGAGGCTTTGTAGCATAAAAGTCAGGCTGCCTACATTTTAGATCCTAGGAAATTGAACAAGTTAGCAGTGGGAGTATGAGAACTGTTTTCAAAATTTCTATCTTATTGTTTTTCCAATGACAAAAGAAAATAACTGATATATTTAACCAAGAAGCCACTAGGCTTATCCTAGATACAGTGGTGGATGCTTATTGCCTATATGTGTAACTAGGCTGTTTTCTATTATTATACAGAGTACAGCTAGCCATAAAGAAACACCTGCTCTGAAAAAGTCATATATTTGAAATACATATTTTATTTGGAGGAATTCAGTGACTCACCACACATTTGAACTCTGTTTCAATTTGAATGTGAGCCTTGTAATAAATAGTACAATATTTCCTCTGTGGAAATCTTTAATTCCCCCTTCAAGAGCATAACATCTTACCCTTCAAGAAGCATCTAAGATGGACACTTGTTTTAGAGGCCACCCTATCTCAACCAGCAGTCACTAAGATCCGAACAGCTATATGGCACAGGATAGTTCTTTTGCTGTACTGAATATTGACAATGATTATGGGAGAGTATAATGTGAACCTTTTAAATGCAATGGATCTGATTCTCCTCTGAAGCACTGACTAAAAATCAGTCCTTCTAAATAGATTGTCACTTAACTATTATTACTGCCCTTAAATTGAACATTTTTAATTTAAATTGTTTATGAATCATTTTAATAGAATCTATATCTTAATGCATAGCCCAGTGATTTTCAACAAGAGTGCCAGGGCATGCAGGGATGCTGTCAGATCCTTTGACAAGGTGTGGGGAGATAAGCAAGGTGTGAGGCAATAAACAGATAAGCTAAGTAACTAAATGCAAGTTCAGGCTTGTCCCGGTCTGAAACATTCCCCACCTGCAGTGTCCAGTCCCTCTGAAAGGATGTAATATATAATTTAGTTTTTGAAATGGGGTGCTACTCAATTCCAAAAATTATGAAGAGATGCCTTGATTCCAGTGAGTTTTAGTTTCATAGTTAGTGGGGTCAGAAGGGACCTGAGCAGATCATCAAATCCAACCCCCTGCCATGGCAGGAAAGAGTATTGGGGTCAAACAACCCAGCAAGGTATTCATCCAGCCTCCTCTTAAAGACCCCCAGGGTAGGAGCCAGCACCACTTCTCTTGGAAGTTGGTTC
>NW_017728910.1:30786814-30817868 GCF_001723895.1 Crocodylus porosus | reverse complement strand
TCTCCATGTTGTCCACATCCCTCCTGAAGTGCAGCACCCAGAACTGGATGCAGTACTCCAACTGCGGCCTGACCAGTGTCACATAGAGGGGGAGGATCACCTCCTTGGACCTGCTTGAGATGCACCTGTGGATGAGGAGTGCTTCAAATCCAACTGATAAAGGTCACCTCTCAGTGACCAACTGAGGTATGCTAGTATATACCTCAATATGTACTCGCTACTAGTATAGCTACTAATATAGGTAGGTAATCTAGTAGATAGATATTTAGAGCAAGATATCCAAATCTAAGTATCTCAAATCAACACCCACATCAACTTAAGTGTTTTAATGGCATTCTACTTGAGTTGAGGTCGCAGTCATTCAAAGACCCTTTAACTTCTTCTGAAGATATTTCAGAAGCATACTATGCACACAGGCAGTGTTCAAATCCACATGTCCTTGTCTCTGAGCACATACTTTTGTGTACTTCCATTTATGGATACTGATTTTCTCTTCTGGCTGGAGTCAGGATAATAAAGCTCACTACCGTCAATACCATGATAGAAGCTGGTATAAACGGACTCTAGTGACTTGTTTTATATGTATAAGATTTTTAACATCTGTTCTTTTGCACATGTGGAGCTTTCATAATTTCTGTCTACATCCATGGAAACTTTGGAAATTGTACAATTTTGAGACGGGATGAAAATATTCAACAAAGGAACATGCCTCACATTGTCTTTGAAGGCTATAGAACCATACCAAAAAACCTGACTCAAAAGTTATGTTGAAAAAATGCTCCATATATTAATTTTGGACACTTCCATTAGGATCTGTCCAGAAACCAGTGCACATACTTGTACATTCCTTGGCTTATGTTCAGACCCTTAATGTTACTTTGCATTTGGAACAAGATAAGCTAAATGATATAAGGAATGTGGAGATGTGCCAGTTATGGGCTAATTAATTTTGTAGCTGTACTTTGTAATTAAACAGCAAAGAATTGAAAATATCCATTTTTTAAAACTGTGCCAAGCATATTTTTTCCACCATTACAAGAAGCTCAGCAGGCTGTCTTGAAAATATTCCTAAAACTTCATTATTAAACAATATTTATAATAGTTTAAATTTTGTTTACAGTATGGAGCACACACTATAATGTGGAATGTTTTCAGATGGAAAATAGCATTATGCTGTTCTCCTGTATATAATTCTGTTGAATTCCGAAAATGATGGGTAATGTGAAGGAGAAAGGAAAGATATTGGTGAGCCCATGACCAGTGGCAAGACATTGGGGAAAAGTGAGCAGGGAGTGTCCTGGGAGCCGCCGTTTCAGAGCAGCTGCTCCATATGGCTAGAGTGGCCCCAGGGAAGAGGAAGTAGAAAGAAGCTGGAAGAGGATCTGTGGAGTTAGGAGCGGTGTCCCAGGACCAGGGACATCTGGTGGGCCTCTCCGATCCCTGAAGAGCCAACTAGGAGTCAGGAAAAGAACTCTAAGAGTTTCACCAGGATACCCAGCTATGAGAACGCCACAAAGAGGAGCGGTGCAAGGGAAGGGGAGATGGTCAGGGAACACTGCCAGAGATAGGCCAGCCTGAGACAAATGGTAGAGGCCATTGAGACTAAATTCTTTAAGTTGTTTTGGGTTTTTTTTCCTTTCTACTGTTTTATGCAGCCCAAATGGACCAAAAGGGGAAGTGGGTCTGAAGAAGAAAAAGGTACAAAAACTGAGTTGGTCAATTAACCCTGCAGTACATGGAGGAAAGGGGCTGTGAAGGTATTTTTTTCATTGCTGCTTTTTTTAATTTTTTTTGGATGCATGATTTTTCCCCACATGGGGTATGCAGACCCTCTCTGAAGGAGAGGGGGACACTGAGCTACCCAACCATACACGAGACTTACCTGTGGTTGAAAGAAAGCCCAGTAGTCCCTGCTGTTCCATTGCAGTGAGGTAGGTGGTAACAAAATTCACAAACCTAGAAGACAAAGGAAAGAATTCAAGTAAATCACCCAGGAAGACCTAAAAGTGCATGTGGTGGTGCATAACATCTGGGTGGTGCTACGACAGGGTGTAGGGAAGGTTAAAGCCCCAGGAGAAAGCCCAATGGGTTTGCCATTGACCAACTGTAGTGAAAATGAACACTTCTCAATTGTTTACTTCAAAGGAACATGAAGACATGGCAAGCGAGAGTTGGGACTCATCAACATGGATAACAGGCAAGAGTTTTTGCGAGACACCCGAGCAGGGCAGGAAAGGTACTTGGCAGCCAGATGTCTAGATATAGCTGTGCTAAGCCCTATAGTATGCATAAGTGTTACATTTAGATGACCCTAACCAACATTCGGGCCATCTTAATGGCCCAGCATGTAGGTGTCCATAGCACTTAGGTTACCCTAAAAATGGTGTGCTTGATCTAAGGTTAGTTCACCTCATAGATGAACTAGTTTTTTATTGTTAAACAGTTAATCCAATGTAGCAAGGGTTACCCTGATCTAGTGAACACTTGGATATATTGACAACACAGCTACAGGGCTGGGAAAGCCTAGTCACTTGCCACAGCCCTGTGTCTGTGCTCTTCTTATCATCCCTGAACCCTGACCAGCCTATTTCCCCTGACTACCTCCACCCTGGACTGGATAGCCTTCCAGGCAGACCCACCAACTTTACCATGGACCCACATCCCTTCCCTGTCCCCTCCCCCCACACCCCAACTTGCCTCCAGCTTCCCATACCTCCCCTGGTAAGTGGTGACCATCTGCACATGCCACTCCTAGCTCAGGTTTAGGTGGCTTAAACTAAGCATATAAACTTGAGCTGGGTTCTACAAGTGTTTGTTCATACCACTGTGTGTGTGTGTTTTATTTTTTTTTTTACAAAAGTATATCCAACCCCAACTTCTTTATAACATAAATCCCTCATGGAGTAATAAAAGAACCTGCCCTAATCCCAGAATTGCATTTGAATGCATATTTGTTTGAATTATATTTTGCATAAATGAAGTTCTCAGAGCTGCAAAACAAGTTTCTAATTTATATAAAATGCTGTTTTCTGACTTCCAATTTAAATGGCTATATTTCATTTAACTTTTTGCCATAAATGTTGTCCTGTGGCATGAATTGCTTTGACAAAAAGCTCTGTATTCTGCATGCAACAAAGACTGTGTATATTAATACCTTCATTATACATCTTCAAATCCTAATCATTTTAATTACTGCAATCACTGTGGTATAGCACCTGCAGTTCAGAATAATCAACTGCTTTCAGATTGCTAAAATTAAGTGTTCTCATAAAATATTAAATGGTATCAAACCTTTAGTAGAGGTCTGTCAGTAACTTAGTTATGGGTTGACCTGTTGTATTGCACATTTATTGAAATTTCCTTTGAGTGCGGAGCAGGAGCTGGGAACTGTTAAGCAAATGAGGAGAAGGAAGCCGTACAAGATCTTTTCCTATACACTTCTTAAACAGTATACTAAATGAAAGAGTACCTAGATTTTTATGTAAAGAAATTGAAATTTTGTGGGACTGCAGTTAGTCCGCATCCAAACATTCCTTCTACTTGGCTCTTCGTAGATCTCGCTTTTTTCTTAAGAATTTAGGGCCACAATCCTGTCATCCAGATTGTGTGTGTACCAGATTCAATGGGACTTTCCACAAGTGTGGTGTTACCAAATCAATCTGGTTATAAAACAGGGTTAGATTAGAAACTGGGATTTACACTGTGGGAAGAAGAAAGGAGCCTTTGATTAAAATTGCAATTTCCAAACATCTAGTTTCATATCTGAACAAGCTGTTAATAATAATAATGGCCCCATTTTTCATGTCCCACGTGTTAACCTCCATAATCAGAGTGTATGCAATCGAGCAATAATGTCCAAGTAAAGTGTTGGAGCAATTTACAGTTAAATTTTATAGCATTTTCTGAAGTGGCATGCCAGTGAAGTGAAGTATGTCAAAAACTGGCTTTTTGACTATGATATGCCACCTGGGCTATGGCATGCCTTAGAAGAGCAAGTAGAAAGTGGTATGCCTTTCTTTCCTTCCTTTTTTTCTTTTTTTGAGTGGACTGTTACAAAATTCTGCATTTTTCTATTCTTTATTTATGTTTCCTTTCACACCACAGGATTCTATAACTGTTAAATAATACAAATGTTCACTTCTCACTTGCAGTTGTAACTTGCCAGCTTGTACTTAGTTACTTCTTAATTGAAGAACTATGTTCATATTATCTACTAGACATTTAAAAAAACAAAAGAACCAACCTAAATATTGCATGGTTAAATTTATGTCATGAATTAGGATTCTAAAACATTAGGAATGTCACAGATTAACAACACCATAATCCAGATCTCTATACTTTGTATCTTTCAGTTAAAATAAGGAACCCTATGTGTACTGTTCTTTCCAAGTTAATGGAATATATGAACCTTATGGGCCAAATATTTAGCTAGAGTAAATGGCTGGGAACTGGGTCTGAGGTCAGACCCAGAGGGTGGTATTTAATGGAACTGAATCAATGTGGCACTCAGTGACTAGTGGTGTCTTTGTTCTCTGCCCTGTACTCTTTAATGTCTTCATAAACTATCTGGACACTGGTGTCAGAAGTGGAATGGCTAAATTCACTGATGACACCAGACTTTGGGAAGAGTGTCTACACTTGAGGATAGGCTGGTAATCCAGGCTGGCCTTGATACGCTTGCAAAGTGGGCAGATGAAAACCTGATGGCATTCAATACAGAGAAATGAAAGGTGCTCCACCTCAGGAATAAAAACCTGCATCATACTTACAGGCTTGGCAGTGCTACACTCACTACCACCATAACTGAAAGAGACTTGGGGGTCATGATTGACTACAAGATGAACGTGAGCCACTAATGTGATACCACAGCCAGGAAAGTGAACAAAACATTTGCTTGCATCTACTGATGCATCTCAAGCAAGACCCAGAATGTCATCCTCCCACAGTACTCAGCCTTGGTAAGGCCACAGCTGGAGTACTGCATCCAATACTGGGCTCCACAATTTTGGAAAGATGTGGAGAAGCTTGAAAGAGTCCAGAGGAAAGCCACATGCATGGTCAGAGGGCAAGAAAATAGCCCTAATGAAGAAAGGCTGTGAGCTTTGGGACTCTTTAGCCTGGAAAAGTGCAGGCTCAGGGTGACTTGGTGGCAGCCTATAAGTACTTAAGGGGCATGTATCAAGATCTGGAGGAACACCTGTTCACCAGAGCACCCCAAGGGATGAGACGGTCCAACAGTCACAAACTCCTGCAAGACCATTTTAGGCTGGACCAAACCCCCAAGACCTGGAACAGACTCCTCCCAGAGGTGGTGCAAGCACCTACTCTGAACACTTGTAAGAAACATTTGGATGCTTATCTTGCTGGGATCTTTTGACCCTAGCTGACTTCCTGCCCCTTGGGTAGGGGGCTAGACCCAATGATCTGACAAGGTCCCTTCCAGCCCTAATGTCGATGAAATCTATGAACTCAGTATTGAGTAATTCAAATACATCAATGGACCTACACTTATTTTCAAGAAATGAGACTCTGGATAATGAAATATATACAGCAAAAGCTGTATTAACTGGCACTTTATTAGCTGGAAAACTCTATTAATCGGCATCCGAGGGATGCAGCAAAAGCTAAACCAGAATGACCACTTCCGGGTTTTGCTGCCACGAGCAGAGATTTTCTTTGCCACTTTTTCGGCCCATGGCCCAGGGCAAAGCAGCCTGCGCAGGGTCCCCCACCTTGTCCCCCAGCACACTGACACAGATGGTGCACATTTGATTAAGTGGAATATTTGATTAACCAGCATCCCCCATTCCCAGGGGATGCTGGATAGCAGAGCTTTTATCATACTCTTTTTATGTAAGTTTCACATAGGATTAAATGAGGACACCTGGAGTTGAGACTTCTATTTGTTGACTAAATAGTGCCAAGGAACTTGAGAGTGGATTGGACGTAAATTCCATAGCAGTGTCCCTAGAGTCTATGGCACTGTAGCAGCCTTAGAATTCTGGAGCAGCTTCATTTATGTTTAAAAATAGAGGGGTTAACTGAATTAAATATGAAAATGAATAACATAGGGCAGAATTAACATTACATTCAGTGAATATAATGCTACTTTCATATTGCTAGTTTTCAGCATGTTGGGTTTGGGCAGTGACAAACTAAAAGAAAACAAATAAATGAAACAAAACAGACTATTTCTACTTGTTAATATTCTACCATCTCTCAACAAGATGTTCCTTATGTAGATAAGTACTAGGTGACAGGCTGATTACTAATCTATATTTCCTATCACATAAATCACAGAATGTCTCCTTAAATGAATGGCACAGGTTTAGAATTAGTGCATGCTAGTGGACAAGGAGTTGAACTGGTAATCGAGAGACCAGAATTCTTGACCCAGCTCTTCCATGAATTTGTTTTGCAACTATATGAAAGGCATTTTAATGTTTCTTTTTAGTTTCCCTAGGTATAAAATATGGTTGAGTTCATCAAAATACTCAAAGCATTGTGCAGCTCATTCTGAGTTTCTCTAGGCTTCAATGGTAGCTGATCTAGACTCTGACATTGACACAGTGGCACTAACACGCTCATATCTGCATTTTTTTAAAATATTGCAACATATTGAATGTAAGAAAGGTACATTTTCAGGAAACTGTAATTAAACTGTGGTAGAAATACTCAACAACAGAAATATTGAAAATGTCTCTGTCCTGGAAAATGGTGTATTATTAATTAACAGAAGCAACATTAGCAAAAAGAACTCTACATAATCTGTATAACTTGCTCTCTTTCACATTATGAAGTGTTTACTTAACATACTTCATTGGCAGTAAAACTTTCTTTTAAATAGAAGTTTATAAAGCAAATTATCCAGCTGTGAAATTGGAAGCACAACTGTTGCAGCCCATCTGAATTTTATTTTTACTGTTCCCCCCACAATAATCTGCACTTGCCTTTATAGTGCCTACAACTGAAAAGGATTATCTAGTCAGAATACATCAGTACATAATAAATGTGCTTCATTTCTTCCACAGTTTTTCGAGCTGACAGCCAAAATGAATGGTTGTCTCAGCACTGGCATCACTGGTACTTCTGCAGAGACTATTTCATGGTCCATTGGACCCTAAAGGACATTGTTTTTAAAGGCATATTATCAAGAGGAATGAAGCATACAATCAGTGTGTGTATTGCCATCACTAAACCTAAGACCACTAGTATTGCTCAGTGGATATCTGAAGACACCCAAGTCAAAATGCATTAAAATTAACCTTTATGTGTCTTAGCATTTATTATTATTATTATTATATCTAACTAGTAAATATAACTCTCAAAGTATTTGCAGCCATTTGGTAGTTACCAATGGAAAAAGAGAGAAAGGCTTTGTAAATAAATAAAAAGTTATAGTCTCATTTCTGTGCATATAAGCCCACTACTTTTACTAATAATATAATAATAATGGGCTGTATGTGCAGAGGGACATTACCTACCTGTCAAGGTACTATAACAACCAACTCCATGTTGTTAGATTATAAAGCAAAATACTACTTTATGGCTTTAAAACTGTGGGGTTTATCATATATTTGCCACTTGATATAAATTGCTCTCTTTTCAAGCAGCTATAGAACTGCATAGTGTGCATTTCTGGATCTCAGAGGTTGGAAGACTCATCAACATGTTCATTGGTCAAATCATTGCTACATTAAAATGTTGTGGGCAATACCTAATTTGATACAGATTTCACTAGTGTTCATTAGGAGCTGATGTTATACAATCCTGACAGCTCAACTGTCAGATAAATTGCTTCAGTTACAGCACATAAGCTAGCTCATAAGCAGATGATATTAATGTTACCAAAATATGACACCAAAAACTAATAACTATCCTGGAAGCATCTGGACAGCGGCAAAAATCTAATCTTGTCTAAAAGACCTACATTACCAATAATCATGCAGTAATAGGATCAACATATTTTTGTCAAAGCAGGTAGTATTGTAGAGCATTAATACAACTGTCTAAACATAACATTATCTTCTAAACTAAACCTTTCAACTTTGATGGTTAGGACATATTGATTAGACTGAACTTGTTGGCTTAAAAATATCCCCATCATTAGCTCTTCTGTCATTAGATTGTCAGTCAGAGAGTATGTACACTTTTATATTTTATATTTAAGACATTAAAATAAAATGGAAAGCTTAATATAAGATGAACGCATTTAAAGGGGTTGATTGATACAATGTAAGAAAAGAGAACTTAGCATATCTTTAAGGAAAAATTGGGGTCCATGGTTCCCTTTACAGGTATTGTTCAAAAAGAATATGAAAGGAAAAACATTATATAGATTGGTCTAGAAAAGGTAACTGAAAATAGGAGAGACAAAGTAGGACACCAGACCTTTTACTGGTGAGAAATACCCAGATAATATTAAAGAAAATAGCTTCACAGTTCCTGAGCGAAATGGAAAGGGGGTATAGCCTTCCCTCCATGTTACCTTATCTTTCAGAGTATGTAGGAAGTCTGTTGGGCAAGTACCAAATAAGCCCCATAAAGCTGATTTTGTTACATTGCTTAATTAAACAACTAACTTGCTTCTAGATATCTTCTGCTGGGTGATGTTTTTTCTACCACCTACTGGGTAAATGGGGCATATCATAGCATGAGAGAGGCAAGGATATTTTGTGGGGTGATATTTTTATTGGACCAATTGCCTGGGTAGTACTTCAGAGTGTTTTGTGTGGGTAGTGTTTTTCAGAGCACTTTCTGCTCAAAACTTTGTCTAAAATTTACCCAACTATACAGCTGGCTTAGTAAAAGGTATCACTCCCCCCATCACTCCCCTGAAAATATCCTTGCATCTAACATTTCTTGGACCATCATGGCTATATCATTAAACCAGCACTAGCATATCTTCATACTCACTTCCCTTAAGGAAGATCAAGGATGGATAAACCTATATGAACAGGTCTTCAAACACCAGTTTAGAGGCAGCAGTATTTATAAAGATTTAAAAAAACAAATCCTATTTTGATTTTCATGAAAAGAAGTGCTATGGGGTAAAATAACAGAGGCTTCACTGCAGTGGGAAGAATACTGGCGAATGCTATTTATAAATGCTTTTTGAATATCTCTCAAAAAATTACAGTATAAACAAGTTTCTCCCTCCATGAGTTATCCCTGGTGGTTGCCTACTAAATCAGCCAAATTTCCTTCAGGGAAGCACCCACAGCATCGTAGAAATTTCCTAAGAATTAATTGGTCCCTGCATGCTGCTCATTCCACTGACTTTCCTCTGAATGCCAGATATGCTTTAATGTATTGGTTTTATATTAAAATCTGCCAGTGGCCAAAGCACAGGATACCCAAAAGAACATCTTAGCTTCTGGGATCTTATCTACCCTTCACAGTTACACAGTAACAGCACAGAAATCAGTGGCATGCTGAAAATCAATTTAGATTAGACATCCGTAAGAACTACTTCACAGACAGGGCAGCTAGGATCTGGAACCAACTTCCAAGGGAAGTGGTGCTGGCTCCTACCCTGGGGGTCTTTAAGAGGAGGCTTGATGCCTACCTAGCTGAGATCATTTGAGCCCAGTTTTTTCTCCTGCCCAGGCAGGGGGTCGGACTTGAAGATCTACAAGATCCCTTCCGACCCGACTTCTATGATTCTATGAATCTGCAGCAATATGAACAAATTGGAATTTAATACCCAAACAGCACAGGTACTTCTGTATGACTTATTTGTATGCTTAATTCACTTAGAATCTGTTCTTTATTTAAATGAAGCTGCTATAAAATTTCCAGTTAGGTGAACTAGAGTTCTGTAAAAGTCGGGAATTTTGCCAGATAATTTTTTACCCAGCTTTATGTGGAGAACACAAGGCCTTAATTAAATTGTAATAGAGTATGCTGGCTCTATTTCTGGCAGGCCTGGCTCAGAACATCAGTTACAAGGCCTTAGGTATCTTCATAGCCAACAACGGCCTTAGCCATTATCATGAGAGCTGGGAGAAGCAAAGACATAAAGACAAGGTAGGCTGACAATGATAGAGAGACCTGGGGAGTCTTTTAGCAGGAGATACAGTAATTTCTTAGGATTTTGTTCCTGAGGAAAAAACTGCTTGGAACTATTGTGGACATCTACAACTGGGATAGGTAAAAGTACTATTCCTTGTTTAAGCCTGCTGTACAGAAACTCTGTAGCCAAAGGGTGGAAGGATTGTTATGAAACCTGATAAAAGAGAAAAGGAATTATTTGAAGATCCAACTGTGAGGGCCAAGTGGACATGGAAGGGTAAAAAGTTGATTAAATATCCTGGGTAAATGGTGGAATATAATTTAAATATTGATAAACAAGAACACAGGAGGGGAGACTTTATTTGGTAATATGTGCTTTGTGTGATTATCCTAGAGGAATGAGGAAAAGCTAAGAGGAAGTGGTAAGGGATAGTAGTTGATTTAATGATTAGTAATCCTGACTTACAACCATCCCCAAAGTATAAAAAGTAGGTAAAATATTGGCCTTGTATAGAATTCAAATTCAGGAAAATCCAGTTCCAAACCACATTAATTAAGATAATTTAGTAAAATATTTCATTCTCTGGTAGAAGCCCAAGAATGTTGTATGCATTTTATAAAGACTCAGCACGTGGCTGTATTTTTTTTCTCAGACAGGCATTAGGATCTGAATGAGCTTTGTTTTGTTTCATCAGAAAACATGCACTGTTATTGCACTGTCATGAAAATATTTCTGGACACTTGTCTTTGTATGAAGAACAGGAAGGATGAATACTATAAAAAGTCACAGAATTAAACTCTCGATGGCATGACTTTATCTAACAGGACAAGCAGCTGCACCATGATACTGTAGCATTAATGTTGTGGTTTTCTTTTTTCTTCTTTTATACTGGGAAAGAGAGGATTTTAAGTTTAAATATTGAACATATTTTCTCTTCAGTGTTAAATCATAGATTCAGCAAAGATACTGCCACAATAAACACATTCAGTTTTGCTGTAAAATCGTCCCTTGAGTATCTGTGAATCTAAAAGGAAGACTGGCCGGTGACAGATGAGGGTAGGACAAGTCATTCATTTTAAATTACATGGGCTAGATTTTTACTTGGATTATTCACATGTGCAACAAAATAAATGGAAGCTAGGATGTTTTTCGGCACCTATGGGTAAGTAGATTCTATTCCAGTGGAGTAAATGGGCAGGGAAGATCCTTCCTCTTTGCTGTCCTAGTTGTTGACAGGTTTAGCTGTACTAAACCAGGTGGTGTCTGATTTGTCCTGGTCAAAGTTAATTTTAGTCCTGACCCTACATACCTCCTGCCACCCCACTGACTCCAGTCTAAGCAAAATGGAAGCCTGAAGTAAATTCTGATTCAAAATTGTATCTTGAAGTATATGGTGCCATCTAGGATGGCACTATTTACATATCAGCCTTTGTTCAACGCTGAGTGTTAAAATCTAACTGCCTGTAGGTAATGAGTAGGGATCTATGAATTCGTGCTGGAAGTGTTCAGCATGGTAGCTTCTTTAATCTTGGTGTTTCCCCTGCATGCTCCCCTGCTGCTAATTGACAAAGAGGCTCCATCGCTCACAGCTCACTGCCTGCACCTGATGGCCAGGAGGCGCAAACAGCAGCTGCAGCTTCAGCCATGGGCAATGAATGCAGATGGCAGGTCATCTCTGCCAATCCCTAGTAGTAAATTACCTTTCTAAAATATTCATAATGTTTTAGTCTGCAAAAGCTTGGCCTTCATCTCATTTAAAGACTTTGTATCAGAGCACAGGTAATAGTTCAGTAATACCTCATTGCAACCGAGACCTTGCAATGCAATGGACTTTTCACTTCAGGTTTTGTCAAACTGATGAATACAAGGTACCAAAGCAATCGGGTACTGTTAAGAATTAAACTGAAGACAAGTTATTTAGTTTTCTTCACTGTCTCTAGCTTGTAATAATTTCCCCCTCATTAAAGCAGAATAGTTTAGAGAAATTACAGTTTATGTACAATGGATAAAAACTTCAAATATCACTCTTCTTTGGAGAATTTTAGTAGAGGAGTTAACAGATCCTTCAGCTGAAGATATGGGAATGGAAAGTATTAAAATGAAATATGTACTCATGTGGACTGTGCACATTTATAATAGGAAGATAATATATCAAACCTAATGGAATTGAGCATACATTATAAACACCTGCACATATTATGAGTTAGATTAATAGAGGGCTAAATTTTGGTACAAAACCTTGATATTAAAGGGCTACAAATATTCCTCTGCATCTTATTATTTTGGTAGTTGGCAAACTGGTGGCGTTGCACTCCTAATTTATGGACGTTCACAAATACATGGGGAATTCCTGTGGATTTTGAAGCAGCCAGAGAAGTGTTGTGTGGTGAAAACGAAGGCCTCGTCCCCTGAATGGTGTTTTCAAAGGGCCTCAGTTACCATGGTAGCAGGATTCAATAGTATAACTAGGGACAGGTAACTGAGGCCCACAACCCTGGATGCTGATTTTGAGCAGGCAGAAAAATAATGGCTGTCACTGCTGCTGCTGTTTGTGAGGGCACAGAAACTTATTGTTCCACCCCTAGCAGAATTTTTCCTGCAGGCAGAATATTATAAAACATGTCTGATACAATTTCCTACTGTCGCTTCTAGGTGTTGTAGGGCTTTGGCCCCTTCTTGGTCAGTGCCTTCCCCCTAGCGATGTCAGGGTGAGATCGGGCTGTGGTGCCACCTTGATGGTTCGGGCCTGCCACAACTTTGATGTTTGTTGTTGGGAGAGGCAGTTCCCAAAACAAAGAGGTCTCAACCCTGGTCTTTCTTCGTGGGGCTCTAACCTCCCTTTACCCCACCCTTACCACATTCATGGCCTGGGCAAACACTGCTCACTGCAGGTCTTCCCCTGGATGATCTCTCCTCATCCACACTGCCCGCCTCAAAATGGGTCGGGTCTTCCTAGCCAGCAGTCCTTCCTGTGTCAGTCCCTCGTCTTTGGGCTGCCTCTCAGGCAACTAAACCTGCCCCAGCTGGGGCTAATTGTAACTAAGGAGAACTTAACTGAAAGTGTCTGGTGTCTGCCATCGGGCCCCTGGGATTCTGTCTCCCTAGACCCACTTGGACACTCGAGGGTGGGGGGATCTTATCTGTCCCTTCCCTTCTAGTAGGCATGGGGACAGGCAGCCACCCTGTGCCCAGCCACTGTCAGCTCTCCCAGCATGACTTCCCTGTGGATCTTTCCTGGTCCCACCAGTTCGTGGTGCTTGTCACTCCCATGCAGGGCTTCATAGCTGCCTGGGCCTCACTTCTTACTGTGATGCCAGAGAGTGCTGGCAGTCCCTTGCTGCCACTCCCCGCCGCAGTAGCTGCATTCCCTGATGTGGCTGCAGCTCTGCTCCCAGGCATCCTAGAGAACTGCTTTTTCCTGATGGAGCTCCCCAGCATTCCTCCATTCCTGGGGCTTGTGCTCCTCGTTCCATCTGCCAGAGTCCCCCGGCAGATGCTCAGCCTCTTTTCTCTGCACTCAGGGCTGGTGCTCCCTGGCTCTGCAGCCAGCATCTCCCAGCCAGCATTCTGCTCTTCTCTGCCCGGCCCCTCAGCCGTATCTCCAGCTGCTTCTTGAGCAGCCCACACCTCTCCGGAGCCTGGAGCTCGCCGATTCACAGGCTCAGGCAGCTCTGGAATTGCCAGGCCTGTGTTGGCATCTTTTCCCAGCTGCCTTTCATCTTGAGCCCTGCGGTAAGTATTGGGACCCATCAGGCAGGGGTTTGGGATGTGTTGGCTTTTGCCTCCCCTCTCATACCTACTTTGAATCTTCATGGGAAAGAGGAGAGTAATAAGACACAGGAGTTCCCTTAAGTTAATTTTGACATAGTCAGCAGGACACATACCAATGTATTTTCAAGGGAATAGTGGTAGAGATAATGCCCCTCTGACACAGACTGTCAAACTAATCCCTTACTTGAAAAACTTGGGAAACCAATTTATAGTGAGTCTCTTTAGAAGGCCTTTTGCAGAGTTGGAAAGATGAAGATTATAACAAGTAACCTTAGGGTGCAAACAGAAGTGACAATTTTCACCTGATTTGGCCACAGAGGGCAGTCCATAGCCATGACCGTATGCAAGTACACAGCTGCAGACCACTTCAGAAAGGCAGATTGGGTGAAAAACTGAACACTCATTGCAGGAGGGGTCAGTTGAATGTGTTTCAAAACAGAGCATCTTCTGTAATTTCTATCTGTGCTATCTGCCAGTCTGTCACTGTTTTCAGAATGGAAGGGGAGAAGAGAAAGGAGGGAGTTTGGTCTGGAGGCTTTTCAGCCCCTGCAGCAGGGGTGGCAGTCGAGGACGGTCTGGGGAGGCTCCACTACACCCATCAGCTCTGGCTGAGGAACACCTAGAACGAGCTCCCTCTTCTCCCTTTCCTGCTTTCCATTCTGAAAACTTTACAGCCTGGCAGTTGCTAGTGGAAACTGGCTGCAGGTTGGCAGCTAGAAGCTAGATTCCCCTTCCCCCTGAAACCAACAGTGAACTTCTGTTTGCTTCAGGAGATTGCTGAAACTCAGAATGCTTCCTTCAAAGTGCCCTCAGTTACAGCGGGGAGCTGCACTTTTGTCTGTGCCCTTAGGGTGCCTGTAGATGTGTTGTGGGGCTACTCCCATGCACTGTAATTACAGCACACTCCAGTCATCCTCCATATCTTGTGTATTAGCATCCCTGTGCTTGAACTAAAGCTCTTGAACAAGCTTTAGTTCAAGGGCCTCTCCTGCCACTTTGAAGTGCAGGGATGCTAATACATACTGTGGCACTTTAGTAAGAGCAGCTGTTGGAGGTACTCTAATTGAACCATCCCCACCCCCAGAGCACATACAAAAATGCCTTTTGTGTCTTTCCTTTATCAGAGTCTGGCCTAAAGAGGCAGTTTTTTCCCTCCATTCATCCACTTTGACAAATCACAGAGGATGATATAACTTTATATGTACAGGGCAAAAGATATAGAGAAATCTGTGCCCCATTACAAGCAGTTGTTACTATGATACTCACCATGTGCATTCGGAGTGTCATGACAATAGCTTGGATAAGCTTCAGATCATTGTCCTTCAAAAGCATAGAACTGTGACCTTCCAAATGGAGTTCCCCTCTGGGGCTGCTGCTTTGGGCACATGGGCGCATTCCAGCAGCAACAGTGAGCAGCATGGGCAATCAATACAAATCAGTGAAAGGCGCTTCCAAAAATCTCGTGGATCATTAACCACTTGTAAAGGTAGCGCCATCATGAAATGTTAACCTTTACCATTTGCTCCTAGCTCTGCTTGAAGAAGAATATTACTATATTATGGATTTCATCCATAATATGAAACTATTGTCCACTTTCTAGATTTGGAAGAATAAATTGCAGGTTAGCTACTTTGAAAACATTCTGTAACAAGTCCCCTAGCAGTTTATTAATGTGAAGAACAGTTAATTCATGGTTTAGTACCCAAGCTAATGTTTCTATTTTACAGTCAGTGTTGCAAATCAAGGTAGGCCTGCTATATAAAGTTGGTATCTGAATTTGCATCTGAATTTTCCCCTAAATATGATAATATTCAAGAACAGAAATTTGTCAGGCTTCTCCATAATTACAATTTCATATATGTGTGTGTGTGTGTGTGTGTGCATGTGTGTGTGTATATATACATATATATACATACACCCACAAAAAATATCTATATCTATATATACATATATATATGTATATATATGTACTGCACCATATGCATGCATGCATTTATTGTACTTTTGGGTATAAACCTGAATTTATTTTTTTTATTATTTCTTTGTTTTTAAATAGTGTATGTGATATCCGTATGTAAGATGACTGTGTTTGGTCTTGTACAAATACAGTTTAATTTAAATGATTTAGAATAGGAGAGACATTGCTGAGGGTACATGGATCCATTTTATGTCACATAGAAGCATCCATTTTATGTTCTGAGAGATGCAAAAATAAATGAAACCAAACACGTTTCATTGCAGAGGCAAAAAGCTGGAATGAATTTCTTGTCTTGAGAGAGAGAGACTCCAGTTACACTGACAGATGTTGAAACCGATACACACCAAGACATTTTTATACTAATCCAGCTTCATAGCACAAATCAGATCTGCAAATAATTAAGATAGAGCTATCCCAGTGGACCAGTTAGTTTGACATGATAAAGCAATGGTAAAATAATGCAAAGGTAATGCCATTAACTTAGTGTAAGTATTACTAGAAATAAACACATTCCAAGGAAAAAAATACTTTGAGTGGTATTCAATTAATATGGTAAAGTTATGTGACACAAAGATTATTTGAAAGTACTCTGGTAGATTTACTGTATATTAAGATATTTCATTATTTATTTTACTACAACTCTAGGAGTGAAATACAAAGATTTGTTTCAATGAAATATAATAGCAATCAAATACAACTTTCCTGTAGCTTATAGAGGATTCTTATCCTGCCTTTTTAGGTAGTTTTTAGGTAGTATATATTAAGTCAGCAAACTAATTAATCTTCAGCTGAGAAAAGTTCTAAGTCATGTGGTCCTTGATCTAGTAAACCCTTCTTCATGAACTTAAAGGAGAAACTGACATAGGATTTCTCTCACATCTATTTAAATGGTTTACTTGAACTTGCTCTTGGATAGGACTATCAGACTTATTTTCACTTGTGACTGAACTTTGTACTATCAAAAGCCAATGTCCTGAGCGTGATTTTTGGAAATTATACCACTGAATCACATTATGCTTAAATGGCAAAGGACTAAGTTTTCACAGATATGTGCTACATTATACCTTTTTCCTTTCTGTCTAAAAATAACATGTTCAAAGCTTGATCCAACTCTTTAAAATCAGTTAAAAGAATTCCTGCTTTGATCCAAGACTCCCTTTGATCCAACAAAGGGAGTTGGATCAGATCCATTCATTTAATTGCTAGGATCTAGTTAGAAATTATTTTCTTTCCTTCCTTTGGATATTCTGACTTTGACAGTAGTTAAGAAATAATGAGATTGACAGTAATGAAAATAAGTTTAATGAGTGTATTAAATAGGTGCAATTAAGAGACAGTTTCATAAATAATGTACTATCCTAATTATAAGTGATATTTTGCAGTTTTCTAGAGCACATTAAAGCATAAACGAAAATATAGGCAACTCCATATGGGAAAAGGAGTATAAAAGCTTTCATTTAACAGTACTAAGTAGCTAACTTCCCTTGTCACTCTTTGATCTTTCATTAGGGCCTTGGAAATATTATCATTAAGCTTCCCATTGTTTTAACTTCCTCTAAAAATACTATCCTATCAATGAAATTGCCTGGTGTGATCAGTCTGGTGGCATGTTGCTAGCCATGGGGACTAATATAATCATCAAACCTATTGCCTATTGTATATTTATTGATGAAAGTTTCAATTTTTAGGTCTGGTCCTGCATGGAGCTGTGAGGGGAATCATTTTGTCTCTGGAGAACAACATTGAACTCACTGGTACTTCAGAGAGCTCTGTTTGCCTAGAGACTGCTGCAAGATGAAAATCTTGTTTATTATTAATCTTGCAGAATATGTTTGTGGGTTTAAAGTATTCTATGATAGCACAAAATATGGATATTGTCAGCAAATGGTAGAGCCCTATTTTCTCTTTATTTCACCATCAGTTGATAAAATTATATCCCCCTACTCCAAAATACAACCCTATGCTTCACTCTCTTGACTGTTCTGATCAAATATAAAAACCACCTAGAACAAAATAGTAGGTGTGTGCGAAGCAGACCCTATTCAATTTGAATTTGGATTCGGCCCAAGTCAGGGACAGAGATTTGATTTGTTGATTTGGATCACTGTCCCTGATTCAATTCAGCCAAATCTGAATCTGAAGATTCCATGCTGATTTGGAGAATCAGCAATTTGGACATAGACACAGCTTTCAAAGTTTTTTCTATATACTTTGAGGTACCAAAGCAAATTGTGAATGCTGCGATGCTGGGAAGGATGGAGAGTTCCACAGGAGACGGGGGGGCCTCCATGTGCTCAGCAGCAAACGCAGAAGTGGATTGGAAGTACTTCTGATCCACTTCTGGGTCAGCCAGGGAGCATGCTGGGGGAGGACCCTGCACCCCCCTGGCTCAGCAATTGACCATGGGGGAACCCCAGGTGCCCCCCCACAAGGAGGCACCAGTCACTGAGCTAGGAGGGCATGGGGTGACCCAGCAGACCCAGAAGTGAACTGGAAGTGCTTCTGGTCCACTTCTAAGGCTTCTGTCAAACACACTGGGGAGCTCCCTGCACTTCTGTGGGACACTCCATTCACCCCAGCATCACAGCATTCACGAGCCACTGGCTACCTAGAGGTACACAGAAAAAACATTTAAAGCTCTGTCTATGTCTGAATTGCCAAATCTTTCCAAATCTCTTTGAATCGATTTGGAGGGTTTTGATTTGATTTGGAAAGATTAAGGGATCGCCTGATTTTATTTGGATTTGGAGATTTGGCCACTGAATCAGGCCGAATCTATGCTGAATCTAATCAGGGACTGAAGCTTCACACAGCCCTGCAAAATAGCCTGTAGGATTTCATAGATTTCATAGACATTTGGGCTGGAAGGGACCCTGGGGGATCAAGTCCAGCCCCCTGCCCCAGGAGCAGGACGTCATAGGGATCATAGGATCCCAGCAAGATAAGCATCCAAATGTGTCTTGAAAGCATTCAAAGTGGGTGCTTGAACTGCCTCCAGCAGCAATCTATTCCAAATCTTGGGGGCTTGGACAGTAAAGAAGTTCTTCCTTATGTCCAGCCTGAATTGGTGGTGTCAGAGTTTGTGACCGTTTGATCTTGTCATCCCTTGGGGCGCTCTGGTGAACAGACATTCCCCCAGATACTGATGGTCACCCCAATAAACTTATAGGTGGCTACCAGATCACCCCTGAGCCTGTGATTCTCTTACGCAAAGGCACCATTATGCCCACCCTAACATGTATGTTACATAAGATGTTTGGAAAGATTAGAGGGAGGATAGATTGCATTAAAAAGGGGCACCAGCTCTAACTTAGTTCACCCAGGTGTAAACCTTACACTTAGATCCCTAGTTAGGTTGATCTAAGTGTAAACTGTACAGAAATTCGGGACTAAATTAATCCAATCTAAATTAACTGTACCTCTGAAGTAGTCTCTCTTAGATTGAGTCTGGTGAGACTAATCTAACTGAACTTCTGTACAGTTCCCAGAGCAGCCCTAGGGATGGGAAAGCCCAGCTGCTGGCCCCAGCTGCATTTTTCCTCCCACCCTACCCTATCCCCAGCACCAAGCTATTTATGTAATATGAATGCTGGTAAACTTGAGAAGCAAGGACACTTTTCCTAAACAGGTACTTGGCTCTTGTAACTTTAGTGAAAACTGTAAATAAACTACTATTAGTAGCATTTGAGTCATAATTTTTTCTGAGGTAATCACTACCACTTATTAATTCCCTCAGCATTTGTAAAAATTTTACCACATTCCCACATAAAGTGACAATGTAAGTTTCTCCACTTATTATTCTTGTATTGCCAACAATGTCCTTTTAAATGATATATGGGCTTGCTTTTATGGTGGTTAATCTAATGATGAAATAACTCCCTGGAGGTTACAGGCACCATTTTCTCTTTCTCCAGCCTGCAGACAGGATCATATTGTGATTGATGTCTTGGGTTTCTTTATTTCCCTGTGCTGAATATGTGCACATTTATTGGAATATGAACTGGTAGCAATAACCCTAAAAAGAAGAATTCACTGTTAAGTCATTCTTCAGTTTTTTGTATTCTTCATTCACCAATTAAGTCAGAATGGTAAAAACAAAATCTTTCATTAATTCACATAAACAGAAAGCCAAAACAAGCAGCTATGGAACTTGCTTACTGAAACATCTTACATGATTATTGAAAGAAAACTCTTCCAGTTAAAAGTTTTAGCTATCTTATTATGCTTCAGTTAGTGATCATCTGCATTATGAATTATCATTACGCTGAAGTCTGTCCTGACAGACTCAAAAGGAAACTCTATATAATCAAGAAACAAGAGTTTCTTATAATAGTAATTAATGAACTTGCTGTAAGATAGCTATAAGATGTACCCATGACAGGAAAAAAAATCAGAAAGCTTATATAGATTTCTCATGATTAACACATTACCAGCTTCAGTGATATGGACCATGTATTTGGTTATTTCTTATATGGACTCAAGCAACTAAGATTCTAAATCACTTTGCAAATATTATTTTCAATATTTATGTGACATAAGTGTCATAATTAAGACATTTGTATATTTCTATGTGCATATACAAATATCTTTGCATTTCTGGAATATATTGATACTTTAACTGTTATACATGCTTTAAAACTATTTTTCAGTGTTCACAATCATAAAAGCCCTTGCTATTTTAATTAATGGATAATATGTTTTTGGCTTACTCCCTCACCCTACAGGGCTTATTTTAAATAATTAAACAGGTGCTCACAAACCCCCCTATTCAGGAGTCAGTTCCTTGGCACTGTTTTTTAAAAACTTCTTCTCACCAACAATACTGAAGTCTCAGTGACATTATAACATTGCAAAAACAAGGCTGCACTGGAAAATTGTTGTCTATTAAAGCTGTGGGTTTCTTCTTCATATCTGTTTGCCTGACTGCTATGGGCCTAGAGTTATGCAGTTTGCTGCTGCAGATGCATCAGTGTTGCAATTTTCCTCAATTTGACAATTATATTAGAGGTAGTTAAACTAGAAAAAATGTTTTAGGCTGACTCCAAATAAAATTTTTTTTTGTTTTTTCACTAAAATAAAAATCTAGAAAATTGTTTCAAATCAGTGAAACATTTTTTCGTGGTGCTGGTCAAGGCCAGAGGTAGTTTATATTTGTATCTTTTTAATGTAGTCATAGTGAAAATATAAAAATGAAAGGGTTTTTTTTCTATTTGCAGAATTTAACCAAATTATAACTAGATATAAATAGAATCAGAAAAGTAGAGTTTTATATCTTTGCTTTATTTAGTCAATTTTCCCTTAGTCCTATCAGGTTTTAAGAGGAAATGAAATTCTGTTTCAAGTGTCTCAAAATGCTCATGTTTTTGGCCTCTCAGAATAGCGTCTTTAAATTTAATTCTCTAGGGGACACTTTAAATTGAAATAGTCATCCAAAAAAAAAGCATGGGCTCTTCTTAACAAGCTTTGGAAAGAGTTTTTTTTGCCTTGCTCTAGTAACATTTTTAAGTAGTATCAAATATCTCATTAACTCCCTATTTTGTATGCATTTTTATACGCAAATTGATTCTTATATGAATAGCCAGTCTTAGCATCACATGACCTTGCCATATGGTACTCAATGCTCACATAGGCAGTTTATTATATACATATTCATATTTTTATATAAAACATCTCAATAAATATCTCAAAACAATCTCCTGCTATCTTTAATAACAAGGATTTCACTATTAAAAGAAAACATGAGTTAGAGAGAAGTAACAATGTCTCTGGTAAAACATTCTGACCCATCAATATTCTCCTTAAGGTTAAAAACGTAAAGATTTCAGAGTGCTCATAAAAGGAAAAAACTTTCTAAAGGAAATCCTTAGCATTCAAAACCAAAGGCTTTATTTCCTTGCAAAAGTGAAGGAAGTTCTGCTGTTATGATAAATTGTATGTCCCTGGATAACACATTTTATTTTTAAAAGAATTAGATACAGCTGGTACTTCATACCAATTGAAAAATCTTATTTCGTAGATCAAAATTTTGTTCTATGTATTAGTCAAGCAGTTTGGCACTTTGACACAGAAAAATATTTAATGAAAAATTTCCAAAACCAAAAATGATGGCCTCTGTTTTACAGGACATTGAAAAGATATTATAGTTAGTTCCAAATGAGAACAAAAACAAATTGGGAATTTTGAGTTTTGAGCAGATCTGTATGCAATCAGATTGTCACCTGCATTGTGTGCTGATGCTTAGTTTTGAGAAATCACTGACCAGACTAAGTGGCTGCCGATACACATGCTGGAGAGTAGGGGTGGGTATTTTAATTAGAGCACTTCCCAGCAAGCCACTTTAATTAAAACACTGCGGTATCACATGTGATGCTGGAGATATAAGCCTCTGCAGGTTTAAAAATGGCCACTGGGGTGCTTTAACTAAAGCTCATTAAATGAGCTTTAAAGAGTCCCATGGCCATTTTAAATGCAGAGATATGCCCCTCTGAATTTAAAAATGGCCATGGGACTCTTTAAAGCTCATTCAATGAGCTTTAGTTAAAGCACCCCAGTGGCCATTTTACTTGCAGGGGCTTATACATGTGACACTGAAGCTATTCTACAGTGTTCTAATTAAAATGCACCAGAGTTCATGTATAGGTGGCACTCATTGTGCTTAATTAGGACTAGAACATGCACATACTATGACTAGAAATGATGATATTACATTTTTACTGATACAAGTGAAACCAGTCTATAACAGAACAGAAATTTGCATGCATAGTCTGATTTAAAAATGGCAGAACCCAGTCTAATAGATTTGCCTCCTGTCCCACAAAGGGTGAACTTGTGTCCCATTCACTACCAATCTAGCCTATGTCACTTACAGAAACCCATGTAACATAGATCAGTTCTGCCTCAGGCTTTTTCAGTGTCTGTACCTAGCCTATAATACTGAGTGCTGCTCACAGTTTGTTGTGTATAAGAACTTGCTAAGGCCAAATGCAATAGATTTATGCACATTTTAACTTTGTTACTAGCAGTTTCCTACTACAATCCTTGGACACAACTCAAAGAATCTCTCCTACACAAACATAATTGTCCAACAATCCTTTATATGCAAACTTGCACAATCCAAATGTAAAGGAATTGAGTGATATTTTCTGAATAAGGAAAAAAGCTTAGAATATCCCAGTCAGTTCAGAGTCATTTGTGAACAGGAAATAAACAATAAAACTAATAACACTATTGCCTAGTGAACTGTGTGCTCAGATTAGCTGCCTGCCCTCTTTTCTCTCATTTTCTAGGTTCTATTTTCCTTTCTCAGCCAATTTACTTCCCTTATTATCAATCCAATCAAGCAATCAATACCAAAAGATTTTACAATGGAACTCTCAAGTATAAATTATCCTGTTTTGTTGAGAAAGAGTAAAATTAGTTTAAAATGCACTGGGGTACGTTATGTGGATTCACATGTTGTGATTGTTTTTGTTCTCCTACAATCAACAATAATCACAACAATGATTTGTACATCTCTCTAGCATTCTGCTGAAGACAAGTTTGCTGTGTGGTATGTCACTAATTTTACAGTCTGAAAAACCTAGAGATTGGGAATGGCCAGACAAATATAATGAAGAACAATTACAAATTCAGCATAGTAGGGTTTGTTCTAGTATAAGTTACAGAGTATTTTAGTGCTGGTGTTTGTATTCCCTTGACACAAGCTGTATTACCATTGTACAACCATGTTTTGTTTCACTTTTTGTTTGTGTGATCCGAAGACTGGCATACCGTGCTGAATCAGAAGAAGAATGAGAGGTTGGTTATAGGTTATGTATTTCACAGTTAAAATGACAACAAACCTACTTACTCAGCAGGCCAATTTGTTCAGGCCTAAATACATATGAGTATATAGGACTAAAACCTATATATGTTAAAAAAATCCATTAAACAAAGTGGAGCAACATAAGTTGTTATAAAGTGAACATCTGTTTAAAATTGAAGAGCTATAATAAAAAAACTTTCTATCAATTTTACAATAATATAAGAAGCAAAGTAGAGACCTATGATGCATTTTAATAGAAAAAAGAAATTTAAAAATTAAAAATATACTTTAAGTTGGGTTTAATTATCTTTAATGATGCTGCATAATAAATAAGTTCATTAAATGCAACAAAATACATAATGAATTACATTTCACTCAAAATCTATTCAGGAAACAATTTTAAACATCACCTGTAAGAGTCTAAAAAATCTCTTGAGATTTTTATGTGACTATTTTAAATATAAGTTCTTAAATCTGGTTTCAGTGTATGAGATTTCACTTTGAATTTGCTCAGTATTGATTTCTCAGTTTGAAAAGATTGTAATGAGATTTTCCCCACCTAGCTATTGGTTTTACTGCTATGACTATATTGACATTGAATACAATGTCACTGATGATGGTTGTTGTTAGATTCAGAAGCCATGAATCTTGATCTTGTTATTGTATGTGGGCGAACAAAATAAAATGCACTTTAGCTGTTACACAAAAAATTCCCATCACAATAGGTTCTTGTAATGTAGCAGATCATGCATAGAGGACTTAGAATTTTTGTGCTAAAGAAATAACCGTTCATGTCAGATACTAGTAACTTCATCTGACAGCCATAATGTCCCTACTTTGTCTTCATTTGGGACAGCATTGCTCCAGTGGCTGGAAAACATGACAATGAATTGTAACAGCTAGCAGTTCAAAAGACTTTAGAAAATGAATGTTTAGGTGATTATAGTGGGGATTTTAAAATGTAAGGGATCTTACCCTGTATACTTTATTCTTTTGAAGCCTGGCTTTGTGCATAAATAAGCATGCAGCTATAATGTTTAAAGTTAGGGGAAACGCAGGCTAAGGACAGACATTACACATGATCAGAAACTGGTTTAAACCTGTAACAGAACAAATGTTCAGTACACATAAACCAGTTTGAAAATGGTTGAAACCAGTTTGAGATAAACCTGGCTAAATGTAGTATCAAACTTAACTGATTTAGACCAAACCAGTTTATGCAATGTCTGTCTCAGACCCCTTGCTGGTTTAAATTAAATCAGACTCCCCAGCATCTCAGCATGCTCTCTGGGCTGGGCAGGCCTCTCTGCTCCACAGCAAGGCTGACCCCTCCCCCCTGCTCCCCGGCACAGAATTGCAGGCACAGAGCATCTGCCTGGCTTCTCCTTGCTAAGCAACAATTTCCCCCCACCCCCCGGCTTATGCAGACACCTGAGCATTAGCTAGTAGGGCTGTGTGAAACGGCACCATTCTGTTTTGACTTGAGCTTTGAGGTTTCCACAGAACAGCATTTCAAGTTTCGTTTAGATTCTAAACAGCTGTTCTGTTTTGCTTCATCAAAACACTGAGGCTGATTGTAGCACTGAGGATGGGAAGTCATCCCAGCTGGACTGAGTTCCCATCCACAGCCCGATCTAGCACACGGGATGGGAACTCAACCCAGCTGGGATGACTTCCCATCACCAGTGTGATATAGTGCTGGGAGTGCAGCCCTTGTTCTCCCCTGTCTCCTACCACCTCTTTGCTGGCTGCTTCAAAACTCAAAACATTTCAAAAATTTCTAAACATTTTGACTAGCCTGTTTTGCTTGGAGGTTGTTTCAGAGCCCTTTGTTTCATTTCAATTTTACTGTTTTAAGCTTGAAATATGTCAAAACTTTGCCAAATGGAAACAGCTGGCAAAATTTCACACAGCCCTATTAGCTAGCAGACCACATGCTGGCTAAGGTCCCAGCCTATGCTGTGGGAGAGGACAGAGGCAGACAGGCTTTTTGGAGCTATTGAACAGGTATCTTTATGTCCTTCCTTGAAAGAGGTGTTTAAGAAGAGCTCCATTAGTTAATGGAGAAAGGCTTTGTTTTCCTAATCAGTTGATAAACACTGAGTTAGGGGTGATGAACATTCCCTGTCAGGCAGCTCAGGAGTGGGGAATTATCAGAGCTCCTTGCCAGGGCCTGGCCATGCCCCACCCAGCTCTGCCCTATGGAAGCAAAGGGAGGGCTGATCTAGCACCACCTGGCTTCTAGCCTGAGCCACTGCAGGCATGTCCTTGCATTTCTGAGATGTCTATCTGGCTTACAAAGTGATTTAGCCTAGCCAGGTTAAACTACCCTGCAAAGATTGAATGAATTCAGGCTCAGACTTTTGAAAGCCTGTCCCTACCCTAACTGTTTGGGAGAATTCTTCAGCTGATTCAGTGATTCATTATTTGCTTCTAGTCCACAGGAATTTTCTACTAAAGGAACAGGAAAAATTATAGCCCTCTATAGCTTAACTCTATAGCTTAACACAGTAGGGCTATACAAAGCTTCAGTCACTGATTTGATTCAGTGGAGATTTGACCCGATTCAGTGGCTGAATCTCTGAATCAGAATCAAATCAGGAGACCCATTAATCTCTCTGAATCAAATCAGAAGCCTCCAATTTAGTTCACAGAGATTCAGAGAGATTTGATGGTTCAAACATAGACACAGCTTTATATGTTTTTTCTACGTATCTCAAGGTACCAGGCAGCTTGTGAATACTGTGATAGTGGGGCAGATGGAGCATCCCATGGGAGCACGGGGTGGGGTTCCCCAGTGCACTGGGCAGCAGATCCAAAAATTCCAATCTATGCATGAGAAAAATTCCCCATGGCAAATTATACTTTTTGGCAAAACAAAAACAAACAAAATTTTTTTTTTGACAAAATAGTATTTATTTTTGTCAAAATTCTTTTAATAAAAATTCTAATAAACTTGTTTTAACCCTAACCCTTATACATTTTTGTAACTATTAATAGTAACAAGAATGTACTAAGGTAGATAATGAAGCTGCATGATTTTATTTTGTTAACATTTATTTTTTTCATTTAACAGTCTTCTTTCTATAAATTGAAAATGAGAAAGGTGAACCAATATAAATAAATCTATTTGGACGGTGCTGCATATAAAACTAGTATATATGGTTATATATGATTAATAAGGAAGACAGTAAGGAAAAGTTTTCAACAACATAAAAACCCTTTTAATGGGTAATGGTAAATGGCTGTGTAGCAAAATGCCCAGTTTTTCTTTTTTTATTATTATTTTAAAATGCATTCCCTCTCCTCCCCAACCATTTCTGACTTTTTCTCTCCCTCTCTATTCCCTATAGATAAGTATAAGTAAGCTAAGATGCAGGATAAGCTTTAACATTTTATATTAGGTAGTAAGTTTTACTTTTCTCTCCCCTCTCTTTGCAAATAAGTGTCCTGCTATTTTGATATAGATATCCACTGTACTATAAGTGATAATTATTATGGTTTGTATTAATTTTTTTACTGCTTTTCTATTGTGTGATTACTGTTTTAGGCCTAGCATAAGGCATGTTAGCATGAGTCATGTCAAGTTTCCATCTTGTAATGTCAAGCCTCCATCTAATCCCCATGCCCGGTTGTGTAACCTGTGATTCACATCTACTCCTCCTATGTAACTTGGTTCCCGAATGAATGGGGATGAATGAGGGTGCTTGAGAGACAATGGCAGTAGGTCTAAAAATAGCTTCCTCTGAATGACTGAACCATCAACACCAATACCTGGACCAATGACCCAGCCCTTGGAACCCCCCTCAGCATTCAAAAAATAAAAGATGAAGCAACCCACCATTGTGCTAAGGCTATACATGCTCAGTATGAACACCAGGAGCCCTCTGGAACAGGACTGACCTTGCCTAGGCAGGCCCTCCCCATAGGAGACTAGAGGAAGTCTGCCCCATAAAAAGGGGTAGTGAAGACTGACTCTTTGGGACACCCTCTCCATCTGGACCAGCACTATGCCACACCACCTATCCACCCAGAGGCTCTGCTGGCAACCCCTGTCTGGACAACACCCACTAGACAAAGACCCCTTTCCAGCCTGGATAGGTAGTTATCACCCTCACCCCCTCTTTAAACAAGGACTTGGGCTCTGCTTCTCTTCCCTACCTGGACTCCAACCCTTCCACTGAGTCTTTTTCTCCTGCTGCCATTGTGAGTGCATACATGCGTGTGCATGCATGTGTGTGTGTGAACCAATAACTTCATGGGGCTGTGTAGCATGTTGTCTATTTAATAAACCTGTTATTTGGGCCCCTGAATTGGGTTTTGCTACAGTTCAGCCCTGCCCTAATCTCTGCTCCTCACCCCTCTAACTTCTGTCTCATTTCTCCCTCTCCTGTTTCTGGCTCACTGCCACCTCCAGCACCTGTCCTGATCTTCTCTCTGCCTCCAACCCCCCTGTTTCTTTGCCTCTGTCTTATCCCCACTGCCTTTTCCCCTAAGCAACCAGGTTTCTGCCTCAGTTTCTTTCCTGGCTGTCTCCTTCTTGCCACCACTTACATGCCCCCCTCCCCACCCCCACAATTTCCCAGCTATCTGCCTCAGTTTCCAGCCCCAAGCTCCCAGGTTTCTGTCTGTCTCTCTTTCCTGGCTGTCCCTCCTTGCCACCAGCTTTTGTTTTGTTTTTCTCCCCCCATGCACCAGTGACCTCAAGTAATGCTGGGGCCACTTGATCTTAAGTAAACCCAAGCCTCAGTTCCTCAGCCAGCTTCTCTGTAGTCCACCAGTTCTAAACTTGGTTCTGGCAACTTTCACTCCCTACACTTTAACTCTATCTCTCTCTCACCTTAACCTTCCCCCAAGAATCACAGGTACCCCAAGCACACACATACATACAATACCTTCCAAGTTAAGAACTTTCCTATGTGTAGGTGGGTTTTATGTGTGTGAACTGGTGACTGTGTTTGTGTGTGTACCATTGTGTGCATAATATATGAATTAGTGATCTGTGTATGTGTACTGAGTGTGTACAATTGATTTTTGTCTAATTTTTAGTGTGTAGTATGTATGTGCTTGAATTGGTGATAGGTATGTATGTGCCTAGGCTAGTTTGGATATGTATGTCCTGAGCTAGTAGTGTGTGTGTGTATGTGTGTGTTTGTATATGTGCAATTGATTGTGTGTTTGTATATGTGCAATTGTGTCACACCTTCCTGTCTAAGAATGCAATACTGAGATCCTTAGAGTTAGTCTGACCCCACAGGGCAAACACTTGCAGATTAAGCAAATGGATGGTGACAAGTGGAATATTGCAGAGATTGTGCCAAATTTAATTTGTTCATATAGTACTGGCCAGTAGAGGAGGGAATGTAAAAAAACCAGGTTTTTTACTTGTACCCAATACAAAATTGGTAGGACAGTCAATAACAGGTAAAAAGAAGCTAGTTTCAAATTAATTAGATTATATGGGGATGCGGACTGTCAAATGACACATACTTATGTTCTCTGCTTTCGTGACAGTTTAAATTTAGTTCTTCCCCTCTCTTACCCACCACTCAGCAGAAAATAGTTTAGGAGGTGTTTCATCAATGTCCTAACTGTGGATTGCCTTATTACTTATATTTACCTTGTCAAGATTAAACTTTCTGCACAGTGGGGTGAGGGTGGATGGACTGAGAACCATTAATTTAGAATCAGTTGTTAAGTCAGCATTTTAATACCATTTTGACATAGTGGGTTTTTTAGCATATGGCATGTTCCTTCCTATTGATCATAACCACCCTGACCATGAATGATCAGAGTACATTATCTGACTGTATTAATAGGTCAGTTTCAAAATGTGATGAAATGTGGTAGCCTTATACAAAATATACAATTCAAATAAGAAATAGTACATTTGTTAAAAAGGAGTGTATGAATTTGTTATTGGTTCAGAGTAACAAATCAACCCTCAAATGTATTGTAAGGAATTTAGTAATGATTTAATGATCTTCTCCTGAGGGAAAAGAGATTCTACAAAGGGACACCTACAGAGGGTACTTTCCCTATGCCAGTGAATCTAAAATAATGAAAGCAAATCCATCTTTCTTGTACTAAATAGTTTTACTTATTTTCTCTACATTGGTTATTAGATGTGCCTGTGTTAATAAGTTAGAAAGATTTTTCTTTTCTTTTTTTTTGGCTAGATTTTGTAGTGTTTTCACAAACAAAACATACAAGGTAGTTGTTTGAAGTTTTGGCAGTGTATCAATAACATGATCTGATACTTCATGCCAATCTACATCAAAGGCACTCAATCCCAGCCCCTCATGCCAGACCTGTCACCAGCACTGTGTGATTCCCACCTATGGAAATGTATGGGGTTCTATAAGAAATACCATGGACTGTGGTCCTTCATGTTAGATCAGGAGTGGAGGGCAGTGCAGGACCTGATCTCTGCATATAAGGCTGTACAGAGGCAGTGCCAGGTCCTGGGTCCCCAATCCCAGCATGCAGAGCCAAATGGAGGCAGTTTGGGGCCCCAATCCAAGGACACCGGGTCAGACACAGGTAGAACAGTGCACCAGTCTTGGCATGCAGGACCAGAAAGAGGTGGCATCAGATGCCTGGGCCTAATCCAAGCACATGAGAGGCCAGCCAAGGCTGCACAGGGCCTAATCCAAGTGTGTAAACTCAATCTTGGTGTATGGGGTCCCATCCAGGATGCAGACCAGCTCTGAACTACTCATCTGGCCCATGAGGCCAAAAGTTTGAGTACCACTGATCTATGTAATTAAGAACTCAGATAATTTGTATTAAAAAAGCTGATGATGGCTATGGACACAATATTGTATCACTGCTATCTAAAGTTAAGCTGTTGCAAGGGGTACCAAATAGGGGACTGCAAAGCTTCATAAGCTATTTCATTTTGATGCCATTTTGACTTGTTTTGAGCTGAAAACAGCAAAATCAAAATGAAACAGAGGGCTTCAAAATATCCTCAAAAAAAGGGGGGGCCAAAAAGTGTTTCAAAAGTTTCAAAATATTTTGAGTTTTGAAGCTCAAACTGGGCTTGCATGCAGGGAAACAGAAAGTAAGGAAAGGGAGGGGGAAGAGGGGGGAAGGACTGCTCAAATATTGACTAAGGAACTGGCCAGTGACTGTCATCCTTCCCTGAGGTCCCTTCCAATCCCAGTTCCCTAGGGGAAGAATGGAGAAACAGCACAAAAGGCAGCGTTGTTTGAACTGGTCTACTTTCTGCCTTTGGGTCTGTCAGTTACTGAGCTATCTTCCAGCAGCTCAGGAGTTTTAGACAAGGAAGGCTACTATTGCCATTGATTTGAATTATTTCCTACTTGCTAGCCTAGCAAGTGGGATTCCACAATACCTTTTGCTTTCTTCTGGTCCCTTTTATTTTATTATTATATTCATTGATTTATTCTTTTCAATTTTAAAATTATATTGGACAGTGCACTATAGAATTTATATAGGAAGGGAGATGCATTTAAATTTT
>NW_017728910.1:30779558-30786354 GCF_001723895.1 Crocodylus porosus | reverse complement strand
GTTTTTTTCTGTCTTCTAGACACTTTTATTTTATTATTATATTCATTTATTTACTCTTTTGAATTTTATAATTTGTTGGATAGGATCACATTATAGAATTTAATTAGTATATGAAGGAAAATACATTTATACTTTATTTCTATACATTTAAAGCTTTGCAGCATACATACATACCTTGTATATAGGAAGAAAGTTATATTTATATTTGTTTTTATACATTTATTCTTTGTATCACACACATCCAGAATATTGAATTTATATAGGTAGAAAGACATGTATGTATTTCTTGTGAAACACGTATTCTTTGCACCACACACACACCCCTACAGTATTGAATTTTTATAGGAACACAAATACATTTATGTATTTGTAGAAAACAAAGACATGAAACACACCATGAAGCATGGTGGAAAGACAGCTGGCAAGCCTTCAAGGAGGGTCAGAAGAGGAGGTAGAGGGACAGGAATATGTCCCCCCGCGCCCCAACAAACTGAGATGCATCCTCTTTCCTCCAGCTAGAAGGGATGAGGCTTCCACAACCAGCAAGGAGAGGAGAGCAGTGCTAGTGCCACTGCCTATGTATTAGAGTGCATCCCCTCCAAGAGTACCAGCCATAACCCACCAACAACAACAATAAGCAGCAGCACCAGCAGCAGCATGACAACCTACTCCACCCCCATTTCACTTCCCATGCTGAGCCTTCTAGTGCCAGAGGAAGAGCTGGATCTGTATCTCAGTGCCCTAGTAAGGGAAATTCTGGGGAAGGAGGGGGATTCATCTGAGTTTATGCTCCACATCCCTCAAGTTTCCCCCAGAGCCAGGTCTCCTTCCTCAAAAAGCACTTCAGAGGAGGTTGACATAGAGTTGGAGGCAAGTGGCTCAGTTGAGTCCACTCCTCCTCTTGCTATGCCTCCGCCTGCTGAGGAGGAGAAAAGTGCAGAAGTATCCACACATGCACCCGCACCCCAGAAGCAAGTGGGTAGTATGGTCTGGGTTCATTTTAAGCTGACAGATGATCCCACATATGCTATCTGCCTGCACTGCTGAGCCAAAATCAGCTGGGGCAAGCGAACAAAAAACACGAGCACCAGCATCACCAGGGGGATGCTGATTCATCTCTGCAGGCATGATCCCCTTGCCCTTGCTCCTCCTCAGCTTGACACCAGTGAGAACATGCCCAAAAGGAACTCCCCTTCTTGCTTCAAAGCCCCCATTCCCCCAAAGCAGAGGCAGGCCACCCTGGAAAGTGAGAGAATGGGGCGTGTTGCAAGGGTGAGCAAGATCACCCAGAGCACTGGGGAGATGCTTGCTGTCAATGGCCAGTCCTTGTTAGTTGAGCATCCAGAGTTCAGGCAGCTCATGGCACTCATGACCTCTATCATACCAAATGCCCACACACACCACCTTCAGTAGGACTGTAGCGCCCTCCCTGTATGAGGCATGCAGGGAGTACTTGAGGGAGAAGCTGCACAAAGCAGGTCTTCAGGTGGCCTTACACTTCACCTCAGACATCTGGAGCAACTGGGGTAGTAATAACAGAGCAGTGGTGTGACCATTCAGGCTGTCGGTGGGATCTTCTTCAAGCTGAGGGGATGGATGAGTCCCACACAACAACAGAGATCATGGGTGCCATTAACTGTCTGGTGCAGGGGTGGTTCACTGGGCAGAGCTAGCTCACCCACAGGTTCATGGTAATCAACAATGGGGCTAATATGGTTAAGGCGGTCCATGATGCCAACTTTGTTGGCATCCAGTGTGTCACACACAAGTTGCACTTCATTGTCAGGGATGCCTTGGAGGTGGACAGGGCTGCCAGTGATGGTACAGGCACCACAAGCAAGCTCATTTCCAAATGCAGGAAGCTGGCAGGCTTCTTCCACCAGAGCATCAAGGGGGGCAAGATGCTCTGGGACAAACAAACAGAGCTGAACATCCCACAGCAGAAAATCATGCAGGATGTGGAGAGTCACTGGAACTCCACATACCTGCTGCTCAAGAGGCTGGTGGTGCAACAGAAGGCCATCCATGAGATGGTCTTATTCAGAGAGACTGGGATCAGGAGTCCCCTGAACAGAGCTGAGTGGGATACCATGTCCCAGATCTTGGTCGTCCTTAAGTCCTTCCTTGAGGCCAATGAGACCCTCAGTGCTGCCAATGCCCTCCTTAGCCAGGTGAACTCCATACTGAGGGAACTTCAGAGCCAAATGGAGAGCTTCAAGGGGATCAACGTTCCTAGCGGGGGCATACTGCTTTCACCAGATGTGCAGGCACTGGTGAGGCAGATGAAGGAGGGCATCAGGAAATGGCTTGATCCCCTGCTGTCCAGTATGGTCCATGGGCTGGCCACCATGTGTGACCCAAGGGTAAAGGGCAATGTATTTCAGCAGCCAAACCCTGAATCTGTGGATGGAGGTACTGGTGAAGAGAGTCAGAGAGGCAGAACGGTGGAGGCAGGGGGACATGAAAGAGGGGGAATCCATTGTCCCATGCTAGCACACCATCCACCAGCCAGTCTCCTCCTCCACCACAGGTGCTTCAAATGTGGGCCAAGGGCATGGCTTCCATGGTGGGTCTGGAACCACCAGAGCCCACCATCAGGCCGGTAGCACTCAGGGCTTGGTGGTTGCCTATCTTGCTGAGGATGTGGAGGCATTGCTGTGAGATCCCTTGGCCTACTGGGCAAGCCACAGCCAGATGTGGCTGGATCTGGCCACAGTTGCCCATGAACACCTGTCCTGTTCACTGACCAGTGTTCTGAGTGAAAGGGTGCTTGTTCAGTACTGCTAGGAATGTAATGACACCCCACCGCAGTTTCTGTACCTAGAAGTCTGATGAAGTGAGTTCATTAGTCTAGCTATGAAAAGTGGTCTGAAAATTCCTTCTCAGGATCAGGCCTGAGAGACTGGAGACAGACTGTTTTTTGTGAGGAATTTGCCCTCACAGGTAGTTGGGTATTCTTGTCTTTGATACATTCTGGTGTTCAGTTTTTGGGGGTACTGGAGATTGTTGGCAGGTTTTATGTTTTGAGCTGTAGGAAATTGGCTTCAGTTCTGGTGATGAAGTTAGGTTAGAAAGGTTTGGTGCTTGTTTGAATTTACAAACCACTTTTCATAGCCGGGCCTATGAACTTCACTCCATAAGCCTCCTAGGTACAGAAACTCACGGACTCAATATAGTGGAATTTTGACACTACAACCTGCCGCACATCTGATTCCCCAGGTAGGTACCTTTGCACTTTTACCTATGCTGCCACATCCCCTTCCCCCTCCCCCCTGCCTGTCCCTCACCCCCTGACACCTCCATTTCCATTTTCACTGACTGGCTTTTTTGCCTGCATTGCATGCCAGCCTCTGGTTTCTTTACTATTCCTTCCATCCAGGAACAATGCATAGACACACCAACTGCAGGTGCTTACTCAGCCTAACAAAGGGTTTTTCAACCTGAAAGCTCGCTAAGATATTTCTCTAACTATTCAGGCTTTTAAAATAATAAACATATAAACATGAAAACACAACATAATCAATCACACAACACAAGTGACACATCATTCATATATATCCAACACAATATCTGTACTTCTTCCATTCAATTCTTTTATAAAAAGAAATGCTCTGTGATAGTTTGTTTGCCTGAGATGCTGCTGGTGCTAATATTCTAGTGTTCACTAAGTTATTTTATACTTGTTGTCATTTAAAGTGGTGGACCAGACTGAGGGGAGGAGGAGACTTCATTGGGGCACACTACCATGTCATGTAGAGGCCCCAGCAAAGTGAGGAAGCACCTTAACATACACACAGTGTCACCCACCCATGTCACATGTTTTGCCTGTCAGCAGCCTGAGGTGCAGGTTCTCAGAATCCTGAACCCCCTGCACATATCTCCTTGAAAGATGGCAGGCTTCATGGCCTCATCAAGGGCTAGCAGGCCTGCAGTTTTCACCCTGCTGTGCCTTAACACACACGTGACATGAGTTTTGCTTGTCAGCAGCTTGAAGTGCAATTTCCCAGAAATCCCTGTACCTATCTCCTTGAAACTTGGCAGGAATTATGATTTCATAGGGGGCTACCAGCCTTGAAGTTTTCACTCCCCTGTGCCTTCACACTTAAAATGACATGAGTTTTGCTTTCAAGAATTTGAGGTGCAGTTTCCCAGAAACCCATGGACCTATCTCCTTGAAGCCTGGCAGACTTCATTGCCACAGAAAGGGCTACCGTCTCTGCATGTTTCATCAGAATCAGGCAATAAATGAAAAAGTTATAGGCTGTTATGCGCTTCCCCATGATAGCCTATGGGTGCAATGTCAAAAAAAGTGTTGAAACAGCATAACTGTTTCGACAAAACAAAATGGAACAGTGTTTTTTAATCAAAACAAAATTCAAAATGAAACACTGTTCCATTGAAACATCAAAACAGAAGATGAAATGGAATGGTGCCATTTTGCACAGCCCTACTAAGCACTCCACATTGATGGAAGGTCAGACTGCTCTTTAGGCTTGTGTAGGTTGGCAATGATTGTTACTTTGGGCTTTGCTACTTGTAATACTATGAGCTGCTCAAATGTTGATCAGTGTTAGTGCTAGCTCAAGATTGAAGAAGTCACACATTCAGGCTATCAGGGACTTGGAGGAAAGGTAAGAATCCCTTGCCTCGCATTCTGGGCATTCCTCTGCCCCCTGCCCACTGGGGCTCCCCCTGGACTCACCCCGTTTACTTGTGGGTGCCTGCAATGTCTGTCCTGGGGAAGATGGAAGGGAAAGTTAACATGCCTGTTAAAACCCCTGCTGTCACTGGTTAGGCTGTCCTTCTGTGGCCTAAGACCAGCCCAAAGAGAAGTGGGGAAACCCAGGAGGCAGTGGGAAAGCCCGGAATGGGAGCAGGGGGATTCTTACCTTCCAGTCTTCCAGGCCCCTGCTGGCCTGAACATGTGACTGCTCCAAATTTTGGCTAGCACTAAAAAAATTATCTACATTTGAGCAGCTTATCGTGTTACATGTAACAATGGCCTTAGTGTGCCATAAGCTGCATAACAGATCAGAGATAAACCTAGGCTGGAGTGCCATGACTTTAAGACAGCTAAATAAAGAATGCTTAAAACTAGTTTTATGTGTTAATATGTGGATAGTCCAGGTGTTAAGAGCTCCAGGAGACATCTAAAATACATGAGAGAAGAGCTAGACAGGGAATTTTCAGGTCATCTTGCGGAGAAGTTAAGTCAAAGGACGTGGTGATCATGGGTGACTGTCGCAGAGCATGTGGGTGCCCTGCAACTAAAAGCAGAAATGGTAAGAGAGACCCCTAGTGGTAAGAAGGGGGAGGCTCAACTGCCAGTCACCAGGGCAGCACAGGTGCTGGTTGCCAGGGAAATCAAGGGGGTCAGCTGACAGGAAGGGGCATGGCTTGGCCCCTTCTTAAGCCCAAGCATAAGGCCAGGAGGGCAGTTCCCCTCTGGCGGCCGGGGGTGGGGAGCTCAGCCAGTACGGAGGGAAAGGGGAAGATAGACTGCAGGAGCATCCCCTGGTTGTGGATGAGTTGAAGTGTTTTTTCCAGTAGGGACAGAACATGGATTTTTGACTGGATGGTTTAGTTTACATTATAGCCCAGGGGCTTTGTGTTTTGTGTTTACTATTTAACTGGAGGACTGGGTAAGTCTGTTAGGGGTGGAAGAGGCCTCATAGAAGCTCCACGGTAGCATGGGGTTTCCTGGCACCAGAGAGGGCACAGCAAAGTTTGGGGGCACATTGACCCCAGCCCCGGAGTTAGGGGGCAGCGAGGAGCCCCAGGGTTAGGGGGCAGCAAGGAGCCCCGGAGTGGGAGGGGGCAGCGAGGAGCCCCAGACCGGGAAGCATTGTTTGGGGGCACATTGACCCCAGCCCTGGAGCAGTGAGAAGCCCCGGGGCTAGGGGGTAGTGAGGAGCCCCAGAGTGAGAGGGGGAAGTGGGGAGCCAAGGCATAGGGCAAACCATGTCAAGTACCATCTGCAAGACTTGGGCTGCAGTGTAGGGAAGGAAAAGTAGCCGCAGATAGCACCCCCTGACACCGGGCATATAAAGTGGGCAGCCTCCCGCTAATTAAATCACTCAATCAATTAAGATCAAGGCTTGGCAGGAAAGTAAGCAGGCGGTTAGCCCAAGACAGGAAGGTGGGGCCACCAACAGAAAGGCTTCAGCGCGCTATCCCTGTTACAGTGACCTAAACTATCTGGACATCTACTGGGAAGAGCAGTCAGCCAGATCTGACCACTCATGTAAGTTCCTAGCCAACTTACAGGACCCCCATCTAACCCAGGATCTGCACAGTCCCACCAGGGGAAATGCCTTGTTGCACCTGGTCCTGGCTACAAGCAATGACCTGGTGAGGGGACTGCAGGTGCTCGACCACCTGGGTGATAGCAACCATTGTCTACTGGAATTCACCATCCAGCACAGGGTGTCAAAGGCCTGCAGCAAGGCAGCAGCCCTAGACTTCAGTGAGATAAGGAGACTAGCTGGGGAGACTCTGAGGTCCTGGAAGGGAGGGGAATTGGGAGTCCAAGAAAAGTGGTCATTCTTTAAGGAGATGATCCTCCAAGCCCAAAGGTGCACAATCCGAACACGGATCAAAGCGGGTAAGAGTGCTCAAAAGCCCCCATGGCTCACCAAAAGCACCCAGGAATGTCTCAAAGCTAAAAAGGAGGCATACACCCAATGGAAGGGAGGGGCCATCACCAGGGAGGATTATACCTCTTTGGCTTCAGATTGTAGGGCTGCTGTTAGGAAGGGTAAGGCAGAGATGAAGCTGGGACTAGCAACCCGGATCA
>NW_017728910.1:30768504-30778725 GCF_001723895.1 Crocodylus porosus | reverse complement strand
CTCGGTCTTCGGGCCCTCACTGTTCAACATCTTCACCGGTGACACAGATGAGGGAGTGAAAAGTACCTTGTTCAAATTCAAGGATGACACTAAGATGTGGGGAGAAGTGGGCTAGAGGAGAGAGACAGGCTGCAATTAGATCTAGACAGGCTACACGGGTGGGCGGATGAGAAGAGGATAGGATTCAATACTGACAATTGGAAAGTATTGCACCTGGGGAGGAATAACCAGCAGCATACCTACAAGCTGGGGAACTCCCTTCTCATCAACACAAAGGCAGAAAAGGATCTTGAAGTCATTATTGACTCCAGCTTGAACATGGGCTGATAATATGAGGACGCAGCCAGGAAGGCTAACCTCTCCTTGTCATACATCCATAGATGCATCACAAGCGGGTCCAGGGAGGTGATCCTCCCCCTCTATGTGACATTGGTCAGACCACAGTTGGAGTACTGTGTCCAGTTCTGGGTGCCGCACTTCAGGAGGGATGTGGACAGCATCGAGAGGGTCTGGAGGAGGGCCAGTTGCATCATTAGGGGGCAGCAAGGCAAGCCCTGCGAGGGGAGGCTACAGGACCTGAACCTGTTCAGCTTCCACAAGAGAAGGTTGAGAGGGGATCTAGTGGCCACCTATAAAATGACCAAGGGGGACCAGCAGGCAATGGGAGAGTCCCTGTTCCCCCAAGCACTACCGGGAGTAACAAGGAATAACAACCATAAGTTGATGGAGAGTAGATTCAGGCTAGATGTCAGGAGGCGCTACTTCACGGTCAGGGCGGCTAGGATCTGGAACCAGCTTCCAAGGGAAGTGGTGCTCACTCCTACCTTGGGGGTCTTCAAAAGGAGACTAGATAGACAGCTAGCCAGGGTCATTTGACCCCAGCATTCTTTCCTGCCCATGGGGGGTGGGGGTTGGACTTGATGATCTGCTCAGGTCCCTTCCAACCCTACCTACTATGAAACGATGTGTGACAAGGCCCTTCGATACAAAATGCCATCCCTAGTTTCATCCCTTCTTTAGACTCATTTCCACTTGCCTTAAAAGTATTGTTTGAAATTACATGCAGTATTCCCTTTGTGTGTGTCTCATCAGTGCATATTGCCAGAATGTTTATTTTTATATCTGTTACTGTTAATAGATCCTCAAATGAAGTTTTCTGTTTTTGAAATGGGATCATTGTGTTGTCTTACATTCAGTTTGTGATCCACTATAACCCTGAGATATTTAGCTACCAGACTGCTGCCTTATCAGTTATTCCTCATTTTGTTCCTGTACATTTATTTACTTCTTTCTAAGTGTAGTACTTGTCATTTGCTTTATTAAATTTTATCTTGTTGATTTTTGGACCATTTCTCCAATTTATCTAGATCAGTTAAAGTTTTTATTCTGCGCTCTAGGTGCTGGCAAACCAATGTAGTGTCATCTACACACTGTAAAGATGTACTGCTCTGTTCCATAATTCAAGTAATTAATGAAATCATTTAATAAAACCAAGCCCAGGACAGAACCCTGTGGAATCCCATTTGAATATTCATCCAATGTAGCAACTCATTAATGACTCCTTTCTGATAGCTTATTCAACTAGTTGGCACCCACCTTATCTAGATTATGGTTTTCTTAAAAGACTATAATCTGAGAAAATGTCAAGAACTTTAGCTAAAAAAGATATATGGTATCTACTTTTTTCCTTTATTCACCATAAACCAGTTACGACATCAAAGACAGACAATAGATTAGTTTGATGTAATGTATTTTAACAAACAACTGGTGGCTATTTCTTAACCTCTACGTGCTTATGAACTGATTCATAATTTATTATAGGTTGGAAATCAATGAAACAAAGAGAGGCTACTGCCTGATAGTGTGAAACCCTGGTGCCTCACTCTAAGCTCAAGGCTCTTGTATGCTACTCAACCCCTCTTTCACTAGACCTGTTCTAGGTGGAAAAACTTTAGAATGTGAGTCTGGCATCATTATGAGAAATGTAGGGGTTTTGAAGTGCCACTCCTCAACATTCATTATACTGAAATCAGTACACCTGGATTAAGAGCTGGAATGCCTGTTTATGGTATTGTGTCTAATGGCCATAGCAAATCAAGAAGCAGAGATGACAATGCAAGCAGAGGTAGCAACTAACATGTGGGCTTCCTTTTGTGAGGAAAGAGCAATATTCCTGTATGTGTTCAACTATATATATATGTAACTGAGTTTAGATGTAAACAGGCCTTTAGGAGTAAAATATCCTTGCTCATTTCTATTACTATGAATTTATTGCCGCAAAAAGCCTATTATTCAAGTAACGTCCATTTATGGTAGATAACAAATGAACAAAGTAGGGAGCCAACAATGCAAGCTGATAATTGCACCATAAAAGATCACAAAGTATTTCATTATGTATGCAGATCTGCATCACTATAAATCATGGCATTTTATTATTTATTTAATTGTATAGTACTAGTGTTCATTGTTATTAGCTGATTATTAACCCACACACAAGCTATGTACATCACACTCTGGGATTATCAGTATAATGATTACCAACCGCTATGTGGTAATAATTAAATAAAATAGCTACATTCAAGATTTTATGGGTTTTTTTAGATTGCAGATAATGAGCATGGAACATAGAGTTGGTCCTTGAATATAGCAGTTGTGATTAATTGTAATAGACACAATCTTTTTCACTTGCAAATATTTAATTTTGACATTTGAATCACAAAATGCTTAAAGGAAAAAGTGATCCTTTAAACAATAATTTGGAAGTTTTGGTGCCTCTTTGTGGTTCAATTTAACATTTTAAAATATGGATGGCTAACATTATTGTATGATGCAAGTAGGAAGGAAAAGTAATATTCCCATTTAGATCACAGTCATGCAAAGATTTATAAACAAGTTCTATAAGGAAAGACTGAAAGAACAGTGATTATTTCCTCTGGAGAAGAGAATACTGAGAGAGGATTTGATAACAGTCTTCAGATGCCTGAATATATAAAGAGGATGGAGATAGTACTTTCCCTTTGGTCACAGAGAATAGTCAAGAGTATTGGTCTTAAATTGCAGCAAGGAAAATTTATTAGGAAAATTAGGAAGAACTTCCTCACTATGAAGGTGTTTTAAATAAGCTGCCCAAAAAGGTTATGACATCACTATCCTTCAAAGTTTATACAAGTTGGTTAGACAGACATTTCTCTGGATTGCCTGTGCACTGCTGTATGTCTGGGTAATTGAAGTCCCATATGACACCACCAAAAGGATTTGGGTGCCTGACTCCCAATAAAATTTGGGGGAAATCACTTAAATGGAATGGTAGGGTAATGTCATAACAGGGCTTTCATTTAGGACATTAACCTTTAGACTTGATACTACATTAACAAATTTACTATAGATAGTAATATTGTACTTACAAGCTATGGAAAATAGACCTGATACTTCAAAAACTTAAGCTCATTTTTACAAGAGTAGTCCCACTGAACTATAGCTTGAATCCATCAGAAACTAGCTAGTGTAGAGTTCAGAGGCTTTCTGTTTAGTCTGTGTCTCTCTTTAAGCATATTAAACCAGTGTTCTATTGCACTAATTATTGTACACATTCATCCACTGTAATGTCCTAGTACAGTCCTCTTCATTTTTAGTGTTTACACCATACACATAAACATAGACACTTGCTACATTCCTTCTTAATCATCTTTTTTCCCCAGGAAATATATAATTTTTAGTCTTAATAATGTTTCTTTATAAGTTACTCCCTTCAGGCTGTCTAATATTTTTGGTTGCTTTTCTCTGAATTCCCTCAAGTTCATTTATGCTTAGCAATCTGTTTTGCATTTCTGAGCAACTCATAAAAATATTTCATTCAGGTCAAAATGAAGATGAATAATCCTAAAGATTGTTTTCTCTATTCTTTAATGGCTGTCTTGATATATGCAGCATATCCATTGGCCTTACATACACTCAGCATACATATTGGCCTTATTTACCATGGTATTCAGCAAGTTGGTGTTCAGCTTAACTGTTGTCTTAATTTTTCTCCACTTTTATACCTTCTTCCATTTGACACTGTGTTTAGTCTAGATGAACTAATTTAAATACCAGTATTTACAAGTGGAATATCACTTTGCGTTTTTTAGGTTTCTAATGTCTTTATATTATTTCTTGGTGCCCCTGATGTTCACAGGAGTTCCTAAATAGACAATACGACTAACTGTGCCAAACAGTAGTTTCTATGAGACTTCTCAACCATTAGAAAGGCACTGCAAGGCACCTCTGACTGCCTGGCCTCAGTGGGGGTGGCAGTGTGGAGTTATTCTCCTCACTGCTGCTGGGTGGGCACGGGGCACCCTGCCATGGCAATGCAGAGCTCCAAGCAATGGCACGAGCCTCCCCATCTGGCCCCACTCTGCCCTGCCATGTTGAATCCCATCCACTGTGCTATGGGGGGCAGTGGAGCAGGGAGGGCAGTGATGATTTTTTTTATAACTATCTTTTGACAGTTGTGGTCACCTTGTTCTTTAAGTGTACCTGCACCACCTAAGTATAGTTACCTTTTTACATTTTTCTGGGCCATGTTTGCTCCTTAAGGGTGTATTGTCTTTTTCAATGACTTAACGTTGTTTGAAGTATAGAGGATGATAAGCATTTTCTGTTCAATAGTGTAGTTAATACTCAGCCCCCCAGGGTAACCAAGCAGTGAAACATTTTACTACTTAGTGGCCATGTTTACATGAGATACTACGGTGACATAGCTTGCTGCTACAACTATGGAGCATCAGCGGGCACAAGCCATGATGCTGATGCTATGTCACTGTAGCAACAAGCTACTTCATAGCATGTCACCACAAAGATGTAGCTGCTAAAAACACCTGTGCACTTCCAGGATGGCTCAGTAACAACTGTTACTGTACCATCATTTAGTACTTCCTAAAGCAAGTACTAAATGATGGTACAGTAACAACTGTGCCATGGGGGGCACATTTAGACATGCCTCTGGTGTTTCTTCAACCATCAGCAGTACTATGACTATTTCATAGTAAATTTACATCAGCACTTAGTCCTCAGGGAACTGAACATTCACTCAAAGGGAAAAAAGCTAGTATGGGCACTGTCCAGCTTCTTTTGGATGGCACAACAGAAAGGGGAGAAAATTTTACTGCTGTAAGAAACTCAGAAACAGAAAGCAGTGATGGTGCAACATGAAAATAACTCCCTTTACTTCCTCTTCTTTTTCCTAAAGTGACATAAAATAAGTAATAACCTTTCCAGAAAGTTATTGAATGTTCTTCTATTTACAATTTCTCATCGCTTAGAGGCAGATCTTTTCCAGTCTCTGCAATTGTAAAAAAAGTCATGAGGTAGCAGCTTTGAAGTTCTGCTGTACAAGATGGATGAGACTGGTTGGTTCTGAAGAGGCCACAACAGCGATGTGCCTTGGAGTCTTAGTCCATAAATCTCCTTTATACAACATTTCACAAAGCAGATGTATGGTCAGAAATACTGGAGCTGCCCAAAACTTTTGTTCTCTGTATATAGTGGGGGGAAGCAGAAATAACAACTATCAATCTCTTGAACAGCATTTTTCAGCAGTAGATCTTGAAGTGTTTTACAAGAAATATCCTAATCACTATGCCCACATGACAGCTCAGTAACTGAGAAACAGAAAGTTTAAAATGACTTGCCCAGAGTCACTCAATGGGTAAGTGGCAGAACCAGGGCTACATCCTAGGTGCCCAGGGTATCAGTCCTGCGATCTATTCAGTACACAAAACTGCCTCTCCTAGAAAGTCATTTGGAACAACTCTATTTTCCAGCATGACTGGCAGCAAAAGTAATAGCTACCAGACCACCTGGGAAATTTCCTCTTGTGCACCATATAACAAGAAGCAGGTAGTTCTGATACCAGCAGACTCAACTCCAGATATGAAGAATGTGTTAGAAACAGTGGAAAAAATGTTCAGCAAGTAGTCCATCCTCAAGGGGAAGCAAATGAGAAAAGCATGTTGTGGTACTTGTGAAAGGCCTAACTCACCCTGATATACTTGGAAAACAGCTGAAAAAGCTGTGCATTTTGAGTGTTTTAAAAAGGGATGTAATGATATGAATATCCTTAAGGGATGATATGAAGTGGAAAACACCATAAAAGAAATGATATGCACTGTAGTCATGTTTACAGAGCTTGTGATGTGGTAAAAGTAGTGCCAGGAAAGAAGTACTAAGGCTTTGAGGCCATATCCAACTGAAGAATAACTTGATAAAGTTATAACCAGAACTCAACAAATATATAAGACCTGCACAGCACTGAAAGTATATGGAACTGGTGGGAAATAAAAGCAAAGTGATCTGATTTCATATTTTGTCCAAACAAACTCCTGGAAAGTGTTTGGTCCCACATCAGGCTGAAAAGTGTTGCACTTCATGGAGATTTGCAGGAAGACTTCTGTTGCTGCAGTCATGAAAAGTGAGTCGCTTCCACAGGCATAGCTGTCATGAACACTTAGATCAGAGGCACTTTCTCATTATCCTGATGAGGGCTATATCAAATATGTACATAAATAGTAGGGCTGTGCGAAATTTCACTGCCTGTTTCATTTTGACAGTTTCGACTAGTTTCGAGCTTGAAACAGCAAAATCAGAATGAAGCAAAGGGGTTCAAAACAGGCTCAAAATGAAATGAGGGCAGTTGAAACATTTCAAAAGTTTTGAACTGTTTTGACTTCTGAAGTTCAAGCTGGGCTTCCCTGTAGGGAAACAAAGTAAGGAGAGGATGGGGAAAGAGGGGGAAGGACTGCTCTCATATTGACTAAGGAACTGGCCTGTGACTGTCATCGCTCCCTGAAGTCCCTTCCAATCCCAGTGCTCTGGGAGAGGAATGGAAAAACAACATAAAGGCATCATTGTTTGAATTGGCCTGCTTAATGTGTTGGGATCTGACAGTTACTGAGCCATCTTCCAGCAGCTCAGGAACATTAGGCAATGAAGGCTACTACTATCATTGATTTGATTGATTTCCTACTTGCTAGCCTAGCAAGTGGGATTCCACAATACCTTTTCCTTTCTTCTAGACCCTTTTATTTTATTACTATATTCATTGATTTATTCTTCTAAATTTTATAATTATATTGGATATTACATTATAGAATGTATATACGAAGGGAGATGCATTTATATTTTCTTTCTATACATTTATAACTTGTAGCATATACATAAATTATAGAATTTACATAGGAAGGGAGATACATTTATACCCCACGGCATATGCTACATACCTTATAGAATTTATCTAGGAATGCAGATACATTTATATATTTGTATAAAGATAAGACACTATGAAACACAAGATGAAGCATGGTGGAAAGGCAGCTGGCCAGCCTTTAGGAAGAAACAGAATAAGGTGTAGAAGGAGAAGTGTAAGTCCCACCACCTCCCAAACTGAGATGCAGGCTCTTTCCTACAACTAGCAGGGATGAGACTTTCACAACCAGCAAGGAGAGGGGAGCAGTGCCAGTGCCACTGCCTGTGCACAAGACTTCATCCCCTCCAAGGGCACCAGCCATAACACCCCCCCACTACCACCATGACAACAAGCAGCAGCACCAGCATAACAATCTTCTCCACCCCCGTTTCACTTCCCATGCTGTGCCTTCCAGTGCCAGAGGAAAGGCTGGATCTGGATCTCAATGCCCTAGCAAGAGAAATTTTGGGGAAGCAGGGGGAATCATCTGAGTTTGTGCTCCACACCCCTCAAGTTTCTCCTAGAGCCGGGTCTCCTTCCCCAGAAGCCACTTCAGAGGAGATGGAGGTAGAATTTGTGGAGGCAAGTGGCTCAGCTGAGTCCACTCCTCCTCTTACTGTGCTTCTGCCTGCTGAGGCGGGGGGGGAGTACAGCAGCATTCACACATGCAACTACACCCCAGAAGTGAGTGGGTAGTGTGGTCTGGGCTCACTTTGAGCTGGCAGATGATCCCACATATGCTATCTGCCTGCACTGCTGAACCAAAATCATCCAGGGCAAGGGAAGAAAATACATGAGCACCACAGAAATGCTGATGCATCTCTGTAGGCACCACCCGCTTGCCCTTGCTCCTCCTCAGTCTGGCACCAGCGGGAGCATGCCCAAAGGGAAACTCCCCTCTCGCTCCAGACCACCCCCCCCCGCCCCCAAAGCAGAGGCAGGCCACCCTGGAACAGTGGAGGAAAGGTGCACTTGTGATAGTACTTGTGTTTACAAGCATTAACTTACAGCAGAGTTAATTAGTTTACTGCAGTCTAATAGGATGGCACATGTACATGCTGAGACTTTATTGCAGCTAATTAATCAACTCAATATCTTGTGTACATGTGCCTACTGTCTGTCTATCTGTACTACCTTATCTCTAATAAGGAGATAAGCATTTACCTTTTCTCTTACTTCCTTACTCCTTCCTGCAACACCAAATAATTAAGGGCCTTGCTACACATGGATTTTAGGCAGTTTCTGAAGCTCTTAACCCCTTGATTGTCGACACAAAAATATCTGAACCCATTTTAAGCAACATTTAGGTGGCTTCAAGTCCTCTAGCATTTCAAGATGCAGTGCCCCTTCCCCTTTCTTTCTGTTCTGTGTAGACAGACTTCTACTGCCCAGTGGGCAGTTATGCCACTAAGTCAACTCTCCTTCCTTCCCCAGGGGTGTGTCCTTCCCACCCCCAGGAGTGTAACCCTGTGTAAACAGCCTGCAGAACACATGCCAACTTGCCAGGTCACAGGGCATGGACAGGTCCAGGAGTAGAAACTAGGAATAGTGGTGGGGAACAAGGTAGGGAGACATATAAGGTCCCTATTTGCTGGGGCTTCCATCCTTCCCCAAAAGCACCTTTCCTCACCACTCCCACCTCCCAGCCACCCTGGCAAGCACAACCCACGCCCCCTATACCACAATTCCAAATCCTAATTTATTAAAACATGAAACCTTCTTTAATTTACTTGCTATTTATTTATTCTTAAATTTGTTTTTACTTCTTTTTATTTCATCCTTCAATGGCTTACTTCCTTCATTTTATCCTCCTCCTCCCACCCCCCATTTCCTTTCCGCCTCCCATTTTATTACCTACCCCCATCCCATTAACTTTCCACCTCCCAGCTTCATGTTCCTGTCCCCCCACCCCTCTCTCCAGTGCATCTCTTACACAATCCCACCTATAGCAGGGGTAGAAAATTGTCATGGCTCACAAGCCCGCTAGTGGCAAGTCACAGCTGTGCAGGTGGGGAACAATTCATAGATTCATAGATTATAGTGTTGGAAGGGACCTAATGGATCATTGTGTCTGAGCCCCTGCCCCTGGCAGGAAAGAGGACCGAGGTCAGACGACCCCAGCAAGGTGATTGTCAAGCCTCCTCTTGAAGACCTCCAAGTTAGGTGATAGTACTACCTCTCTTGGAATCCCATTTCAGACTCTGGCCACTCTTATTCTAAAAAATTTCTTCCTAATGTCTAACCTAAATCTACTCTCCACTAGTTTGCACCCATTATTCCTAGTTACTCCCTGAGGCACTCTGGTAAACAGTACATCCCCAATTCCCTGCTGTTCTCCCCTGATAAATTTATAGGCACCTACAAGGTCACCCTTCAGCCATCTTTTGCATAGGCTGAAGAGATCCAGATCTCTCAACCTCTCGTCGTAGGGTCTTTCACGGAGAACACTAATCATGTGAGTGGCCCTCCTCTGAACCCTCTCTAGATCCTCTGTCCCTCTTGAAGTGCAGCACCCAAAACTGGACACAATACTCCAAATGCAGCCTGACCAATGCTGCATAGAGGGGGAGCATCACCTCCCTTGATCCGTTGGTCATGCATCTGCTAATGCATGACAAGGTGAGATGGGCTTTGTTAATGGCCTTATTACACTGCCAGCTTATGTTCATCTTGGAGTCAAGTATGACTCCAAGATCTCTCTCAGCCTCTGAGCTACTGAGGAGGACATCCCCCAACCTGTAGGTATGCTGGTGTGCTGGAGATTCCTCTTTCCTAGGCTAAAACAGGAGGCTGTGGCTGTTCTCTCTCTCCCTCCCTCTCCTGACTGGCAGCTGGACTGAAGGAACATGTTCAGATTAAGGAAAAGAGCTTGGCCCTGAAAAGGGGAAAAAGAGAAAAGCCTTGAGGTATAAACCATTAGTCATGGATGCGATATGGTGTGTGGGTTAGAGAACGTTTGTTTAGAGTTAGGTTTTAGCCAGAAGGCTTATGTTTGA
>NW_017728910.1:30739641-30767474 GCF_001723895.1 Crocodylus porosus | reverse complement strand
GTATTCCCCACAAATTTTTACCCAGAGGGTCTCTAGCTGTCCATGCCAGTCACCAACATCAGCTTGCAGGGGTATGTAGCTTTCCTTCACATAAAGAGCTACACCCCTGCCCCTTTTGTCCACACAATCCCTCCTCTACAGGGTATAGCCCTTTATACCCGTGGTCCGGTCATGGGTGGAGTCCCACCAGGTCTCCGTTATCCCAGTGATGTCACTAATCTTAGCTCCAGGCATGCAGGAGCCCTCTCTCATTGTGGGATCTGGTTGGCATATCTGCCCTTCCGTGCCCCTCAGGATTGAGTCACCCACCACAATAACTCAACATTTCTTCTTTGGCCTGGGCAGCGGTCCCAGTGGTGGCTGCAGGGCCTCCTCTGTATCCTGCTCTACTGGAAAATGTTCCTCTGCTGCCTCCTCTATTGGAGAATGTTCCTCCTCTGTCTTCTCTGTCAAGGCTGCCAGGGCCCCATACCTGTTCTCCAGATGCACTGGGAAAGCAGACACCAGGTCCTGTCACCTGGGCCCAGAGGTGACATTCATCCACTCCCCTGCTGCAGATTCCTCTCTTAGGGTTTCATCCGTAGGTATCTGGAGCTGTAAGGAATAGAAGTACCTGCCAATCCTTCTGTGCACCCACCTTGTGCAAATGCCTGAGCAAACACAGGTGTGCCCTTACAGAGCATACCTGTTTCCGTGCTCTGTTCACGTGCATGGCTCGGGAGTGTGGCTCCTTGCCAGCTCACTTAAGAGGGCTCTGGCAGGGTTCCCCCTCCAGATCCTCTGCAGCTGTTCCAGCCCTCTGCCTCCACCTCTGCCCCACTTATCTTAAAGGTATTCTCCTGCTGCTGCCTCTGCCGCTGCTGTAGGTGAGTCCAGGGGGCACACATGAACTCAGGCACACATGTGCCCACTCTGTCCTCAAGCCCCAACTGCCTGGGGTTTGACCACACTGCAGCTTTTAAGGGCTGTGATTTGAATTTCCAGGGCTGGCTCGGCAGCCAATCATGTGACTCTGAGCTGAATCAGCCAATCAGGACCTCTCCGGGCTTCCCCAGAAGTGCCTGCTGGCTGCCCCAGTTGCTGTGACTCCCTCCCCACAAGGGAGAGCCCTGGCTCCTGTGATGGCCAGGACCACTGCCCTAGGGATCAGCCTCTGGGCTGAGCCCAGGGATCAGCCTCCAGGCTGTGTCCTTTCACCCAGGGAAAAGTTCCCCCACTAACCTGCTCCCTGCCTATGCCCCACAGAGCATGCCTATTTGCACACTCTGTTTGCACGTGCAGCTCAGGAGCACGGCTCCCGGCCAGCTCACTTAAGAGGGTTCCAGAAGAGAAGATTTTTGGAGAAGATTTTTAAGCCTTAAGATGTCACTGCTGCAAACTCGAGCTAGCACTAACACCAATCAACATTTAAGGAGCTCAAAGTGCAATGTGTAACAAAGTGTAAGGCAGTAGTGTTTCACAAGGCATAATATATAGTTCCTTAGAAGCAACTGAAGGAAAAATTTGTTGCAATGGAAATTTCCTACTGCTGAAAGTATGTGGGATAGAAAGGCTGAGTGTAAAGGCTGGGAGTTTGAAAAAAATCTTTAATGTTAAATTTTGTGTAAGTGGTAGAGAAATGATTGATTCAATCAATGCAGATTTACAACGCCATTTTCACAAGGGTGTTCTTATTTCAGAGAAGGATCACATATGGATACAATTCTGGACAAAGTATTGTAAAATACATTGGAGGGAATAATCTTGTGTTGGCAGAGATTGATCTAGACAGTTTAATCAGTCTTCTAATTTCTCAGTGCCTATGACTCTTTAAACTGCAACAATGTAATTTTAGTATGCTCTGTAGCATTTCAGTTATACAATGTCTTCTGATTTAGAACTTGACCTATATATAGTAAAGTCTAGTTGGCTTGAGACAAGAAGGAGCCTTCATCACAAACCAGGTTACAGTTCTGACGCTGCCATCTTGAGACCCACAATTTATTTTGTTTTTTATCTGTAGAATGAAATATACAGATAGCTAATATCAGTAGTGGCCAGCTTCCCCTGGGGCCTTTATTAATTCCTCATACTGAGAAAGTTCAGAGCAGTAAAAATGACTGAGAAAGATGGTTAGGCAGTGAGATAAGCAGAAAGGGAATGTAAAGGATTGGGGGACTCCTGCATTTTGTTCTTAAAACAAAATGGAATTTGACATTGTCATAACATAGAAACCAAACATATAATCTGTTCTATTCTGACTGCTCATGTGTGACAAAGCTACAACTTTTTATAAACCTGACCTTATCATGTCACATAGATCAAACATAAATTAAGATGAACTTCTCAGCAATGGTTTTGTATGCCACAGTTACTTATCAAATGAAAGCTAAACCTTTGTCAAAAATAAAGCCACTTGAAGCTCAGAGTTTGGAAGAGAGAAAACATTAGAAGATGATTGGATGATTACTTCTAAATTTCCCTGAAAAAATTATATTAAAGAGAAATGTGAGAGGGTGAAATCCTCCACACCATTAAGTGTGAAAACCTCAAAGGCTTTGAAGATCTACTCTACTTTCCAGTGGAGTATTAGGAGGGTTGCAGAACTTGTAGGAAACTGTCATTAAACCTTTCAAGTATACTTATGCATTCAAGAATGTCAGTTGGCAAGACACATTTTCTTTATAAGAAACCAGCTGTCAAATGAGACCATAGACTGTTATTTCTAAGATTGACTCGGTCATGTGAAATCATTAAGTTATGAATTAATTAGAGGCTAAATTATTTGTTATTTAACTAATAACTGGATCTCAGCAACAGTACTGAGAGATGTGCCAAGAAAAAGGACTATTTGCTGGGGAGGGATGGTGGATACAGCACTTTCCAAATGAAAACATTCAGGAGCAAGGAACAACCTGAAATGAACCTAATTAAAAATGCAACATTTGGAACAAAAAGAGGGTGCAAGGGAAAACAAATAGCAAAGATCAGATTTATTTTTGATAATTGTGATGGCAATTTAATGTATTTAGTCATGAGTTAAACAGCATTAGATAATGACTGCCCAATAATAAAGAGATTTTTATTCCAGATTTAAATAATTTAATCATTTAAAAGATTTGTTTCTCATGTAACCAGATCACAGTTTGTTTGTTTTCTTTTAAGAGCAAAATTGTCTCAGCCTTGATCATCTTGATTAGTACCTTACCTGAGAGTGGTGGCACTGAAAGAATCTTTTGTTCTTAAATAACAAGGCATCAATAAAAAGGTACCAGATAACTGACTGAAAACACCTCCATTTTCAGCTATATAACTTCCTCTCTTCAAAACAAGCTTCCTAATATTTTGCTCAGTAATATAACTCCCTCAGGCTATGGCCAGAAGTTACACATAAACCAGTTTAAGTGATCAGAAACTGGTTTAAACCTGTAACAGAACATAAGTTCAGTGCACATAAACCAGTTTCAAAATGGCCAAAACTGGTTAAAGATAAACCTGGTTAAATGTAGTATCAGATAACTGATTTGGGTCAAACCGGCTTATAGAACTTCTGGCCCAGACCCCTTCCTGGTTTAAGTTAAACCAGAGTCCCTCAGCATCCCAGCATGCTTTTCAGCCCTGGACTGGGCTGGGCTGTGCTGTCTGCTGCAGACAGCAGGGCTGGCCCTGCCCCTCTGCTCTCTAGCCAGAGCAGAGGCAAGGACATGGCCAGATGTCAGCCTGGCCTGGCCATCTGAGGTGATGGAGACAGTGAGAGGCTTTATTCCCACCTCCCTCCCTTCTCCTTCTGAGGACCACAGCCAGTGTCTGCCTGGCTGGGCAGAGCAGCCCCTGCCAGGATACCCCCTTGCCACTACAGCAGCAGGAGAAGGAGTGTGGCCAGAGCCAGCAGGGTGGCCCCGCCATCTACCTATCTCACCTGCAATTAAGACTGGGGATGTGGGGCAGACCTGGGCCAGCCCATGGGCAGTGCTGAAGGTTGGGAGCCAGCTTGGGTTGGGGCCATGGGAGCTGTGCAGCTGGATTGCTCCTGGCTCTCCACTCCCAGGCCAGGTAGGGCTGTCATAGCTCTGGCTCCAACTCCTGCCTACCTTCCCTCTCCTCCACCTACCCAATGTGATGAGCAGACCCTGTGGGCAGGTGGAGGGGATGGATGGCAACTGGGAGCTGGAGCCAGATCTCCATGCACTGGGCAGAAGCCAGTGGGCTGAAGCCTCCACCCACCCAAAGTGGTTCAGCGCAATGGGGGCAGGAGCAGCAGCTACGGGTGAGGGGAGTAGAACAGCCCTGCTGGCCCCAATCAGCACACAGCTTTGGTGGGACAGTTCTCCAGGTGCTGCTATGGCACTTCTCCTGGAGGTGGCAGTGGGAGGGGCATGGAGGGGGAAGCTTCAGTCTGGTGGCTTCTGCTCAGCACATGGAGGCAGATTCTGGCCCAAAATCCCAATAAAATCAAAGTTTTAGAAATTCATTTTGAAGTCTCTGCAAATTGGGGTAATCTCCAGTAAAAATACCTAAGTTCATGATTGAGAAGGAAGAGAAAATAATAGCTTCTTACTTCATCTAGGCCAGTGGTTCCTAATCTTTTTAGACTCAAGGCACCCCTCAGAAAATGACAACTCTCAGTTTTCTGTCCTTTTTTGGCTACAGAAAAATAACAGAACAGTTCATCCATTGAAAAAAACTCAGAAAGATCACAACAGAGCAGAACATTTTGTAACACAATGGATTCTTGCATGACAACTCTGAGCTCATCTTATGAACCATGTTTACACCCCTAACAGTGTTATCATTTTGTGACACCTTTAAAATAATTTCAAGGCACCCTGGGGTGACATGGCATCCTGGTTGAGAATAACTGATCTAGACTGAAGTCTTGATTTAGATAATCTTTTGACTGCACTGCTAAGGTTTGCCAAAAAGAGAGCAAGTTTCAGCACATTCTTATGTACTAGTAATTTTTTTTAAAATGTGTATTTTTGGGATAGTTAAGATAGTACAGACAGGGATAGAGGAAAGTTTATTTATTGTTATTATTTCAACTAGTTGTAGAAATTGTCATAGATTCATTATTCCTACTGTGGAAATCTACATTTTCAGAACAGTGGTGTTGTAAAGAGTGCAGACTGGGCTAAATCTCACTCACTCTTCTCACACCAGGAATCCAATTTTGGACAATAGTGTATGAGACAAGTGATCTGAAATTGGCCCATTGTGTTTATTTCCACTGTCAGTAGTACAAAGCAGAAGCTGAAGACCCAATTCAGTATTGAGTATAACCTGAATGGTGAGGTAGAAATTAGCTTATACATTGTGAGGACAGTAATTTTTAAAATGTAATTCTATATTGGCCTTCAGGTAACACATTGATCGACTTGCAAACTACAAGTCTTTACTCTGATCAAATGTAATGCAATGCTTATACTGTGCTGTATCACTGACTTCATTCAAGGTAATTTGATATTGATCAGCAGGCTAATGCTACACAAATACAGTTTTACACTGATATGATTTTATAAGATATCATTGCATCACACTGAAAAAAAATTAGACTGTCAACCAAAATATGTTTCATAGTTTTAAATTATTTTTTCTCATTGCTTATCTCTATCTGTTGGTTTAGTTTTATACGAAATGTTTAAAACTTATTTAGAAATTCTGGTATTTCAGTGTAAACTATAAGCATTGGGTGTTTAAGAGTTTTTATTATATACAAAAAGGGTAGAAGTGTATTACCATTTGGTCATCTAAGTGGTGCTTTTGGCACTAATACACAAGTAGCAATTCTATTTCCCAGCAGATGGACATGTGAGCATGTGTGCACATTGTATATATAGACTGAGCAGCCTGTGGTTTAGCTCCTATAGAGGAGTGGCTAGGAGACTCGCCTAGGCAGCTAGAAAATTAAGCTCTAACCACCAGGGGGCCAGGAGGCAGGGAGCAGGTCAGAAGGTTTAAGGATCAGTGCTACCATAGATGCACTTTTATAAGTGGATTAGCAGATCCGCTGTTAATAGAAAATTACCTTAGCTGTTGATATAGAACTATCACTGCTTTGAGAAATATAGTGCAGGATTCTGGTATTCTTACTAACAATGGGACTGATCTGAAGTCCACTGCAGCCTGTGGATGTCACAAACTCTTTTGACCCATCTGGTCTGAATGTTAAGTTGCTACTGAAGTCTACAAGGAATGTTTTACAATGTTTCCCTTTTTGTCACACTTCGCACGTATTTTATCTCTAGTGGCTTTTTACCCCCAACTTGGTTTTATATATTGTTTCCTTCTAAAAGTAAAATTAACACGTTATTACTTCAGTTCAGGAACAGATTTAACTTTATTAGTGAATGTTAAGAAGGCGATTTACAAAGTTAGAGGGGTAGAAGAGAATACAAAGACCCAGATGAGGGTGGCTACATAGTCTGGGATGGTAAAAGAAGCAGGGGATACAATAAAGTTACAAAGTAATGATGTAGCCTATTTGTCCCAGGGGTGGCTAGGGTTGGGGTTGGGGGGTAGGGGAACTAGGGGTGCAAAGGAGAAAGGATACTGAAGAAAGGAGAAATGATACATAATGCTCTGCACAAGGAAGCTGCATTGTTACAGAGTGGTGGGTTTTGAAAAGTGCACAGAGATACAAGTAACACCATGTGGGGGTACAATTGCAGGGGTGGGGGGAGAGTCCAGGTATGAGGGTTCTTAGTCACAGTCCGATGGAGTGGGGGTGCTCAGGCTCTGGTTTTCTTCCAGCCGGTGTTCAACTGGGGTCCACATACTGGTGCTTGTCCATGATATGTTCAACCTAGCTATTTCTGAACCATCTGATGGTGTTGGACACCATCAGTTGCCTCAGCATGGCATAATGGTGAGATACTATAATGCCCCCAACTAAAATCAGTGAGGGCCACCCTTTTTAGTAAGCATGCCACAAAATAGCCTTGCATCCACCCTGAGTGCTGTTTCAATCCCCTTTCCTTGCCCAATCAGCTGTTCTGCTTTCTGATTCCTGTCCTATCTGCCACTGAACTGCCTGTCCCCTCCCTATGCTGCTGTGTCCCATACACAGAGGCTTCCTGTGTCACCTGTTGCATATGTGCTGCAGGTTGCTCTAGAGGTGGGAAATAATTAAATCTGTTATCAGGAAATTATATGCTTCACCTACATGATCAGTATAAACAGAGGACATAGTTATGATGATGTGAAAAAAGCAGGCCCTATTTTAGAGCAGTAAGAGCCCATTGTATAAAGAATTCATTGAGTTTACCAACTCATATAAAATAGTGTAATGCTTGATTAGAAACCAATGAGCATAATGCATTATTTTTAAATTAAACACTTAACAGTATGAATCCCATCCACATATAGCAATGGAAAAGAACAGCAATTTATACTTGATTCTGACTAATAATTGGTGCCCTGGACATGCTGAGTGAACAAGCTTCTTATATGACAAAAATAAAATATGTTAATGAACAAGTCCAAGGGCAGAAGCATTAGATTAAGACTGAACAGCAGAAGCATGAAAACAGCTATGTTTTTGCCCTCAGGAAGACAACTTTACAACTGTAAACAGAATGCAGGAAGATGTGCTTAGAAGGTACTCACTTCAGATGAACCTAATTAGATATGTTCTGTTTATTTTTGCATACACTCTGGTGAACAGTGCAATTAGGGAAGAACAAACAAGTCAATTCTGAGTCCATTTCTGAATGGCTGTGTGTATGAGGGGCAATAGGGTATTGGGGGGGGTGTATCTGTGGGGAGTTGTGGGAGCGGGATGTGGATGTGAGGACCCCATACACGCTCTCCCCATGCTGCACAGCACCTCAGCAGCAGCAGCTGCAACAGTAGCAGCAGGCAGGAGCACTCAAGGCATTTGTGCATGGCTCAGGCACTTCCACTGGCAGTACACAGCTCTGGCCAGCACTGCATGTGGTGGTAAGAAGCACAACGAGCCCAACCTGCCTCTATCGTGCGGGGCTCCCTGCAGCACATGTGCAGCTCCCATGGTCGTGTGCCACCAGAGGAAGCCCTGCAATGGAGCAGGCTCCCTTCCCCACTCCCTGTGATGCAGGTCCCAGGACTCTGCCTGCTTCCCCACAGAGTGCGAGGACCCGAGTGGCAGGGAGCAGGGAAGGCATCTGGCTCCATCGCATGGGGCAACTGAGGGAGGCTGGCTGGGCTGCACTCCTCGCCACCACATGCAGCACTGGCCAGGGCTGCACGCCACTGACAGCAGCACCTGTGCCAAGCATGAGTGCCCTGAGCACCCCCACCTGCTGCTGCTGGTGGTGGCCTTCTTCAAAAGAAAAATAGAGGACATAAAGGCAATGGGTTTCATAGCAATAGAAGACAGAGGACAGAGTAGCAGAAAAACGGAATGTCCTCTATGATGGCCACCCTACTTCCATAGCTGCTGCCTGGAGTGAGCTGGATGCCTGGGAAGCCAAGCAGGTCCCCTGGCAGCTGCAGCAGTGGCAACATCAGCCCTGGCTGGGCCAGGCCCTTCTGAACACAAGAGTAAGAGTGAGGCACAATAGGGTATGCTGGGAAGGGGTTTATATGTGGGTGCCTCCATCCCACCCTCATGGGCAGAAGGGCTGGGTGGGGTACAATTAGCTGGTGGGCATCCACAGTCCAGATGAAATTGCCTGGTGAGCCAGATCTGGCCCGTAGGCCATATTTTGCCTGCCCATGTAGCTGATACTAAAGATGTAAACAGCTTGTCTTCACAAGAATGAAACCAAATGTTTTCTTTAAAACAAAAACAATCAAAAGAAAGAGAGTAACCACAATAGATATTTTTAAGGATTCTTAGGATGATTAGAAACTATAATATCCAGAATCTTTCTATTCATCCTTCAATGAATACATACATGTAAGCAATCTATTTACTCTGCAAATCCAACAGACACATTTACATTCAACTTGTTATGTTTAGCATTGTCATAAATGTTGTAATTGTTATGTACCCTAATCAAAGTGTTATCTTTAAATTTGTAATCTGTGGCAACATTTTATCTTATGCAATTCCAATGCCAATACTTAATGATATCAAACATGTTAAGAATATATCACAGATATATCTGGCTGTGTATATCTATCTTTCTAGTAATGATAGAAGACTACATATCTGAATTTATAAGAGCTAGCAATGCCTTCTTTTTCTTCATGATAAGCATTACTAATATCTAACAATAAAAAATAATAATATAATAAAAACAAATGTTCGGCCCATATGGGAAACACTACCAAGATTTTGCAGTTGTGACTCATTGTCACTAGCATGCATGTCAAGATAATAATATATCCTGATACCTTAGAAGGGATTTTAGCACTATACAGGGTTTTGGTATACCATCATCCTGTTCTCCCAAAAACAAAGATTTCATATGCTTATATTACCTCATGTATTTACTAGTACAACAAAATACCATATCAAGTTGGAGACAATAAAAAGTGAAACAAGTTCCACTTCTTTTTGAGTGTATCTGTACTATATCTACAGTAAACCAAAGACCTCTGCTAAAAACATGGCCCACCTGCTCTTTCATTATAGCATGTTGCTATGGTGACATAGCAGCCAAAAATAACTGTGCATGGCCAGCACGGCACAGTCCGAGCTGTTACTGTGCCATCTTTTAATATGTCCAAAAGGATGTACTAAATGATGGCGCAGTAACAAATGTACCATATGGCCACATGTAGACGTGCCCTGTGTTTTTTATTTCCCAAATATGGCACTAAGATATACCTCACATTTCCTTGGGGAGCCCTTCTAGGAATTGGCCACAGGGAAACCAAGTTACTCAGTGCTGCCAAGACTTAAGTGGCTCATCACGGCTACCAAGAGGAATTTAGGTACTATTAATGGCAACTTTAATGAAGAAACTTAAGTATGGAATTTAGGCCCCTCCACGGTTGCATGGGAGGTTTGTGAAATTTGCTGCCTGCAGTTAGGTGACTTGTGACTATAGCTCTCTTTGTGAATATAGCCCTAACCAGCAATCTAGCTACTTTCTTAAGGAAAAGTTTGGGTACATTTACTTGTTTCAAAATCAGATGTCCATAATTAATCTTTAGTCTTCAAACATGAACTTCGTTCCTCACATAGTGAAGTAAAAAGAGTGTAGGTAAAAGGAACAACAATGGCAGATTTGATAGGGCACGACACTGAATTAACAGAACGATGCAAATTACTAAGCTGAGCTAACGTTTCTTTTTTCTGTTGCCTTTATTCTTTTAGGGGAGAAAAAAGTGAAAAATGAAATGTGGGTTGCAAGGACAAAGAGATTATGTTATCAAATGAAACCAACTTAATTTTGAAAAATAGGAATAAAATTAGTTTTCATCAGAGTATGACTATATTATGTGACAGGATGATGTTAATTATTCTAGAAGACAACTGCCCACAAGTGGAGAGTGTCAGTTCTCAAGCGTCATTCTAACCCAATAAAAACCTAAGTATAAGCCTTTTTAAACAGCCTCAAGTAGGAGTTAATTAAAAATGGTGGCTTCTTTTCTTCTTTCATTCTCTAGTGCTGAGTCACAGTCAATAGAAAAGGGCAGATGAGCAGCTAGTTTGAAACTGGACAGTAGAAGATATGTTTCTAGGTAAGAGGCCGGTGTATTGAAATTCTATGCATGTTGAACAGCCACTTGAGGCACTGGCTGATTGATAGTTCTTACTGAGTGCACCTGGAAGTAAAAACCACCAAAAGGCAGCAAAGGGAGAAGAGGAGACAAAAATTTCTTGAAGCAGCCTTAGAAAGCAGCTGGCTGTGCTTAAAGTTCTGCATTGTGGGTTTGCAATACTTTGGATACTTATTTCAGCAGATATACAAAAAACTAGAACTCTTGGTTCCAAAATGATACCTTTTACTAAACCAACAGGAAAATGGCAAGAAAATTGTCCTTTTCTGCAAGCTTTCAGGATCAAAGTCCCTTCATCAGGCTCTGGGAAAAGTGTAGATGGTACAATATGGTAAAAAGTCCCCATAAGTAGGAAATAACTTCATTTTTGCACAGAGGGAGCTGGAGATGGAAGGCTGTCCCTCTGGGTCCATGAGAGTGTCTTTGTGAGCTGTGCTGAGTAGCTCTTTGATGTGTTGATCAGGTAGAATTCCTTCCCCAGAGGTGTCAGAGGGCAGGCAGGGAGGTAACAAAACTTCCTTGTTCTTCTGCAATGAAGTTTAAAATTCAAAATCGCCTAAAATTTCAGCAGATGGTGCTTACTCATGTGAAAAATCCCAGTGAAATGCCCAGGTGGACTTGTGAATGTAGAGATTAGTCAGGTAAGAAAGGAGCTTTCATATTTGTGTATAGCATATTAAGAGGTCCTGTGATAATAATGCAAGATACTAATTTAGAGACTAAAAAGTACTAAAAGAGCTCTAACTTTTAACAAAAACAATATACTGACCTATTTGCTGTTTCTGTGAATGCCAATGAGAGACAAAAACAAAACATGTTTTGTTTTCAGGTGATAATGTCCAAAACCCAAAAGGAGAGAGAGAAAGAGAACATTTCATGAGGAAATTAAAGTATAGAAGCAATTTTGGGACAATGCCATGACATCAAGTGCCATAATAATTAATCTCTTGCATAGAAACTGCTTTATATTATTTAGCATTAGAAACCTTTTAATAATGATCTTATGCAGCTGGTTGGTACAAAAGAGATTCTGTAGCCCAGATTATTAAACTACGAAAAGTTTAAACAAGTAATTTAGCTAGCAGCATGCCTGATACATTGAGAAATGTTTGTTTAGACTCCAATTTATGGCAGTTTGTTTTATTATTTTACCCTGAGGATGGAGTTTAAATTGTTTAACTCTGAAGCTTTTCTAATATTATACAAAGTGTACAATAAACCTTAAGCATGCACTGCCTGGTTTATATTGGGATTTTAAATTAAATGCTTTTATTTTTCATTGCAAACTGAAATGGGGAAAAAATTATTGTCAACAGGTTGAAACTCTGTAAACACCTACGGCAGTCAGAGACAGAAAGTCCCATAGTCTCATACAGCTGTACATCATTCTTTTCATGCTTAAGGCCCTTGTTTTCTCATTGTTCCTGTTTAGGTGCTTGCTGCATCTGAACAACTCTCAAATGCTCAAGGCTTTATCTTTATAATGCTCAAGGCTTTATGAGGTAAGGAAAGATCATTACCTGCATTGTAGATACTGGGCATGGAGGTACAGAGGAGATAAATACCCAGGACCCTCCTACACGTTCAAATTAAAGCAGGATAGAGACCACCTATAGAGTTGTCACACATTTTAAGCACAAGCTTTATAGCTGGTTGGCTCCTTTTACAGCTGGATAGTCACTTTTATAGCGTAATAATTATTTTAAACCTGTGGACAGTCTAAATTTATTGTGCAATTAACCAGATAAATGTGTGATAATTACTTTGTACTTCTGGCCAGTTTTACTTTGTAAATATGGCTGATCTAAATTTATTGTGCAACTAACCAGTTAATTCCATAATGTATGTAATATGTAACAGGGGCCTCAGAAGCCTCCATGAATTTGGGACTTTAATGACTAACTCCATCTCATGGAGGAAGTCTGTTGCTTGTAGAATTTGGATCTAACCTGGCATCTTCTGAAGCTGTGCTCAGTGTTTTTTGTCACAAGACCAGTGATCCCTCTCAAGGTGGTGAATTTTATCACCAGCTGACTGTTACCATATTTACTCAAATACAAGATGACCCTGAATATAAGACATCCCAATAATTAGATTCTATATATGGGAAATGTAAAAATTTGTTATAATTTTCCAGGTATAGAATCTAAGTATTAGAGAATTGTCTTGAATTCCCCCTACAGCATGGAAAGGAGTCATGAGGAGGAAATCAAGTGGCCTCTTGACCTCAGCCCCACCCACTTCTGTCCCCTGAAGCCTTCCTGCCCCTCTTGCTACTTCCACCACTCCTACCTCCACCTCAGTTTCTTCCCCTTCTGGACCCCTTATACCCCCCACTTTACTGCCAGATGCTGCTCAGGATTGAACACAGCACATGGAAGCCCAGCCCTTGCCTAACCATGCAGCAGAATTGATGCTGCTGATTGGCCACACAGGCAATACAGTAGTGTGCTGATTGGGCAGCCAGTGGAAAGAGTTTCTATGTGCTCCATGCCTGGAAGAGACCCCAGCCCAACACACAGTTGAGCTGCACCTGACAGTAAGGGGGAGGGGAGCAGAAGCTGCAGAGCAGAAGTGGAGGAGGATGCTGTGGGTCTGACTCTGGCTTCAACCCAGTCAGAGTCACAGCAGTTGCCTGATCTCCCCCTTTGCTTTGTATATAAAGATGAGGGGTATTTTCCACAATGCTGATTAGGGGAGAAACCTCATCTTATATTCAAGTAAATACAGTAAAACACTAGGCAATGCATTTATGTATTAGATCCAGTTTAGTCACTTACACTGGTAAAGGGAGGGGCAGAGGGACAAAATAAATGTTGAGCTCAGTAGAGTAAATTTCATGTGGACTTGCACCCAATGCACTTCTATAGGAGTCAATGGATTGCAGAACAAAAATTAGCTCTACGGACCAAATATTAAACAAATAAGCTTTGCCCTCCCTACATGATGTTAAGGAGTAGAAAAGTGGTTAAAGCACTGATATACTTTTGTTTACAAATGTGTGGGGGTATCCAGGCTTTCCCACTCCAAACTAGCTCTGTTGCAGTGGCCAAATCCACTGAACCTGAGTAGAAGAGAAAATTGTCTGGTCTAGGTCAGTACTAGGAAATTTTCTCCTCCTGGTACAAATTGATGCCTTCCATAGCCTGTGTTTGGGGCCAGCACTGATTATGTTATCACTTATTCAGAACAGGCCTAAATAAAAACACACTCACAAATTTATACTTGAATTTGTTCACATATGAAAGTTAGATGCTTGCTTTAGCAATCAACATGACTGACTCAAATTTACAGTGTGAATTCAGGCCATTTTATAAGTATTTCTATAAATTCACAAAAGTCCAGTCTTCCTGACACTCGGGGTGCTAAAAACTGGATAATTAGAAAAAGGAAAACCATCTGATTGGATCTCCTAAGTATTTTAATTCTATGTGAACAACAGATTTAAGCTAGGAGTGGGTGAAATGAATTGAAATAAAACCAAACTGAAACTGGAAGTGATCATTCAGGAAAAAGCAGTGCATTCCTTCCCCTGCCGGTGGATAACATGCATAGGAGAAAAAGGTGGATCTCGCTCCTGTCCAAAAAAGTATCCCAAAGCCTAATCCTTATCAGACTCCCAGCCTAATTGTGCAGTTGCACTAGAGCAACCTAGATTCAGATAGGCATCTTTGGGGGGGAGGAGAGGGGAGTTGTCTGAGGTAAATTGATTTGTTTGAGGTTTGACCACCACTAGACACAAATCTGAACCTTCCTCTCTAGAATTTAACAGACCTGAACTTTCAGAGAGCTTGTCCCTGAATCTGAACTTTGTGGCTCATCTCTACCAACCACTGATGTAAAACATTTTTCTGTCATTATCCTCAGTTGAATGATTCATCTGCTTAACAAGTAAAGGCCACATTTTTTTCTTTGTTAAAGAGATTTCAGCAAAAAAAGCAATAAACTGGATCCCTCTAGAGGCCATTTATGTTACTTGTATTAGTGAAAAAAAAATGTGTTTCCCTTTTCTCGACCTACAAATAAAGGTAGCTTAATTATCTCATCTCCATGCTTATTATACAGGCAACATTGTTCTGTAATTCTTAGAGATGGAGTGATAAATACTGCCTAATTACAGTTCCCGCTTCCTTGGAGCTATTTTTACTTAGAACAGGTTGAATAATGCAAAATATTTTTCTTGAGTGTTCATTTTTAAGTTTAAATGAACTACAATATTTCTTGCTAGTTTTCTGTGAGCACAGCTGCATTTCTCATGGGATGAGACACTAACTGATGCAGCAGAAGGAGAGCTTTCCCTAGTTACTGTGACCAAGGAGCTGCTTAAACACACCAAACAGAGGCCAATTGCAGACAGTCAAAAAGCCCAAGGTGGAATCAATCCAATATACACAGGTGTCTCTCAGCTCTATAGATTGGACCATTAATGAACAGAACTCATGTTCACTCTTTCATTGGCCAAGGCGATCAGATGCCTGTACTGGCCAAGGCCAGAAGTTGGGGGGTGGTCCCATGCACCTTCTAGCTTGGCCAGGCTATGATCGCCCAAGCCCTGCCCCACAACTGGCTCCCAACCTCTGGCCTCCAACCTCTCAGCCATGAGGGGGTAGGCAGAGGGGAATGGACATCCCTGCCTCTGCTTCCCCACCCCACCCAAGCTGTGGTCTGGGTATTGGGTGGGAAGGAAGCCCTTGAGGTAGGGGATTTCCTTCCTTGCAGCCCTGCCTACTTGTCAGCCTCCTGCCTCTCAGCCATGGGGGGATGGGCAGGAGGGGACTGGACCTCCCCACTCTAACCCTGGCTGGGGGGGCTGAAGCAGGGGCCAGAGACAGAGAGGGCATTCCCCCCACCTGCTCCTCACAGTTCAGAGGCAGGGAGCTGGTGAGGGGATGGAGATGGGGCAATGGCATCCTGGCAAAGCCAGGCTGCAGCAGGGGGAGGAGGCTCCACCCTGAGGGCTTCTCTCCCATGCAGACCCCAGCTGGGGGGGGCAAGGCTAGGGGCAGGGCAGGGGTCTATTCCCCCACTTTCCTACCCCTCATGCCACCACCAGTTGGGCTGGGGAGCAGATGCTTTGTTGCCTCAGCTATATGACCACCTGGGGGTGGGGGTGCCTGGCTTGGCTGAAACAGAAGAGCTGGGACAGAGGCTAGCTTGCCTGCCCTGGGACAGGGAGCTAGTGGACGGTTGCAAAGCATTCTGGGATGCTGAGAGACTGTGACATAACTTGTGTCAGGAGGGGATCCATAGACTGGTCTGATCTAAAATATTCATTCTTATACTACTTCTGACCAGGTCTTTGGATGGATTTTGCCATTTTGAAACCAGTCTATGTGCACTGAACTTCTGTTCTGTTACAGGTTTAGACCAGTTTCTGATCACTTACACTGGTTTATGTGTAAATTCTATCCCTAGTCAAAATGAAACCATAGAAAGAACTGAGGAATTCCACTCTAAGGCACATTCAAACACATGCAGTTACAGTAGTGCTGATTCTGTCTTGCCGTGTTGACATTGGTAACAACACTGTAGTCACAGTGACATCACAGGGGCAATGGCACCCTGGCAGTGCTGACAGGTGCAATGGCATAATCGGGATTAACAAAATCAACATTAGAACTTGGTTTCTTTTTTTCTTTTAATAATCCAGTTCCATTCCCACTAGTCCTTAAACTGTTTCTTTCTTTACGAAGTTGTAATGCCCTTTCCCACTGTATTGTTCCATAAGATCTTGCTAGGTATTAGAAAATCAATTTTATATTTTTTTTGTAATGAAATGAATGTGAAGAATAACTAACTTAGTTCTGGGATAGAATAAAAATGTTTTTGTTCATTAATTACATCCAAAATATCCTGTTATGCACCGTGAAATGTAATTTAATCCACATGACTGAACACTGATTATATGCATTTGAAGAAGCCTTGGATAAAATTACAGACCATATTCAACTTTGCTGTAAAGGTGAAGAGAATGATGTTATGATGAGTGATAAAGATGTGGGAGAATACAAAGGCATTTTACAAAGCAATTTACAAAGAGTAGCATGTTTTTATGCATAATATTATGTTGCCTTGGGATAATTTCTGCAATACCCATTCATTATGTGTTGTAATGTCCATCTATAGACACATTAGCTATGACCTGGATTTGTAGTTTCTCACTGTGTGGTATTTAATGTTCTAACTTTGAAATTCTGAAGTTCAACGAAAGGGTTTAAACAATCACTGCTTTGAAAGTTAACTCCCTTTCCGTTCTGGGCCTGGACCAAAGCCTATTGAGGTCAGTAGAAAGAGTCCAATTTGCCCTAAATCAGGCCCTTTTTCTCCTTGCTTTATTTTGTCACCTTGTATAAGCTTACATTCTTTCATCACAGAAATTGCATCCATCATTTTATCTGCTATGCTGTCACATCAACATTTTTATTCCTGTTTGATAATTTGTGTAATGAATTTAGTCCCTGTTTACATCTGGATCAGTAATTAAGTGAGAAACAATAACTAATGCTGCCATCTGCCAGTAAGTGGAGCTCTTTGCTAGTTTAGAAAAGTGCCCCTTATGAATAGAACTTTTCTTCTAACCTAAAACTACTGTTGAGGTGGTGTTAATGCTTTCCCTAGCTATTAAAGCTTTTTGCAACATTAAAATTTTAAATTCTGTTAATTTATGACATAGAACATGATAACTAAAATCAGCAAGGTTAAATTATTTTATTCCCAGGCATGTGAGATTCTTTTTTTGCTTTCCCTTTGATAGTTAAACTGGTATGGCCTAACAATTCTTAAATCTCCTCTTATTCCTCTTTTTAATTTTGTTCTCAAAAAAAAAATAAATAAAGGAAAGAAACAGGATTTTTTCCATCCAAAAAGTCATTTGGTTTGACATACAACTCTGTTCATGCTTTCAGCAGGAAGGACTCAATTTTTTTCCATTGCTTTGCAATTTCCAACAATGCAGAGGAAGAGTAAAACCCAATTATATCAGATTAGTAGTGCCACACATACTACTTTGTGCTCATGTTTAGGCAAAAATACAGAGCAGTGAAGAATTGGCAATTGTGAGCACTTTCTTCTGGGGAATCAATCTAATTTTAAATTCTCCTCTCTCCATCCAAGTGTGTAAGCATTTTTAATGAAACCATATGACTTTCTCATCATATACAGAGAAACATGAGGAAAATATTATTCAATCAAGATGAAATGACAGGATTAGTTTTCTAAAGCTAAAATATCGTATAAAACTGGGAAGGAAACTAGTTCCAGCTTAGAAAAAATTTTTTGCTAATGCTGGGGAAGACTTCTCTATGGTCTTCATTAATGTTGGAATCTTGTTTACTGTGTGTTATGCCTTCCTGCATGTATACTGGCAACACTTTGGTCAGGCATATTCCTATCTATGTTCTGCCTCTTTTTGGGCTAGCTAACAACAAAAAGCCAGAGGCTTGCTTTTCTATATTGTGCATATTGGTAATAGCTACATTTTGTTCCTTGCTATATCTTCCAGCCTTCCACACACCTAGTTCTAGAAGAAGAGTAAAAAATAATTACAGGAAAATTAAATTATTTAACTGCATGTTGCAAACCAGCAAGGGAGAGTTGAATGGTGTATATCACATTCCATTCCTATAGGTCATTTACCTGATTTACTCTTACTGACATAAGATGTTCACACACTGCACTTCCCTAAACCAGAGTTAGGGTCTCTTCCCCCACAGGAAGGACTACCCTTATCACTTACCCATAGGGATTTTGCCTGCTATACTTTTTGGCTTTCAGCTGCAGCCTTATTTTAAAAGATTACAAAATGGGCTGTATTAAATAAGTTCTTTGTCTCAGCACTAATGTGGTCTTGAGTAGTATCAAAGTATCTCATAGTTTCATAGTTTGTAGGGTCAGAAGGGACCTGAGTAGATCATCGAGTCCAACCCCCTGCCATGGCAGGAAAGAGTACTGGGGTCAAACAACCCCAGCAAGGTTTTCATCCAGCCTCCTCTTAAAGACCCCCGGGGTAGGAGCCAGCACTACTTCTCTTGGAAGTTGGTTCCAGATCCTAGCCACCCTGACAGTGAAGTAGCGCCTCCTGATGTCTAGCCTAAATCTACCCTCTGGCAGCTTGTGACCGTTATTCCTAGTCACTCCTGGTAGTGCTTGGGGGAATAGGGACTCCTCCAATGCATGCTGGTCCCCTCTGACTAGTTTGTGATAGGCCACTAGATCCCCCCTCAGCCTTCTCTTGTGGAGGCTGAATAGGTTCAAGTCCTGTAACCTCTCCTCATGCAGCCTGCCCTGCTACCCTCTGATCATGCGAGTGGCTCTCCTCTGGACCCTCTCCATGTTGTCCACATCCCTCCTGAAGTGCGGCACCCAGAACTGGATGCAGTACTCCAACTGTGGCCTGACCAGTGTCACATAGAGGGGGAGGATCACCTCCTTGAATCTGCTTGAGATGCATCTGTGGATGCATGACAAGGTGTGGTTGGCCTTCCTGACTGCCTCCCACCCTGCCGGCCCATGTTCATCTTGGCATCAGTGATGACTCCAAGATCCTTTTCTGCCTCTGCACTGATGAGAAGGGTGTTCCCCAGCCTGCAGGTATGATGCTGGTTCTTCCTTCCCAGGTGCATCACGCACTTGTCGGTGCTGAATCCCATCCTGTTCTCATCTCCTCACCCCTGTAACCTGTCTAGGTCTGATTGCAGCCTATTCCTCCCTTCTAGCATGCCAACATCCCCCTGCCCCCCATCTTAGTGTCATCAGCAAATTTAAACAGGGTGCTCTATACCGCCTCATCCAAGTCCTTTTTTAAATACATAGGGGGCAAAAAGAAGGTTCTGGGTAATGTGGGGCCCCTGCAGGACATGCTAGGAAATTTGGCCATCACACCAGATGACAAATCTAACATATTTAACTATTTCTTTGCCTCCATTATCCTGACCAGGGACTGGAACAGTCACCCCGCTCTGGGCCCCCTTAGACTCCAGGGGTGGCGCACGTAGGCCAGGGATTAGTGAGGAATTAGTTAGGGAACTTCTGGAAGGACTGGATGTATTCAAATCAACTGGTCTGGATGATCTCCACCCTAGAGTAATGAGGGAATTAGCTGAGATCATTGCAGGACCCCTGGCATGGAGAAGGCCGGGGGTGGAGGGGTGGAAACTGTGGGTATCAGAGACTGGGTCAGAGCAGGGAGGCTCTGGGTGCTGGAGCTGGATCAGGGAGCTGCAGGGGGAGCCACAGATGCTGCAGAGGCTGCCAGGAAATCCAGGAGCTTAGTTGGGAAGTAGCAGGGGAGCCAAGAGGGGCTGCCAGTGAGTGTGGGAAAGTTGCAGGGGTACTAGGAGCTGGAGGCAGCAGCACATAACAGGGAAGCTGGAGAACAGAGAGAGAGGGACAGGAAAGATCGGGGAGAGAAGGCAGAAAGAGACAGGGATCGGAGAGAAGGCAAAGGTAGTGGGACATGAATGGAGAGAGATCAGGGAGAGAAGGCAGAGAGATAGGGAATGGGGAAAAAGCAGAGGTGGTGGGACTGAGATGGGGAAGCTGCGGCTCAAGCTGGGGACAGGGGGAGACAGCTGAGAGTCAGAGAGAGAAGGGAAAAGCAGTGGGGAGCAGAGGAAAGGAAGCCGTGGCAGGATGGGGCCGGAGATGGCAGGGAAAGAGGGAAGTGACAGAGAAAGCTGGGACAGAACCAGAGGCTGGGGAGGGACCCGGGGGTTAGAAGAGAGGAGGCAAGTCTGAAGTTTGGTGAGCAGAGAGCTGGGAGGCAGAGAGAGAGAGAGACACACACACACACACACACACGAGGAAGACCAGAGGGGCAGAAAGCAGAGATTGGAGTAGGCCTGGGAGGTCAGTAAGACAAAACACAACTCAGGTTCCAAATTAACAGTTTTATTAAACAGGTAGTATACTGTACAGCTCATGAAGTTATTGGTTCCTACGTGCACACACACACACAAGCACTCACACATGCACCCACACAATGGTAGCAGGAGAGAAAAAGGCTTGATGGAGAGATTGAAGTTAAAGTGTGTAGGGACAGAGTCCAGATCCTTTGCTTGGGGAAGAAAGGTGGGTGATAGCTACCTATCCTGGGCTGTGAGTGGATCCTCGATGGCCAGTCAGGGTCTTCTCCAGCAAAGTGTTGTCCAGAGGGAGTCGCTGGCATGGCCTCTGGGTGGTGTGGCGTAGTGCTAGTCCAGATGGAGAGAGCAGCCCAAGGAGGTTACACTCTACCGCCCCTTTTATAGGGGTGGGCTACCTGTGTCTCCTATGAGAGAGATATGTCCAAGCAAGGACAGTCATGCTCAGATGCCTACATGCAGATCCAGGTGTCCTCATTGTCTGGTAGGACACAATGGTGGGGTTGCTGGTTTCTGTAGAGACTTTGTCTTTCAAATGCTGGGTTTCTGTTCTGTTCCTGGGTGACGTCCGTGGTTCCTGGTTGAGTGAATCCAAGGCAATGGTCCGGTTATTAAGTTGATTATTCAGTAGAGGTCTGCTACCATTGTACCTAAAGCACCCTCATTCATTCCCATTCATTCAGGAACTAATTAACATGAGACTGGTTAGACATGAGTCAGTTACAACATAGGTTACACCTGGGCAGAGGACACAAGATGGAGGCTTGACATACAAAATGGAAACTTCACATGTCTTATGCTAACTTACACATGTAAGCCTAAATCATATAGTATCAGGAAAAATCAGTAAACCAGCAATATAATACAGTAAAAATCAATATGAACATAATAATTATACAACATAAAACAGTGTCTATCCATATCAAAATAGTGGGGCACTTATTTGCAAAAGAGAGAGGGAAAAAGAAAAGAAAAGGAAAAAAGTTTGCTACCAAAATAAAATGCTAAAGCTTATCCTATGTTGTAACCTACTCATAATGATCTATAGAGAATACAGAGGGAGAGAAAAAGTCAAAAACAGTTGGGGAAGAGAAGGGAATGCATATATATATATAAAAGAAAAACTGGGGCTTGTGTTATAGAGACAGACAACTAGCTGGCTCTCAGGCAGCTAAAAGGGCTCTCAGGCAAGGGAGACAGAGACAGTCAGGGGAGGAGAGTTGACTGAGACAGAAGACAAAGAAAAAGAGTTAGGGTCCTGTGAGAAACTGGAAATTTACTCTGCACAGAAAACCTAGATACCACATAAGCCTTCAAAATACAGTTTATGTGAGATGTAGACATCACTCCGGTGTTTTGTCCTAGATGAGTAAACAGGGAGTTGGGACCGAGCTTTCAGTTCTGAGGAAAAGTTAAAAACTACTAGGCCCGTGCGAGTAGGCAGCAATCCAGTCCGGCTTCGGATCTGGCTGCTTCAGATGGACGTGATCTGATCCAGGTTTCCGCCTCGATCTGGCCAAAGCTTCAAAGCCACCTCAGAGATCCGGCCATAACGTATAATGGGGGAATCAATGAAATATCCATAACTTTGTTGGCTTTTTGTCTGATTTGGATGAAACTTGCAGGGTTGGTAGCCTCTGCTGAGAGCATGAAACCAGCCAAGTTTCAAGAAGATCGGTGCAGGGGTTTGCGGGAACTGCGCCCCAAATTCTTGAAAGTGAAACTCATGTCATGGCTGTGTGTTATATCACGGGGTGGGGGGGGAGGGGGAGGATGTCAAAACTGCAGGGCTGGTAGCTCTTACTGCGGACACAAAGCCTGCCAAGTTTCAAGGAGATCGGTGCAGGGGTCTGGGGAGAACTGCCCCTCAAGCTGTGGACAAGCAAAACTCATGCCATGGGTGACCCTGCGTGTGTTCAGGTGCAGCGGGGTGACAGCTGCAGGGATGGTGGCCCCTGCTGCGACGCCTGCCAGCTGTGGAGGAGATCAGTGCAGGGGGGTTCTGAGGCCCTGCACCCCTAGCTGCTGACCGACAAATCTCCTGCCAAGTCTGTGTCTGTCTTGGGGCAGTTGATTGTCTGTATTGATTCTTTCCTCTCCTTAGCCCGGTTTTGTAGGTGCTAACTGATGCTCGTTAAGTCATTATGTAGTAGCTGGGTCCTGTGTATTGAGCTGGTCCCTGAGTGAATCGGGATTGATTGATTGATTGGTAACTGGGATCACAGCAGCTCAGCAGCCAGGCCTGCAGCAGTGTCTCCCCTCCCCGCCCCGAGGCAGACACAGCCAGTCCCACAGCACCCATGGCACCAGTTTTGCTTGTCTGCAGCTTGTGGGGCAGATGCCCTCAAACCCCGGCACCGATCTTCTTGAAACCTGGCAGGCTTTGTGGCCTCTGTAACAGCTACCAGTCCTGCAGTCTTGACCACCCTGTGTTGCAACACATAGACGTGACAGGAGTTTTGCTTTCAAGATTTGTGGTACAGTTGTGCCAAAACCCCTCCACCGATTTTTTTGAAACTTGGCACAATTTGTGGTCTCCTGCAGTTTTCACCCCACTATGTTTTAATGCCGAGACATGACATGAATTTTGCTTTCAAGAATTTGGGGTGCTGTTACCCCCAAATCCCTGTACCAATCTTCTTGTAGCTTGGCAGACTTCATCCTCTCTGCAGAGTCTACCACCTTGGAAGAGTTAATCCAAATCAGACAGAAAACAACAAAGTTATAGGTATTTTATTGTTTCCCCATTATACCCTATGGCTGGATCTTGGAGGTGGCTCTGAGGCGGCTCCAAACTGCTTCAGGAAGCCAAAGGAGGCCAGCGCTTCGACCCGGATGTGCTGCTTCAGACCCCAAAGCATCCAAAGCTTCTCCAGATCTGAAGCTCTGTCTGAAGCCTCACACAGCCCTAAAAACTACACAAGAAGCTAGAACTACAGGATTATTGAAAGTCAATATACCAAGAAGAATGATAATGTATTGAAGTGTTCACCTACATTGGTACAAGCCTACCAAGAGTGGAACTATGATGGGGTTGTAAAAAATAGAATTGAACTGACCTCAAATACTTTCAAGTGGAACTATTTGTGGAAGAGATTTGATGTGTATGTCTTCAAAAGAAACTAAACTTGCACATGAAAAGTGGTCTGCCAGTTGTTTTATGTAGCAGCTGTGAAACTTAGTTCATAAAGGGGCCAGGAGATATTAGGTAAAAGTTACAAAAAATGTTTCAAAGCCATTGTAGAAAAATCACAAATTGTTGTTACTTTAGACTGCACTGACTGGTAATAGATAGGACTGCTTTCTTGTGTCATGAAAATGAAGCAGTGGGACCTGGGATGATGAAAAAGTGTATTTCCTTGTTGGGGAGAGAGACAGCTAATAAATTATCTCTCTCACCTTGCCTGCAGTTAGCAATTCCAGATGTTGGTTTTATATTATCATGCTCTTTCCATATTTATTTCTGGCTCTGTTACTTAGTACCCTGCAAACCTTTAGGGAAACAAGTATAGTTTCTAAAGTATTATTTGAATAATGATTGTCAAATTAAAGCAAATTTGAGTTTGTTCATTAGGAAAATGTATTCCAAAGAGGTTGATTTTTCTGTTCCTTTAAGTACTCTTTATGCTACTTTTGTGCCACAGAGGCATATTAAAAAGGCAGAAACAGCTCCAGGGAAGTACTGTTTGCATAAGAAGGCATCCCTGCTGGCTTAACATGCCAGGAGCATTACTAGAGCAGCCATACAGCAGTCTTGTTCCTCCACCAGGGACTGGGAAAATGAAGGGGTTTGAGATGGAGGTGTGAAAGGAATGCATATTGCTTTGGTCTTTTTCAGAAACACAGACCTGTTTTGGAAAAGAGGAAATCCAGCTAAGTTCCTATTCAGTGATGAGTGTAGTGACACCCTAATAGTCCCAGAATTTTGATAACCCCAAAATGCTCTCCCCATCCCCCAACTGCCTGACTGATCAGCAAAGAGGCAGAGGCAGAGGCAGGCCTGTCCCTAACCAGCTGCTCCCCCTTCTCCCCCTAATTCACTGTCCTTCTGCAAGCAGATAAATGCAAACTTGTTCCTGCCCTGTCATTCCTTCTCTCCTCAACCCACTTTGCCTGCCCCTTACTCCCCACCACATGGCTCCTGTACAAGGTGGTAAACACTGTGTTAAGCAAATTAGTTTCTGGAATTGGGTACTACTAAATTTACAGAAGTTATCGGGGGTGTCTGGAGTCAAATACAACTGAGAACCACTGCACTAGAATAATACCTGGGGAAAAAAATCCTAGCCCCTATTGCAGAACACTTTATTCCTTTTTAGTTCTGCACTCATGTAAGTTGTAAACAGCACACAAAAGTAAGCAGGAGCTTGAAGTGGTATTTAAAATGCCACATTTTTTACACTCTGCATACAATAAAAATTATGAATCCATTGTACCACAAACTAAAGTTTTGTGGGGTGGGATGTAGGTTTTCTGGAATTTGCTTTACTAATGTGGCTAGTGCAGCCTCTACATTTAGGTAGCATCAGGCTATGGTCAGCCTAATTAGTCGTGTGTGTATAGATTGTGGTATTTTGATAGATCTCTATATCATATTCATTCCCTTACTAAAACAGCCTTGGCTTACTTAAACAGCCTACATTTATTCACAAAGGTATGGAATCACTGCAGGAGTATGTTTCAAAGGCACACCCAGGCTGCATCTAGGGCCTGGACATGTCACACAATGCACATAGGTCCTACATACAATACTATTGATGTCAGTGAGGATCTTTCCATGGACTTCAGTAAGCTTTACACTGAGTCTTCACGTTCTGTATAAGTCATATAACGGATGTAGCCAACATGCTGACATTGACTAACTACTATTTAGGGAGCTTTCTTTTTTCTCTTGTGACAGTGCTGATCATGACACGAAGGGTGTTTAAAAGTTCTCTTAGGTAGGGAATTTCTAAACCGTGCCATTGGCTTAGTACCTTTACTAGACCTTCAGTGAATAGCTTGCTCAGCAAAAGCAAAATTCTATCATTCCCTCTTCCATCTCTAATATCCCCCCTCTCTTTTTTGACATGATCTTTCCTGGGAAAGATAGAGTGGGATGAACTGCGGGTGCAAATGTGCTAGCAAGGAATTCCAGAGGAATTCTTCACTGGGCATATGTATCTGGATTAAAACCTTTCTGAAACACTCAGCCCTCCTTATATATCTCTAAGGCTGAATTTAAAAAAAAACCTGGAAGGAACCTAGTTTCCACTTCAAACTTAAACAGAATTGACATTTTGTGACTTGGTCTTTCAGAATATTCTCTGTTCAAGATGATGAAAGTTTATGAAATATCAACTCACTTTTGATAGTTTGATCCTTCCAAAAACTATAGGATATAGATGTCACAAACCCAAATGCAAAATTTAGACCTGGATGTAAGTACCACCTTTTTAGCCAACAAGCAGGTTCTCTACCTTCTTGTACTGAGACATATACACCTTTGTAGAAAGGCAGTTTGATGCACCACATGCTCAATACCACCATTTACTTTTATATTTCACTTGTTTGGGAAAGCTAGCTATTTCCTGTGCCACAAATTTTCAGACTACATCATCAGATATACGATGCGTCTCTAGTCCCAGTGTTAAGCAGAGTTTATTGCATCTGGTGTTAAATCAAGACGTGTGCTATGTAGGAAAGCTGTTGTTTTGTAATAGCTTCAGTTCTAAATCCCCAAGAGTCAGCCTCTGATTTGTTCTTGGGGCATAGCCACTCTAATCTGTGTCTTGGACAGGACTTATGGCAAAACCTCAATCTACGATAACGAGAGAACACTGAGAACGGATTCACGCAGGCTTGATACTTATGACTGCAAGGCAGTTAGACAGTCACAGGAAAATAGTATTTCTTGTTTTGAATAGTATGTAAAAGAACCTGTTTTAGGATGAGGGGATGCACGTTTCTTAAGAAAGTATGGGCTGAATGAATGATGGATAGAAAACTGGCTGGTCATTGGGTATAAAGCAGGGGCGGGCAATTATTTCAGGCAGAGGGGCACTTAGCAAGTTTTGGCAAGCTGTCGAGGGCCACATCTCCCTCTTCAGTACAGGGCAGCAGGAACAGCCCCATGGTCCCAGGCCAGAAGCCTCTGCTAGGCAGGGGATTCTGGTTGAGGGGGCAGGGCTGGGAGGGCCTTGCTGCTGGGTCCTACTGCAAGCTTCCCCTGGGTCCTACTGACTTTGTTTCCTGTCATCTTTCACAGGCAGCCAGGTGCAAATAAATATTAAATTTTCTAAATTTTTAGGTGCCCTGTGGGCTGGATAGAATGGCCTGGCAGTCCGAATCTGGCCCCTGGGCCATATTTTGCCCACCCTGGTATAAAGGGTAGCTATCAAGACTTGATGTCTAGTTGGCAGCCAGTATCAAGGAGAATGCCCCAGGGTCAGTCCTGGGGCTAGTTTTGTTCAGTGTCTTCATCAGCCACCTGCAAATTGAGATGGAGTGCACCCTGAGCAAATCTGCAAATGACAATAAGCTGGGGGGAGTAATAGATACACTACAGCAGTGCTTCCCAAACTTTTCCTCAGCATGACCCCATTTATGACCCCATTTCCTCAGCATAACCCCTTACTCCCAACCAGTGGTGTACCATGAGTCTCCGGCACCAGGGGCCAATGCCTGCATTTGTGTGCCCACCCTGGGGCTGATCTGAGCAGGGTGCAGTGCCCACTCTCATGCTTCATGGCACTTCCACGGGGAAATTGACACTGAGGCACACCAGACATCAGGGGAGGGGCATAGGCCAGAATTTCTGATTGTAATAAGTAAACAAACATCCAACGCACTAGTCAGGTTGGATGCAGGTGTGCCGTAGCCTCTTGGCCTCGCCAGCACTCCCCTCCACTCCCCCAGTCTGGCACCTGGGGATCATGGCCTCCTCCCATCCCACCCATCACTATGCTACTGCTCCCAACCCATAGCCCTCCACCCCCACAGTCCCATTCACTGATGTTGCAACCCCATTTGGGATCCTGACCCACAGTTTGGGAATAACTACACTATAGATGAACATGATCCTGACCCACAGTTTGGGAATAACTACACTATAGATGAACATGAGTCATCAGTGTGACAAAGTCATCAGCAAAGCTAACTGCACTTTATCGTGCATCAGCAGATGCATGACAAACAGAACCAAGGAGGTGATACTTCCCCTCTATCAGGAACTGGTCAGACCACAGTTGGAATACTGCATCCAGTTTTGGGCCCCACACTTTAAGAGGGATGTGGATGGCCTGGAGAGGGTCCAGAGAAGGGCCACTTGTATGGTTAAGGGCTTGCAGGCCAAGCCCTACG
>NW_017728910.1:30712196-30738836 GCF_001723895.1 Crocodylus porosus | reverse complement strand
GATTCACCTTCAGAAGGGAAATGATTCTGCTCCTCTATTCGGCACTGGTGAGGTCAGATCTGGAGTATTGTATCCAGTTTTGGGCGTCCCACTATGGAAAGATTGCAGACAAATTGAAGAAAGTCCAGCAGAGGGCAAGGAAAATGGTTAAGGGGCCAGGGCACATGACGAGAGACTGAGGGAACTGTGGTTATTTAGTCTGGAGAAGAGAAAACTGAAGAGACTTTGTTACAACCTTTAACTACCTGAAGAGTGGTTCTAAAGAGAATGGAGCCAGACTGTTCTCAGTGGCAGCAAATAACAGAACAAGGAGCAATGGTCTCAAGTTGCAAAAAGGTGAGTTTAGGTTAGATATTAGGAAAAAACTTATTTCACTAGGAAGTTACCAGTTTACTCAGAGAGGTTGTTGAACCTCTATCCTTGGAGGTTTTTAAGACACAGCTAGACAAAGTTTTGGCTGGGATGATCTAGTTGGGGATGGTCCTGCATTAAGCAGGGGGTAGGACTGCATGACCCCCTGAGGTCCCTTCCAACCCTCATTTTCCATGATTCTATGACTGTAGTAAAAATAGATTGTTTTAAAGAGGTGTTAGGCCAGCAAAACAGCTCACATTGACTGTTCCTATTATAACTATCCCTTTCATCCTTATTCAGTACTCATGTAGAAGGTATGTTTACTCATGCCCTATTTTGATGGCTGAAGCGGTCCATGGGCCTTGTGCTAAACTGCAAAGGGTTGAATCACATAGCTAGCTAGCTAGCTAGATAGATAGATAGCTATGAATGTAATAATGACTTACTGAGGTGCACAGAGAAGATGTCTGTCTGTCTGAGTGTGTATGTGTATTTATATGTAAATTATTATATGCACAGTTTTCTACTGATTTGTGTCCACTGACACTTGGAAATGATCTTTTCTGGAAGTTAGCAGATTCCAGATTGAATCTTTCAGCTTAGGTTTTTCATGTATTTTTACAGCTCTGTATTTAAAAACAACCATCACCCCTCCCCTGAATAAAACCCTGCCAGTTAATAAGCTCAGAAGGACAGCAGAACCTATAAACATTGTTTGGGAGCTAAAACCGCTTCTGATGGAGAACACTGTTTTCTCTTGCTGGAACTGTGAAATCAGGCATAGGAAAGCAGAAATACAGGTGGGATATTTTCTTGTTTCTCATTTTAATAAAATCTCTGCCCTTGGGCCAAGTATAAATATTGCACTTTTTTCTGTCCCCATAATTGGGACTTCTGCTCTGTTGGAGGTCTCAGTACCATATTCATATATTCTATTTTTTTTCTGAATATAGGAACTTTTTTTTTTCCCTCAAGAAATGTGTTGTTGGCCAGTGTAAGAAACTGAGTTGCTGCCAGTTTCTCATGTAATAAAAGCATATTATTCCAGTGTTTCTGTAAATGTCATCACTACCAAAATATTTCTACACATGCTGGACTGGGAAGTGATGCTTGCCAGATGTTTTCTGTGTTCAAGGCCATTTGCTAGGCCTGTCAGTATATATTTTTCTAATTATGAATGGTCTTGATGGCAGGCACAGTCAAAAGCATCTCCTTTCAAAGTCAGTAGAGTTACACTAGTAAAAATGCCCCTAAGTCTGAACAGGAGAAAACTCTGGAACTTTAAAACAGATGCCTGCATTAGTTAAAGTTTCTGTATGTGGCAGGCTGGCCAGTGGGCTCACTGGCAGCCTGGACTATTAGCTTGAGTCTGAAGGGCTCGGGCTTCATTGGTGGAGACAGTTTTTCCTTCTTCAACAATCAGAGGAAGGCAGAAGGAAGGCAGCCCTTCCCTGAAACAGGGGTGAGGTGAAAGAAAGGATCTGAAAGAGAACTAACCCCTCAGGCTGTCTCATTGGCCCATTCCCAGTCTGGGATGGACTAAAAAGAATAAAAGCCTCTAGGCTGAGCACACGGGCAGCTTCGACGTAGGTCTGGGAGCAGACAGGACTGCGGCAGCTGCACAAGGCAGCACGGGTCCCCATCCCTGCATGACGCAGAGGCAGAGGCAGAAGCCCTTGGTGCATGGGCCGATGCACACAGCTGGAGAGCCAGTGCATAGAATGGTTCACAGAGGGTCCAGGAGCAGACAAGACTGCAACAGCTGCACAAGGCAGTGCGGGTCCCCAACTCTGCACAAGGCAGGACCTGGGCCATCAGTGCACAGAGTGGTGCACAGGGCCGTAGAGCTGACAAGGCTGCACTAGGCAGCATGGGCCTTTCCCCCTTTAGTGCATGGGGTGGAGAGTGGACCAGCAGAACTGCACGAGGCACCTTCGGTCAGCCATATCAGCAAGGGGGGGACCTCACCCCAACACACCACTGAAGACAAGCCCAGCCCTTCAAAAGCTGCGGGGTCATGAGTCACCCAGGAAGGGGATTCTCACAGGGGAGGAGGGGCCCCTCCCCACTGCGGGTAGCTGAAGGGAAGCCCCTGATGGGAGGGGACAATTCACCCTGGGACATAAAGAGGAATCCAGGGCTTCTGTTTGGTATGGGGAGTTCCCTGGTTTAGGGCTCTGCCTAGCTGAGTGACCTTGAGAGGGTACTGGTGTTCTGGTAGGTGACAGGGCCCTGCTTGGGTTGTTATTTCTTTTTTGGGCACTGCTGCTGTGTCTCTGTTGGGTTCCATTTCTTTTTTTCCCATGCTGCTGGGATTCTGTTATTACCCTGCATCTTCATTGTTGTATTAGAAAAGGATTATCATCTGTCCTATATCTGTATTTATTGTATTGATTATTTTATGAATAATCTTTTTGATATAACTTCATTGTGTATGATACATATATTGTCCTATCACTGTCAGGCATTTTTGACATGGGGTTGTACTGATTATCTTTAGGTATGTATGTTTTATTTTATGTAACCTTTATTATGTGTGTTTAAGTATTGCTCCATTATTGTCTTATTGTGTTATTTTTGTCATTGGTCTATGAATTAACCTGCATTTTATCATTGAGTGCCCCTCTTCCCCTGTGGGCTGGAGGGCCCCAGCAAGGGGCAGGGACTGCAGGCTAACCAGAAAGCCACAGGGAGTTAGGCCTATGCTGGAGTTTGGGGTTAATTAGAGTTTTATCTGGGTGAATTTATACCTGTAAATAGCATTTGTGTGTGTGTGTGTGTGTATAGATTTATGCCTGTAACTTATCTATTACTGTGTAACATTAAACCTGTACATAGTTAAGAATCATTGTGACTCCTGCTCTACTGTATAGGGAAGGAGGTGAGCTGGCCTATATGTAGGCACCCATCCTATCCACAGCATACACTTTCCCGCTAACATCTCATCCATTTGAAGAAGGGGTACCTTCAATGTACCACCTGGGTTACATGTATAATTCTCTGATATTATGCCTGGATACCATGGGCATTTATACACATACTTTTCTGTGCTGGAATGTGCTGGAAATCTGGCATGTTGGAGCAGACTCAGTTAATCAAGTCTGCTTTGCCACAAGCTTATGCACCCCACACTGCATCGCTTGCAGTTGTATAAGTGACAAAATGCACGTTAGCGTGGAGAAAATGGTGGCAGTGCGCTTTTGAACTAAAACACCTTTTGATGTGTTTTAGTTCAGAAGCGGACCACCAACATTTTCTGTGTGCCGATGTGCATTTTGCTACTTATACAACTGCATGCATCACAGTACATGCATGTGTAAAAATGCCGCATGTTGTGGAATGGGTGAAAAGTATTGTATGCCCCATTTTATAAGCCATTTAGCAGTTTTACAGTTTTACGTGATCGTTGTATGATTCCAGTCAACTTACATATTTATGCTTTTGCTAGAAAAGCATTGCTATTTTATATAATAGAGTCTCACTGATTTCCAGTAAAAAATATGCTCAGAAATGTCTAAAAGGTGTAATTTTCAGAAATATGCTAGGCATTTGAAAGTCTAAATTCTATTGACATTCCATGAGACTTAGACATGTAGGGGACTAAAACATATAATGGGAATTGCATGTTTAAGTCTCTTGGAAGGGGAAGATGAGGGCTGAGGAAGCCTTGGACTGCTAAACCAAGCGGCACCCACAAGTACAGCCCAGCCTAGACTGACGAGCGGAACATATACACAGGTAAGCAACAGGGGCCAGGGCAATGCTGAGATTAGGGGGCCAGTGCACACATCTTCAGGAGGCCTCAAATGCCTCTACACAAATGCTCAAGATGGAACTGGGACTAGCTACCCAGATCAAGTACAACAAGAAGTCCTTGTTTAAATACATAGGGGGCAAAAAGAGGGTACCAGGTAACGTGGGGCCCCTGCAAGACACACTAGGAAATCTGGTCGTCACACCAGACGACAAAGCTAGCTATTTAACAACGTCTTTGCCTCCATTTTCCTGACCCCCTCAGGCCCCAGAGGAGGCGCACCTAGGCCAAGGGTCAGCGAGGATCCAGTCAGGAAACTTCTGGAGGGACTGGATGTATTTAAATGAGTGGTCCAGATGATCTCTGCCCCAGAGTACTGAGGGAATTAGCTGAGGTCATTGCAGGATCCCCGGCACAGCTTTATGAGCACTCGTGGTGCTCTGGTGTGGTGCCAGGGGACTGGAAGAGGGCCAAAGTGGTTCCCATCTTCAAAAAAGGGAGGGAGGAGGACTCAGGAAACTATAGGCCAGTTAGTCTTACCTCGATCCTGGATAAGCTTTTTGAGAGAATTATCCTGGCACATGTCCACGAGGGGCCAGCGGGGGAGATTATGCTTAGGGGCAACCAACACAGGTTCATTAGAGGCAGGTCCTGTCAGACCAATCTGGTGACCTTGTACAACGAGGTCACAAAATCCTTAGATGCAGGGCTGGCAGTGGACATAGTCTTTCTGAACTTTAGGAAGGCCTTCCATTCTCATTAAAAAAACTGGGGGACTGTGGTGTCGACACCTACACAGTCAAATGGGTTCCTAACTGGCTGAAGGGCTGCACCCAGACAGTGGTGGTGGATGGGTCATTTTCGACCTGGAGGGATGTGGGCAGTGGGGTTCCGCAGGACTTGGTCCTCGGGCCTGCACCATTCAACATCTTCATCAGCGATTTGGACGATAGGGTAAAAAGCACCTTGTTCAAATTCGCAGACAACACTAAGATGTGAGGGGAAGTGGGCACACTAGAAGGGAGGAATAGGCTGCAATCGGACCTACACAGGATGGGTTTCAACACTGACAAGTGCAAAGTGATGCACCTGGGGAGGAAGAACTGGCACCATACCTACAGGCTGAGGAGCTCCCTTCTCGTCAGTGCAGAGGCAGAAAAGGATATTGGAGTCAAGATGAACATGGGCCGGCAGTGTGGGGATGCAGTCAGGAAGGCCAACCGCACCTTGTCATGCATCCACAGATGCATCTCAAGCAGGTCCAAGGAGGTGATCCTCCCCCTCTATGCGGCACTGGTTAGGCCACAGCTGGAGTACTGTGTCCAGTTCTGGGCGCCGCACTTCAAGAGGGATGTGGACAACATGGAGAGGGTCCAGAGGAGGGCCACTCGCATGATCAGGGGCAGCAGGGCAGGCCCTACAAGGAGAGGCTACAGGACCTGAACCTGTTCAGCCTCCACAAGAGAAGGTTGAGGGGGGATCTAGTGGCCATTTACAAACTGGTCAGGGGGACCAGCAGGCATTGGGGGAGTCCCTGTTCCCTGTTCCCCCAAGCACTGTTCCCCCAAGTGACAAGAAATAACGGCCACAAGCTGGCAGAAGGTAGATTCAGACTAGACATCAGGAGACACTACTTCACTGTCAGGGCGGCTAGGATCTGGAACCAACTTCCAAGTGAAGTGGTGCTGGATCCTACCTTGGTAGTCTTTAAGAGGAGGCTAGATGAATACCTTACTGGGGTCATATGGCCCCAGTACTTTTTCCTGCCAAGGCAGGGAGTCAGATTTGATGATCTGCTCAGGTCCCTTCTGACCCTATAAACTATGAAACTATGAAACTATGGATGCTTTTGAAAATTCATAGATTCATAGATTTGAGGGTCTGAAGGGATCTATTAGATCATTGAGTCCAATCCCATGCCCTGGGCAGGAAAAAGTGCTGAGATCAGATGACCCCAGCCAGTTGTTTGTCCAATCTCCTCTTAAATACCTCCAAGGAAGGGGATAGCACCATCTACCTTGGAAACATATTCCATATTTTGGTAAACCTTACTGTAAATAATTTTTTCCTGATGTCCAGTCTCTCCTTCAGTTTGTGGCCATTGTTTCTTGTTATCCCGATGGTTGCTCTGGTAAACATTGTATCCCCTATTTCCTGCTGTCCCTCCCTGATGAGTTTGTAGACAGCCACAAGATCACCTCTCAGACTTCTCTTGCAGAGGCTGAAGAGATTCAAGTCCTTCAATCAGTCCTTGTAGGGTTTTTCCTGTAGGACTTTAATCAGATGGATGGCCCTCCTCTGAACCTTTTCCAGGTTATTTACATCACTCTTGAAGTGCAGTGCCTAAAACTGGACACATTACGCCAGCTGCAGCCTAATCAATGCCATATACAGAGGAAGTATCACCTTCTTAGACCTGTTTGTGATGCACCTACTTATGCAACAAAGGGTGCAGTTACCTTTACTTATTTCTTCATCACATTGGTGACTCGTGTTTATTTTGGAGTTGACTATGACTCTGAGATCCCTTTCCACAGTTGTGCTGCTTAGATTGTTATCTTTCAGGCTGTAGGAGTGTTGATGATTCTTCCTCCCTAGGTGCAACACATGATACTTATCTTTGTTAAACTGCATCCTATTCTGTTCCACACACTTCCCCAGCCTGTTCATATCTACCTGGATTTGTTCCCTGCCCTCTAGTTTGTTTACCTCACCCCATAGTTTGGTGTTGTCTGCAAACTTGGACAGAGTGCTTTTTACTCCCTCATCCAAGTCACTAATGAAGATATTGAACAGTTATGGTCCCAGAACAGAGCCTTGGAGGACTCCACTCTCCATACTTCTCCAGGTAGAAACTGGCTCATCCACCACCATTCTCTGGGTGCATCCCATAAGTCAATTTTCTACCCACCAGACTGTGTAATAATCCATGTTGCGACTGTTCATTTATGTATAAGAATGGGATGCAACGCTGTGTCAAAGGCCTTTTTAAAAACTAAGTAAATGGCATCTACCTCTATTTCTTCATCCAAGTATTTTGTGACCCAGACATAAAAAGGAACCAGGTTAGTCAGGCAGGTTCTGCCTGCTATGAACCCGTGCTAGTTGCCCCTTAGCTTTATTTTACCCACTGGTCTCCCACAAATGTGATCCTTAAAAATTTTCTCAAAGGTCTTGCTAAGAATAGAGGTGAGGCTAACCAGACTATAGTCACCTGGTTCCTCCTTCCTCCCCTTCTTGAAAATGGGATCACATTGGCCCTTTTCCAGTCCTCCAGGAGCTGTGAGTGCTCAAACAGTCACGTCAGTGGTTCTGCTACGACTCCAGCTAATTCCCTAAGTACTTAGGATGAAGATCATCAGGGCCTCTTGACTTAAATATATCCAACCACTCCAAGTACCCCTTTACTAGGTCAGGCTAACAGTTGGTGGGTTGGTATCTATCTCACGCTTACCTAAAGTTCCATTGGGATGCACGCTTGTATCTGTGTCCAGGAACACAGATGCAAAGAAATCATTTAGGAGCTATGTTTGACCATCTTATCTATTACCAGTTGCCCTAGTCCATCTTGAAGGGGCCCTTTGTTATCCTGCACTTTCTTTTTGCTCCCTATAAATTTAAAGAATGACTTTTTGTTATCCTTAACTTTTGCTGCCAGCCTAAGCTCCATTTCTGCTTTGGCTCTCCTCACTGCTTCCTTGCAAGCTTAAGCCAAGCAGGTATACTCCTCCTTGGTGGCTGCCCCCTGCTTCCACAGCCTGTAGACCTCTCTTTTCCCCTCCAGGCTCTCCTGGATTTTCCTGCTCAATGAAGAGGGTTTCTTTGCTCTTTTGCCCCCCCTTTATGTGAACTGGGATGGTCCCCTTCTGTGCCTGCAGGATTAGTCCCTTGAAAAACTCCCACCCTTCTTGGACTCCCATCTCCCCAGTGTTTTTGCCTGTCAGTCCTTCCCCTCCCTAACTAATCTCCTAAATTTGTTGAAGTTGGCCTTCCTGAAGTCTAGCACTTCAGCCATACTAGTTATCTTTCCCACCTTTTGCTGGACAGTGAACTCTATCAATAGGTGGTCACTATCCCCTAGGTTACTTTGTACCTGCAGATCCCCCAGCAAATCGTCCCCTGTGGCCAACACCAAGTCTAGTAAGGTATTTCCCCTAGTGTGAGCAGTTACCTCCTGGGAATTGTACCTAGCTTTTTTTTCCCCCAAAATGAAATGATGGGGATATAATTTAATTGCTTAAATTTTGTTTTAGATAATATGAGAATTTCTCAATATACTTAATACACACATGATGAGCAATATTTTTAGTTTAGCAATGTTTCACTGCACAGAGCAAAAAATGGCTGATTTTAATTTTTTTCCTACAGGCATCCATAACATTTGCTGAAGTTCACACATAAATATTGTAATATTTGCTTGGAAATGGAAGCACTAGGAGTAGGGACAGAAATTACACATATACCAATATAAGTGTTCGGAAACAAATCCAAACCTGTAACACAACAGAAGTTCAGTGTGCATAAATCACTTTCAGAATGTCTGGAACTGATTTAAGATAGTCCTGGCTTGATCTAGTATCAGACTTACCTGATTTAGGTTAAAATGGTCTATAGAACTTCTGCCCCGGATCCCCTCCTGACTCAGGGTAGGTCACAGTCCCCCAACAATCCCAAGCCCCTTTGTGGGAGATGTGCTAGAACACAGCTCACTGCTCTAACCCACTGCCTATACTTTGTGCCTAGCTGGCCCCATCCCTGAGCTCCCACAGAGATGGAAAGGGGCTCAGATCTGGCCAGTGAGCAAGCAGGCCAGCACAGGTGTGGGGTGGGGGAAACAAAGGCAGGGCTTCCCCAGGTATGGTACCCCTTCACTGCCCCCTGTGCAGGCCCCAGCCCATGAGCAAGCAGTTCCAGCAAGGCAGGGGAGAGAAGAGAGGCAGGGCTTTCCCCTGAGACCAGACTCCAGTGTTGGGCAGGGTAGGGGGAAATGGACCCCTTCCCCAGACCTGGTCCGCCTGCTGGGGTCTGCTGGGGGGAAGGCTGCATTAGGGGATTCCCCCTCCCCCCACCCAATGCTAGCCCTGCCTGGCTTGGCCTTGCTGTAACCCTGCCCTGCACCCACCCTATGTCTCAGCCATGGGAGTGGGTGGGTGGGAGAAATGAAACGCCATCTGGGACCTAGCCCCTCCATGGGGTCTGACATAAGGAAGAAGCTGTGGCTGGGGGTCCCATCCCCACAAGAAGCCCTTAGCCAGCCCGACCCACCTGTCAGGTGCTGGAGCTGGGGGGAAAGGGGGAAACAGACCCTTGCCCTGACCCTAGGCTCCCCCACTGGGTCTGCCATAAGGGCCTAAAGCAGGGGGCATTTCCCCCCACTCCAGCCCAGCCCTGCTGCTGGGTATCTGCTGCAGCCTGCTGGCAGCCACTGGTGCTGCCACCTGTGAGATATGGCAGGCAGGCTGCAGTCTTGTGGCAGGTGGCAGGACTTGTTCCTGCCCTCTATGGAGTGCTCCTGTCCCTGCTACCCAGTACAAGCTTCTTGGACTGCCTGACACATCCTGCTGGAGCCCAGCACCAGCAGCAGCTGGTAGGATGCCGCAGGCAACCCCAGGGGCTTATGCTGAATTATGGAGCCATATCCTTCTTTTTATGGAGCCCAACCTGCTGTGCACGGATGGGAAAACTCCTCGGGCCTGGTTCTCCCCTAGCTAGGAAGACCTCAGCTTGGACTGTGAAGTGTGGGGTGGTGGGTTTCCCCTCCTCCTTGCATGTCAGTGACACGCCAACCTGACTGCACGGGGCACAGTCACCATCCCCCTGCCACTGGACAGGCCAGGGCCCAGGGAGATCCCAGAGCAGCTGATGGAAACCCCCTGAAGGCCTGGGCCTCACCTCCCCCTCCCACCAACCCCACACTCCATGCTGCTAAATGCCCACTCAGACCCAGATGTGGGTGACAGCAGGGGGTTGGGGACTTCTGCCAGCACCCAATCGGGGATGGCCCCACTGGCTAGAAGGCTGGGAGGCGTGCCTTTTGGCCTAGGCTACTGCAGGTTTCTGCCTGGTTTTCCCAACTGAAATGTAAATGTCTGTTATGTTTGATATCAGTTCAATCTACAGAGCTTAGAAAAAACCTGCATTGATTGACTTGATTCCAACTTGGGCTTTTTGAGTGTCTGTATTTAGCTTATGGGGTTAGGGATTTTACTATGTCTAATACTAGTATGCCTTTCACTTACAACCTGACTAGACTTACTTTTCCGGTTTAAAAAAAAGAGAGTGCTGGAAAGTGCAGATCAATTTTGAATAGCCAAGGTAATGTGAAAGAAAATCACCATAACTATAAGGAAGATACGTAAAAGGCAAAGATGGGTGTGGTCAAAGTCACTTGGTAGTTTTCCTGTGGTGCCTCACAAACCCATCAGATGTACCCTGCGTGTCACTAGTCCTGTTTGTTGTTTTTATTGAAATCTCAGTGTTTCAATTTAGGAAGGCAGGGGTTGCTGCGTTTATTTAGAAGTTCTGAATCTATACCTGCATCATGAAGAAAAAGCACAAAACTTAAGACATTTTAGACTTCTAATTAAACCAAAATCTTTTTTTTATATTCAGCTGAGCTGAAATCATCAAGCAGGGAACTAGGTGCCTTTCTGGCTTTCTTGGGCTTCTGTTCCACTAGGAAACTGCCATTTTTACTAAAAATGATGCTGTTTTTTTACATGGATCCAAAAAGATGAGATATGTTCAAGAATTGTTAAGTATCTGCAACTCCCATTAAAGTTAGAGGCCTTGATCCGGAATGATTCTGAGACCAAACTTGAAGGAGGGTAGCACCTAATTCAGTGCCTTGCAAAGTTTAGGGTAAACCAGGAGGTGTAGGTGTTTCAGCAACATTTAGGATTTGGTCACAGTGCAAACTGTACACTATACTGTATACACTGTGGTCTCATGTCTTAAGGACCGCCCAGTATTATTATATTATTTTTCAAGCTCTCCATTAAGATTGTGAGACTAACATGGCACAGATCAATGTAACTGAGAGGAGAAATCATCTCAGGGTACGTTGAAATAGGAGAGAAGAAACTCTACCATTTTATCACAGCAAATTGACCTAATGCATGAATGAAAGTCATTGTCTATAAACATTATCTCATCTAGTAGCACCAAGAGAATATGTGGAATGAAAATTACTAATTCAAGTTTACTTACTAGGGGCTAGAAGGATAACTAAAATAGGAATCTCAAAGCAGTCTTAAATCTCTCAGTGAAGATATGAGTATTTTAAAATAATGGATGCCAAGGGTTGTACAATAGGGGCTGAAATATAGCTAAGCAATCTCCCTCTGGCAATAAGCAAGATCTAAGCAAGTTAGACATAACAAACACCCTCTGTGCAACAGCAGGAAGCCTGAGAAAGAGAAAACAGAAGACAAAAGTGCAAGCAAGGGATGGTAGCGGAACATGGACTCCCTACGTATCACGTCTCATCGGGAATAGGGTTATGAAGAGGAAGCTAATCTAGTGGTGGCTGGCTACCTACTGAGAAAAGTGTATATTCTCTGTTTGCTGAAAAGGCCTCCAGTGTCTGGTACCAAGTCTTATGAATTGCCTCACTATCATATGCTCTCACTAGTAATTACTCATGGTGGAAGAAGAACGGTTTGGGACTTTATTTCTCTTTCCATAACTGAAATATTGCAAATGGCTCCTAAATCACATCTAAATTAAGCAGGTCTAGCATATAGGGACTGCGGTCAAGAAAGAACTTGACCCCCCCCCCAAAAAAAATTTTAAAAAAGTAAGCTTCTGGGTATTTTCAGGCACCCTGCAAATGAGAACCCATAAGCACAGCACAGTGAAGACCATCTGGAATGGTTCTCATTTCTCTCCATGTCCCAATAACTGAGGAAAGCAAGGGTGGGCTTGCTACTGCACATTCTATCTAGACATTGGTGATTTCCCTTCTCCTAATCTTTTATTTTGATCCATGGCTCAGAGATGTGGTAATTTGGCTATTTGCTGTCTGAGATGACATTCAAACTCCTGCATAGATGAAAAGGTCTTATGTTAATACGAAACTGTATATATATGAATCTCATTTCTTTACTCTGACCTAAACTATTTATTTTCTCATGGTTTAGTTTACTTTGTGAGACACTTGTAGCACTAGTAGTAATGTAATTAATATTTTATGATACTAGTCCATCAAAAAGCTCACAATAAATACTGCATGTAACCAAGTTAAAACCAGGTTGAGTGTCTTGAAGAAATAAGCAAAATATATTTTATTAACTTAAACAGGTTTGATCAGAATTCGCATATTACATTTTGTATCATGTTTCTTGTTTTACAGTACTATGTATTTATGGTAAAAACAAAACATCTTTCCATAGTTGGTTTGGCCCTTTCACGCAGTATTTGTCTTACATAAATGATTGGTCTATGTTCCCTTCTTCTATAGGGGAAGCATTGAACTAAAGGTCCTCAAACTCAAGACAGTCATCCTGCCTTCTGCTAATTTGAGGATTTCTTAAATTGTGTAAGTAATGTAAGTAATTAAGCATCACTTGCTTACTTGGAATTGGTGAGAAATTATTCTGTAACCATGTTTTTGTCTTCTCCTCCGCTGTTGTAGATTGGATATAGAACAGTTTCCTGAGCAACTGCCAAACTTCTGTCTCTCCTTTGTGTATTTCATTTCACAAGCCTTTTACTTTTCAGGTGATTATTTTAGAGTCTGCTTACATGGCACCACGTAGTGCCACCCAAGCTAGCTCAGGTACCAGAAGCAGTATAGCTAAATTGGCACTACTCTGCCCAGTCTGTAGTCCTGCAGAGAAGTGAGATATATATAGCCGTAGCAAATAATCAAAAATACAGCAATACTGATAACTATGGTAGACCTTAAGCTGAATTTGAGCAAACAGCCTGCTTTTGTTGCATAAAAGCCAAAACATGCTGGGTTGTATTAACAGGAGTGTCACTTCCAGATCAAACGAAGTGATTCTTCTGCTCTATTCAGCACTGGTGAATCCTCATGTGGAGTCCTGTGTCCAGTTTTGGGCCCCACACTTCAAAAAGGATGTGGACAATTCAGAATGAGTCCAGCAGAGAGCAACAGAAATGTTTAGGGGCCCATGATTAGTTGATTAGTTATTTAGTCTGGAGTAGAGATGACTGAGGGGGATTTGGTATCAGTCTTCAAATACCTGAAGGGTGATAGGTGATTTACAGAGAGCTGGAAGTGGGCTTTTGTCCAAGGCTGTAGCAGACAGGATTGGAGCAATGGCCTCAAACTGAACCTTAGGTTGGAGATTAGGGGGAACTTTCTGACCGAGACCGCATCTACACAGGACACTGATGGTGTAGTTGTTACTGTTTAGTCATTTAGTACTTATATAAACAAGGACTAAATGACTGCAGTAACTGGAGTTCCTGTGCAGTAGCAGTGAGGAATGGCTTTTTCACGATGCTGACTGTATAGTAGCCTAAGACTACTCTGTAGTACCATTGCACCATGGTTTCTGCCATGTGACACTAGTGCACAGTAGTCAGGACTACTGTGCAGTCAGATGTGGCCTGAGAGCGGTCAAGATTTGTAACAGGATACCTAGAGCTTCCCAAACTTTTTCTCAGATAAACCCAATTTATGACCCCATTTCTTCAGCATGGCCCCTCACTCCCAGTTGACAGCCCCTCACTTTCCACCCCCCGTGCCCCTAAATCCCCAGCCACAGCCCCCTGGCCCTGGCAGTGTCTCTCACTCCCCTCCCACAGCTCCCTGACTCTGCTGGTGCCCATTGCTCCCAACCTGCAGCCCCCAACCCCCTGCCCCCCAGGGGCAGTGCCCGCAGCCCCTTGCCCCCACACCAGTACGTGAGCCCCAGCTACCACCCATAGGAGATGGTGGCTACTGTGGTGGGAGCAGAGCCCTGCTCCCCGCAAGTCCCCTGTCCCCTCCCCTATGGGAGGCGTGACAGAAGCAGAGCCTGTGGGGGAGGCAGGGTACGGGCTGCCTCCTGAGAGCTCAAGGCTCCCTGCCCTGCTGTCCTCCCCTGGGGGCTTCACAGGCCAGTGGGCAGGACCCAGCATGGGAGGAAGTATCATGGTGCCATGGCCACCATGCTGAGGTACCTTCTGCCCACCCAGCAGCAGTGGGGGAACAACTCTGCACTGCCACAGCTGCCATGCCTCACCTTGTTTGCCATGGTGGCATGGCACTTCCTCCCATGCTAGGTCCCACCCACTGGGCTGTGGAGGTGGCTGCTGCCCCGAGCTGGTCTGGCCTGGCTGCTGCCCCATGCCCCACTGTGGGTGCAGAAATCCCAGGGGCACATAACTCCCCCTGCTATGTTGCCTTGCCCCCCACCATCCCCTACCACCACATCACTGGTGCTCCTCCACCACATTGCCTGTGCTCCCCCACTCCTCCAGTGCATTGCCTGTGCCCCCATCCCTTCCTGCCCCCATAGACTTACTTGGAGGGAGCTGCAGGAGCTGTTCTCCACCACTGTTTGGCTGTCACATGCATGTGTGCGCACATATCCACATGGCATCCCCTGCCTCCAATCACCCTCCCCTGCTCCCCACCCCCCAGCCCCAAGAAGACCCTGGCAGACTGGAACTCTACCATCCTGCAAAAGGAAACCCATGTTTTCTCACCTTTTTCTCCTTGAAAGGAGAAATATGTTTTTCTCCTTTAAAGGAGAAAGTCTACAGCTTTCTCTGTTAAAGGAGAAAATCCACATTTTTCCACAGCAAATGGAAAACTCAAATCCTTGTTTCTCATGACCACGTTCACTTATGTTATAACCCTATTTTGGGTTGCGACCCAGAATTTGGGAGCAACTGACTTAGAAAGATTGTGGAAACTCCATCCTTGGAGGTTTTCAAGAGCAGGTTAAACAGACGCTTGTCTGGGATGGTTTAAAGAGAGGTAGTTAGTCATGTTAGTACTAAAGTCAGTGAGAAGGCAGGGTAGATATGCACCTGTAGGGACTAACTAAATATGGTATATGATGGTTTAGTCAGGGATGATCCTGTCTTGAGCAGGTGGCTGGACTAGATGACCTCATGAGGTCCCCCAGTAATACTTTTCTATGATCCTACTGCTTCTGATACCAGCCAGTTTGTTCAGAACTTCATTGCACTGCATTGTGCCTGTCATACTCTTACTGACTTTTACTGAGACATTTCAGCATTCATTTATAAGAAATGTAATGTGTGTGCTTACACAGAAACCCCCAACCCACATCTTAATATTAGAATTTAAGAACCAAAACAATCCTGGTTTATAGCAACTTTTCCGTATGCTTTTCTTCAACACCTGTCATTCGTGGTTGTTTTGGAATATTGGGACTAAACACTGGATTTCTTCTTTTAAGAATCTGTGCAGTATCTTCTTACCCCTTACCGTGTAAGGGGTAACAATGCTCATGTACTTCTGAGTGCATAAACTTTTGAGATGACTTTTTTGGCTGCTCTACATCTCTTGGCTTTTTACACAAATTTAATTGCAGTGAGCCAAGCTATTTTTACCTAATATATGATTTAATCCATATGTCTTTTTACACACTGTTCAGTATAAAACTGGCAGATGCTGACTGAAAATGTAACTGGAATGTGAATCCTTAGAGCCCTCCTTCCTTTCTGCACTAGAATTTATCTCTGTGGTATTTATTTCAAAGAAAAAACTTTCTGTGTATGACCTTTAGGATTGGGTTATTTGTGACTAAAAACATTATTCTTTCCTGGAACTTTCCATATAATGATTGAAAGCATTGACTCACACAATTCTTGTATTAGTAAAGGTACTGTCCTTTAGATTAGATGTTCTCTCTTCCTGTCTGTGTTTGCTTTCTTTTGCCTCTTGTTGCTTTTGTTGGAGTCTAAAGGAAGGCTTAAAATTCCATGGCATCTTTCCAAATAGTATGGAAAACCTTAGTGTTTTCATCTTTAGATTTTCCATCTAGTGTTTTTGCAGGATATAATGGTATCTTGTACTTGTCTACAGTCATTGCATTGTTTCAAAACAATTTAAGAATCATGAAGCCTAATGTAAAATACATGCAACTAGCAGTGGAACCATCCAGCAAGTCATCTCCAGCTTGTCTTCACATTTCAGAAAATCTTATATTCCAATCCCTGAACGAAAGTATATATAACTTTTTGTTTCTGAATGGTATCTCAAGCTTCAAAACATTAATTTTCTGAATTCTTTTATAGATGGCAGCTGGTGAGTGTCTGGTCAAAAAAAAAAAAAGATACGTCCACTCCCTCTCCAGCCCATCTCTACATGAAGCCAAGTTATCTTTGAATGCATCTTTCTTCTATGACCAAACTCTGTAAATGAACACCAAAATGATCAAATGGTAAAAGACACACAGTATATGATTTACTATAAGTGAATTGAGCCTTAGGCATCCCAAGATCCAAAAATGAAATCTAAACTAATGGGGGGAGGGAGGGAAAGAAAAAACAAGGCTTCCAAAAGAAAAGGAGAGAAAAATGTTTATGCAGTAAATCACTTTTAAACAAAAAGAAGCTTAATATATTTGGAGATCTGAGTGGAAAGCAAGTAATGCAATCAAATAAGGACAGAGGCTTAAAATCTTTACCTGCTTCACATCTGCAACAGTGGCTTTATACTTTAAGATGGGATTCGAGTGCATTCAGTTAGTGTATGTGCTGGTAAGACAGTCATTTTCTTACCAGCGGGGGATTACAGTCCCCAAAAATGTGCTCACTCCAACATAGCAGTAGGTGCTGCTGTTACTCCTGAGCTAGAATACTCATTAATCAAAATAAAAAGACCAAACTATTATATAAAATAATAATTTACCAGACAAGTATTTTGAGTCTGTCTGAAACAGATGATCTGAGCATATTGCCCAGTCCTTGGTTTCTTATTTCCATAAAAAATTGGAAAGAGGTGTGTCTGGTCTACTTAACTTTTTTTCCCCCAGGTACAAATGTAGTATTCATTGCAAAGCCTGTGTGTGTGTGTTTCCCTCCTCCAGTCCCCTTTACTTGCTCTTGCAAAAGCTTTTACCTCATGTATAAATTTATTGCTGGGATATTTCAAACATGCATATTCTCCTCAGTACACTGTAAAGGACCAAGCAGGCATATGAAATAATATATCAGAGCAGTAGGGGGTCCTTTGAGTGTCTCTGAAAAATTCTGTTTTCTGCTAAATGCAAGGTATCTTTGTTAGTCGACTGGTATTTTCCATATAGTAGCTTTAAGAGAATATTTTAGAATGATCTGAAGGAGTCTAGCCATGAGTAATGGGATTAAACTGAGCAAAGGAAAATTTAAGCTGACTCTCAGGAAAAAAATTGTAATGATGAGTCCTATTAGATTCTGTAATGTGTTTCCAAAGGAATGCCTCATGTCTAGAGTGGACAAAGAGTTTGAGAATCTGCTGAGAAAATTATCTAGTTTGTGGAGGAGTATGGATCAGGTGAGGATGGATCAGTCATTTCCATCTTCCAATTTATAATTTGGTGTGCCTTACTGGGGAATAACATCATTCCGTATGGTTCCAGTTGACCCACTGTATAAGTTGCTTGTACTCAGAAGGAACATAACAGGAGTGGAAATGCTGATTCACTGGTATTGTTATGGTACACCTATTGGGAAGTCCCTAACGAGTATAGGATGCAATTCTGAAAAAGGCAAACTGCTGGTTTACAAAGAATGAATAAAATGGGTCTTTTCTAGAAAGAAGTCAGTACTTGGAGCTTCAGTCCTTAGTTTTATTTTACATTAGGGAGGAACATTGGTTATAATAACCAATTTCAGACCCACTCAGATATCCTTTCTGAGTTTGCATGCCACTTGGGAGAAACTGTAAAATAAGAATCACAATAAATCAGTGGACAAAAAACAAAGTGAAATGAAGCAGGGCTTTGGTTGAGCAAAAAACAAACAAACAAACAGACAAAACAACAAAAACCCAAATACAGAGGACATTTAAAAAGGAAGTAGAAAGAAGGGGAGGGGAAAAAATCTCCTTTTTAAATAAAAATAGATTTGTAACATTTACATATGCTGGTCACCTATTTGTTTCACTGAAGGCTAATTAGGTTGTAACATATAGGGTTATAACTTTCTCTAGCTTTAGTTTCGTAATGTTGCAAGTGATTAAGTTTGCAAAGCCATACACTCTGTAAGCCTCCATATTGTTAGGCTGAGTAAAAATAATTCTGTTTTGGGGTATAGATTAGGTTCTTGGTGCAGATATGAATCCAATCCATAGGACAGGAAGAGGTGATGCATAGCATTCTGCATCCTACTAATTCTGAGCCATTCTTTTAATTTTAGAAACATTTTTGTGAAATTTGTTATAATAATATCACCATGTTTTCTTGTGGGTTAGGTTATGCAATACACTTAGACCATACTAAATCTGTGAAATGTTAAAGTTAAAACATGTCATGAGCAGTCAACCATTAAGGGCTAATGTCTGCATAGCTCTGACCTGTTACTATAGGATTGGTGATGAGGGGCATGGCTAGGAGCCAGGACACCTGGGCTTTATCCCTGCTTCCAGGTTCTGGGAGCAGTGCATTCTGGGATGCTGGAGAACTGCAAATTGCTCATATTATCTCCATGGAAAAAACTGAAGTTACCCTAACACAAGCTACATAGCCCAGTTCAGTTAGCCCTTGCCTGAAGTGGCACAACTGAGTTACTTGGAGGACATTTAGCACAAGTTAATGAGCTTTAATATGTGGATGCTTGTGTTTTAAGTACCCTTAATATGGCCTAAGTGTAATATGTGAGGGTGAGATTACATGTTAGAGTTAGGTGCTAATTCTAAGGAATTCTAACAAATTCTAAGTCTATGTTAAGGTTAACAAGTCCTAGAGCAACTTTACACATGCTCTGGGGTGCAGGGTGGGCACTTGAATTAGAGTGGTTCTCAGGAGCCACTTTAATTAAAGCACTTTCAACTTCTCATGTATTCAGTGTCCCACACTTCAAAATGGTGGCAGAGGCACTTTTAGCTAAACCTCATTCCAGCTTAAGTTAAAGTGCCCACACCACCACTTTGAAGCAAAGGACCACTGAGTACATTCTCTTAGAATAAAGCCTCAAATCTGTACCACAATATCTACTAGTGCTCTGTTGAGTTAAGAAAAAAATAAAATTAATTCTACTTTTAAATAAACTCCTGTTTTTACAACCTTTACTTAGAAGTTGGATTGCCATTATGCTGAACCCCACCCCCTCCAAAAAGTAACAGAGATGGACACTTTTCATAGAAGAAAACTGCTACAAGAGCTCAGGTGGAATGCTCAACTATATTACTATTCTAGCTTCTTGGTTATTGTAAAAAGAAAATATTGGGGCTATTTCAGAGGACAATTTGGTCACCCACAGCATACTAAGTTCTGCATGTATAAGACCACAGATAGGCCTTGCATTTCTACAGAGAAATAGATCCTTTTAGTACCACAGAAAGCAAGCATGCAGAAATTAAAACAGTTGGTGGGAGAAAAAAATTGGTGACTCAAAAAAAATGCTTGCTGTTTCTCCAAAAAGTAGTTTTATAGTGCCATGTGGAAATCTATACAGTTACACATAGCAAGTATCCCATAGTCCTCTGGTCTCCCTCTTTTGCCAGTCCCCAAGGTGAAAGGCTGGAGAATGGTTGGCTCCATGATACCACAGCAAGAAATGAGCTGTCAGAGTGCCCAGCACCTGACTCCTGCCCAGGCCTGCCAATTTGTGGGACTGGACAGTGGGGCAACTCTGTCATAGACCCAGGGCTTCCCCTTACCTCATCCCAATCAGCTGATTGGCAGGACCAGGTGTGTGTGGGGGGGGTCTCTCATGGATGCATGGCTAGCAGAGTTTCTGCTATGCTGATAATGCAGCTGCCCCTTCCAAGTATTCTGGCATGGGAGCAGGACCCCTCCCACTCTGCATTGCTACCACAGCTGCTAAAGCACAGGCTCTTGTCTCTGCTCTGACAGCTGCAGTGAAAGGCTTTGGTGTCAGTGATCCTGCCCCAACCCTGTTCTCTCATCTCCTATGGCTACAATATTATCAACAGCCAGGATTCTGTCCACAGGGGCCCTGGCAATAGTTTTGGTTCCTGTAGGATGGAAGGCAGCTACAAGAGCTGCTTCCAGTCACAACTTCTGCACTGGGATGAGTCCCAGGACAGTAGCCAGGACTTCACTCACAGCTCCATTTCACCTGCAGGTGAGACAGGGGCAAGGAGCAGGCTGGGGGTCTTGGCCCCTACTATTGCTCCAGCGCTAGTCCCAGCTGCAGCCAGGATGCAGGCACAGAGATGCAGCTTGTCTGTGGGGGATGCAGGAGGAAAGGCGTTTCCTTTGAGGTGACTTTGTAGCTCTCTGGCCAGGGAACTGGAATGTGTGCATGCCCCCACAGTAATACATTTTTTTATAGTTCTATAAAGCAGCCTTTCTCAACCTGTGGCTTGAGACCCAAAAGTGGGCCACAAGAATATATGAAAGGGTCACAAACAAACTTTAAAAATGGATCAACAAATTTTAAAAATGAAGTTTCCTCTAAGGAAGAAAAATGTGGGAAACTGGATTTTCCCTTGCAGACTGTTGGGGCGTGTGCAGATGAGCACATATATGCCTCTTGCCTCATCTCAAATCCCTTTGAGGTGGGCCAAGAGGCATGTACAGGAATGAAAAAAATGTTTCCCATGCTGCAAACTAGCAGTGCGGGGAGAAAATTAGACCCCTGGATATCCAGGGGTCAAACAAAACTCCGGGGGGAAAAACCAGAGGCAACTGGAGGCTCAGTCCTCCAGAGATGCTCTGGCAGAGTTCCAGAGTGTCTCTATGACTAGCCCTTTCCCCCTTCTTGAAACATGCTGCCTGCCCAGCATGGTGCAAGCTGCAGGGACCCAGACCCAGCTTTTGCCATGTAAGCAGGGGATTGGGGTGCTGGAGGAGTTGGGAGGGGACCTCAGGAGACTGAAGACAGCAGGGAAATAAGCAGGGGGCTGGAGAAATCCCTGGAGGCATTCCCCTGCTGTCCCTTTCCCTCCTGAGGCTGGAGGCAGCAGGGGAATGTCTCTGGGGCTGTATCCATCCTCCTGCTCCTTCCCCTGCTTGTCTCCAGCCTCAGGAAACCAGGGGAAGGAGCAGGGGGTTGGAGACAGCCGTGGAATGTCTCCAGGGCTGTCTCTAGCCCCCTGCTTCATTCCCTGCTGCCTCCAGCCTCCTGAGGCTGGAGACAAGCAGAGAAAGGAGCAGGGGGCTGGAGACAATCAGGAGGCTGGAGACAAGCCCCTGGAAATAAGCTGGAGACTTCCCCTGCTCTCTCCAGCTCATTCTCTGCTACTGCCAGTGGGGGGGTGGGACTTGGAGAGCAAGCATGGAGCTGGGAGAATGAACAGAAGGTGGAGGGAATGAACAGGTTCAGGGGAATGAACATGGGGCAGAGGGAATGAGTGGAGAGCAGGGAACTAAATGGGGATCAGGGGAATAAATGGGGAGCATGGGGAATGAACAGGGGGCAGGGGGAATGAACTGTGGATGGGGGGAATGAGTGGGGAGCAGGAGAATGAATGGGGACCCAACAGGGGTGGGGGGAATGAGCCTCCTGTTCATTCTCCTATTCTCTCCAGCCTCCTGCTCATCTCCATCCTCCAGAGGCTGGAGAAGAGCAGGGAAATGAGCAGGGGGCTGGAGACCAGCGCGGGGGAGCTATTGTCCTTGGGGGGGCGCAGGGAGGGTAGTCCATGTGCTGTGGGGTGGGGCTGTGCTCTGTGGGGGGGGGAGGGGACTATTGGCAATGCATAGGGGATGCATGTGCACTTCCTGAGCATGGCAGTGTACCCCCTTAAAAAAGGTGCTGCCAACACTGTCATTGGTGCCTGTAGGTGGTTGTCGCTTGCCACCCCTCACCACCAGTGGTGTCTGTGAGCAGTCAATGATCACTGCCGGCCACTGCTGTTGCTGCCAGTGGTTACTGTGGGTACTCGCCACTCACCACCCCTCCCTCCGCTGCCAACAGTGCCAGTGGCATCTGCGGGAGCTCCCCGCTTACCACTGCCAACACGCTCCCACCCCTACTAAGCAGCCCCCATACCCACTTTCCCCCACATCCCCCCATCACACACCCACCATGTGATAAGGAAACCCAAAGCAAACATTAAAACATATAGATATTTAGGATTTATTTTATTATGTTGCTAGAGACACTTATAGACTTCCACATTTTTTTAACATTGTAAATAAACAATAAAACATTGGCCATCTGATCAATTCCCCTTTCTCTCTCTCTTTTGTTCTAATTGTGGAAGAATGTGAATTTTGGGGTATTTTAAAAAGTGAATTTGGGATGCTGCTTCAGCAGTCTAGCTGACACAAGGGGCTCATGTCCCCAGATACCAATTGCCTGGGCCCCAGAAGCTCCTGAGGTCAAGTAACCATGAGCTGCTGGTCAGGGCAGGTTCTTGTACTGCTGGGGCCAGGACAGGGCAGCTTTTTATACTGCTGGGGACAGCACAGGTGCTGGCCCAGGGCTGTAGTTCCTCTTGGCTGCAGATCCAGGAGGAGCCAGGTAGGGTTATTTTGCCCCAAGTGGCACAATTTGCTTCACAACAAAGTGTACGTCTGAGCACTTGAACTGAGGCAAAAAGCCGTGGCTAAATTTGCACCGCTTCTGTTTGAGCTGCTGCAAGCACACATGCTTGCATGTGTGGATGTGCCCTCAGAGTTTAAACCTGCAAGGGGCTGCTTGGTTCCCCCATGTCCCACACACCCACATCTCTGGTCCACACACTGTGCGGCTGGTGCATGGGGGCAGGGGACAGCATGTCAGAAGTGAGGGCCACTGGGTCAGGACTGGCCATCAAAGTTTACAAATGGGTCCTGGTACAAATAAGTTTGAGAGCCACTGCTATAAAATACTGAGACTCTTTAGCACTACAAATCAATGCCTGTCCATACCCTTAAAAATAGCCAATTTTTCTAGAATATGCTTTTGATAAGTTCATTTTTTTAAAACATGTAGGGTTATTAGGTCAGGTCACAAAGAAAAGCTGTGGAGGTTCTTAAGTATTGAAAGTAACTTGATTATAGAATATGGTGTAACAACCCTGTTTGACTCATAATTATAATTCTTTGAATAAGCCTAAATGAATGCTCTACGTATCTGCCAGGCATGAAGCAATGTATAATTACTGCATGTCCAACAGTGTGTTTAGGTAAAATGGAAAAAAAATCTTTTGAAGAGCTTTCAAAAATATTAATCAAAGGAATTCTAGTTCTTTATCAACATTATACTGATGGAAGAAATGTTGTGTAAAACAAACCAAGCTAAGTAGTAATTTTAAATTTGTACCATCCAATTAAAACCATGATTAGAAGTTTGTGGTTGACCATAGGTTTGTTTGAGGTTTGGGGAGTAATTTTTTAAAACTTTTTCAAGGTGTAGAGGTATATCCCAATAATTACAAATATTTACTGTGATATTGTAAAATAAAAAGATATGCCTTAAAGTAATATTAAATGTGCTAAGGATGGATTCTGTTCCCATCAGTTGGCAGCTGGCTACATGAAGTAAAAGAAGTTTCAAGTATGGCATTCTGCATTTGCAAACTGACCTACAAATCTGATGGTGAAATATTAATTCTCATAAGCAGCAAAATATTATCAACTAAGTATCCATACTCCTGCAGAAGACCCAATCAACAATCAGAAGAGTTTGAATAATATTTTAAAGACCATATCACAACTATCAGAGTATTATGGCAATAGTTTTAAATGAGTCATTATTCTGTCAAACTGTTTCTCTTTCAAAGATATCTAAGAACTAAGGGTGTATTTTAGGGGTCACCTTTCTTCACACCAACCAAGCAATTTGGAAATGAGAGATTAAGAAATTTCATTCCTTTGACTACCAGCTAGGCACTGTTGCTCACAGCCTTGGAAATATTCAAAGAAAAATGAATGGCCTATACCAGTGGCATGCAACCGTTTCCCTCCTCAATCTGTCCATGGGTTAGATCTCATGCCTGGGGCAGTGAGGTAGGGCCCAATCCAATTGTGCAGGAGGAAGGGGGGGGGGTGGCCCAGCCTCAATCTGGTGACATGGGGGCAGGGAGGAAGAAGGCAAAGCCTGGCCCCAGTAAGGCCCTGAAGAGATTCAGAATTTAGCAGCAGTAGAGGAGTGGCAGTATTACTTGCCACTGCTCCCCAGCCACTAAATTTCCTGACCTGTGTGGGGAGCTAGATGCCATTGCTCTTCAAGGCACATTTGGCCCATGGGCCAGAGGTTGAGCACCCCTGGCCTGTAACATTTAGCAAATAGATATATGGCATCTTCATTAAAAATGCTGTTATCCTGCCCTCCCACACACACTTTATTTTTACAAAGGTTGAACTGAGGCACAGACGCTCCTTTCATTATTAGAACAATTAAGCTAAGCATATGTAAGACTATACAAATGTAAATGAAATGTGGTAGCATATCATTAAAAATGGAAAATCAAATTAAATAAACCATTAGATTTTCCCATTCCACTGTTTTACAGGCAGTATATATATCATTATCCTCTAAAAGTAAAAAGATTTTATTTATCTCTGTGAAACTGACCCTTGTGATTGGAATTGAAGTAATGAACTAAAAATTAGACAATCACTGCATGTAAGTGATCAAAACAGATTAATAATTACAATGCTTAAAATTAACCACAGGAAAAAAACAGCATTTGAATTTTAAAAATTAGTATTATACACAATCAATGTAGCTCAGGATAAAAAGAGAAGCTGAGAAATGGATGACTTGTACATTGCAAAAATTGGTTTTGTAATTAGCAATTTTTGTCTATTGGGAATATTTGGAGTAGTCTTGGAAGAATCTTGTTCTCAATCCAGTGTTGTTCAGTATCTTTAATAATCACCTGGAAGATGGTATAAAATCATTTCTAGTAAAATTTGCGATAACAAAAAATTGGTGGACTAGTAAAGAACAATGGAGACAGAACAGATAAAGAGCTCAATAATGATTAATTGGTCATTTGCATTTATTTAAACAAAACATATTTTAACACAAAGGCAAGGCTCTACATGTATAAGAAAAGAATATAAGTTGCATGTATAAGATGGGAGAATGTATCCTGGAAAGCAGTGACTTGAAATCATTTTAGGGTCATGAGAGATAGTCAACTGGTGTCCTCCTGGAGTGAAGGCCACTATGATCCTGGAGTTTCTGAACGGGGAGTAACAAATAGGAGAAGGGTAGCTGAATTGCCCCTGTAGATGGTGATACTGAGAACATAACTGGAATATTATGTGCAGTTTGGGTATTATTACTTCAGAAATGGAAAAACTGGAAAGATTTCAAGAAAGCTACAATATTTTAAAGTCTGGAAAATATCTTTATACAGGAAAGCTTAAGAAGCCTAATCTATTTGATTCATACAAGAGGAGGTTAAGAGGTTGACTTGAGATTTGTGATACTAAATGGCTCTTTAATTTAACAGAAAAAGCATAATATGACCAAAATAATTCATAGTGGGTTCAAAATTTTAATAGGGTATTTACACCAACTTATAAGGGTAGTTATGTTTTTCACTTAAAGCCTTTGAGGAAAGGCTGGTTTTCCTAAAAGACATGGCAGAGCACAAACAGAAGTTTATGGACTTGGTGAAGACATTACTTCATAAAGTTCATTGTTTTCTACTATGCAGGACAGCGGACAGCAAATTATGAATTACTGCATATTATTTGTACAATAAAATTGGTTGCTATCAATCTGTATAACAGATGTTTTTAAGGGTGATTCTGAGGACAGACTCTAGGGGAAAAGCTTCTATTACAATGTTGTTCATTAGGGTCCAGACTGTGCACTACATTATGAGAATCTGCATGCTTGCAAAATCTATTTTCTCTGTCACTTCTTTGGAAGAAGATTGGTCTGTATCTTTGAAGTTTACAATGGATTATGGTTATCATTAGCACCATATTGCAGCACATATTCAGGGAATATTTCTGTTGTCTGTAATTACTCTTGAATGTCATTCGATCTGAATATGTACTCAAGGAGAAACCATAAAGATCAGCCCCTCAAGTCTGTGTTTTCTGTAGAACTTTGCAAAAATCAGCAATTTTTTGACTAATGGAATGTCATTTCTTTATTCGGGGCGGGGTGGAAGGGGGAGAGGGAAGGGCTCATTTTCTGTATGTATGAGTAGCCTGACTTTCAGTTTGAGGTTAGGAATCAAATACCCTTTTGCATGATTTTGATGTGAAGACCAGGTTCAGTGTTTCAAATTTTTGGAGGAATGTATCACATAATTTCAATAGCCAAATCCAAACTAGTGTGTCCTTTCACTGGTGCGGACTGAAATGCCTCATGAGAACCACTGCCCATGACAGGCAAGATTAATTCTCTCAAGTTAGCAGAAAAAATTACCATAAATTTTCATTTTGTGAAAATGTTGCTTTAAATTTTCTGGTTGGCCAGTAATATCAACTTACAAAATATTATTCTAGATAATTTCACTTGAGTCGATTTTCTGTTTC
>NW_017728910.1:30710513-30712096 GCF_001723895.1 Crocodylus porosus | reverse complement strand
AGCCTATTCCTCCCTTCTAGCATGCCCACATCCCCCCACTTCTTAGTGTCATCAGCAAATTTGAACAGGGTGCTTTTTACCCCCTCATTCAAGTTACTGATGAAGATGTTGAACAGTGCAGGCCCAAGGACTGAGCCTTGTGGAGCCCCACTGCCCACATCCCTCCAGGCCAAAAATGACCCATCCACCACCACTCTCTGGCTGTGGCCCTCCAGCCAGTTGATGGCCCAATTGACTGTGTGGGTGTCGACACCACAGTCCCCCAGTTTCCTAACAAGAACAGGGTGAGAGACAGTGTCGAAGGCCTTCCGAGAATCCAAGCATTTAACATTTAAGCATTTGGTTATCTGATCGTAAAAGGCCACCAGGTTGGTCTGACAGGACGTGCCACTAATGAACCCATGTTGGTTGCCCCTAAGCATGACCTCCCCTCCTGGCCCTTTGTGGATATGTACCAGAATAATTTTCTCAAAAAGCTTGCCCAGGATCAAGGTAAGACTAACTGGCCTATAGTTTCCTGGGTCTTCCTTCTTCCCCTTTTTGAAGATGGGAACCACATTGGCCCTCGTCCAGTCTTCTGGCACCACACCAGAGCACCACGAGTGCTCGTAAAGCTGTACCAGGGGTCCTGCAATGACCTCAGCCAATTCCTTTAGTACTCTAGGGTGGAGATCATCTGGACCAGCTGACTTGTATACATCCAGTCCCTTCAGAAGTTCCCTAACTAGTTCCTCACTAACCCTTGGCCTAGGTGTGCCTCCTCTGGGGCCTGAGGGGGGCCCAGCTGGGGGGTGACTGTTCCAGTCTCTGCTTAGGAAAATGGAGGCAAAGAAACCATTAAATATGTTGGCTTTGTCAGCTGGTGTGATGACCAGATTTCCTAATGTGTCCTGCAGTGGCCCCACATTACCCGGAACCTTCTTTTTACCCCCTATGTATTTAAAGAAGGACTTCTTATTGTCCTTAATCCAGGAAGCCAGTCCACAAAGGATCCACAAAGCATCCTTTCTGTTGAAGGTGGGAGTGAGAGCAGAAAGAGTTGTATACCTTCACTTATGGCCCTAAACTTGCTTTTCCATTCTTCTAACTCACTTACTAGAATACACCTCTCCCCCTCCCCTGCTCACAGATGAATTCTAGCCCATGCAAAGGTGAGTACTTCCTGCTCAACCATTAATAAATAGTATGCTCTTATGTTCCCATCTTTGTGCATAAGACACTGAATCAGACTGGCAGAACATTCAGATTTAATGTAACTTGAAATGTTTCTCTGGAAACTCTCTTTAGGAGCACTTTATGAACAGTGTAAAAGCTTGTAATTGTCTTTGTGTTGCAGACATTCTCAGAGCACTTCTATAGCTCAATGTAATTTAAAGTTCTGATTTCAAAGAGCTTCTGTGTGGGAAGTTGCTATTGAAAATCTTCAGTTACTCACTGAAGGGTTAGATGAGGGGATATTCTCATTCGTTCTTTAGTCATTATTTTCTATCACAGAAATTATTGAGAAACTCCTACAGCTGTGTAAAAAAGTTATAAAAGAGATTGAAAGTTAATGTAAAGGGTGATTTCTACTTAAAAAAAAA
>NW_017728910.1:30707451-30710174 GCF_001723895.1 Crocodylus porosus | reverse complement strand
TTTTTTTTTTTTTTTAATTCCCAGCTCTATTTAATTTTATTTAAGATTTAGCTTTCTTTTTAGCAATGTAGTATCTGTGATAACCATGACATGGATAATTGGTTAGTTTTTGTCATGGCTAGATCATATGGCACAAGGAATGAAACAAGGATGACTACATAACATCTCAATATTTGAGTCCATTGGTACTCAGAATGCTTTTGGGAAAAAGTTATGTGGATGATGTCTTAGAAACTAGGTCTCCTGACCTTTCCTACTATATTTATAATTCTTAAACAAAGTTGCCTTTAGACTTGTAAATGCTATAGTACTTTTCCCATCATGAACACTGCTTGTTGTAATAGATGTAACTTATAGAAAGAGATAAGAGCCACCTTTAGACTTATTTAATTTAGCATCAGACTGGCATATTTGGGGAGGACAGTAAGCAGATTAAAGTGATTAAACCCTTGAATCTTTGGTTCAAATTCAAATGGAAGTAAGCAGATGTGACCCTAATGAAAATACACTTTGTTATGTAAGGTTTGATAATTGTCCATTTGTGTATCATAACAGTCTTTAAACTCAAGTTGACTTTTTTGTTCTAAAACATCTGTAGACAAGATGGGTAGGATATGTAAGAATGAAAATATGCTTATTCAGAATGGGCAACACCTCAAAGAAACTTTTTTTTGGAAGGCTGTTTTGGTGTATCAAGACAAGTTTAATCATGTTCTTTTAAGAGGTAGGTTTTGTGAAAATATGTTCTTTTCTCATTATTACTCGCCAAAGAGAAAAAGACCACATCTAACTTATTACTACTATCCACTGGCTGAACAACAGCAAGTACATTTTATTCCAAGACAGTCAACCATAACACCATTTATAGACATCATTTATAGACACATTAAACATTTGCAAAACCCCTGACACAGCAGCAAAAAGAAGAAAATATTCCTTTCTTTGTCCTATGCAGCAACCAGGAAAGCCCAGAAGCATGGGAAATACCCATGGTGGAAAAGATGTAGTCTCTCTTTGTTATGACAGCCCTTCAGATATTTGAAGACTGCTATCATGTCTCCTTTTAAGTGCCCTTTCCACAAGCTGAACATGCCTAGATCTTTTGACCTCTCCTCATAGGACTTGTCTTCCAAGACTTTTATCCAAACCACCACTGGACCACCTCTGGACCTTCCCAAGCCACCTCTGGACCCTCTCTAACTTTCCTGTGTCCTTTTTAAAATGTGGATGCTGTGAGGCCTAACCAGTGCCAAGTAAAGAGGCACCTCCCATATCTTGCACCCAGTACTTCTGTTGATCATTTCCAAAACTAAATTCCCCATTTGCAAGGCTGCTTCACACTATAGATTCATATTGAGTCTGTAATTTCCTGTAGCATACCCCAAAACCACACAGGAGCCAAAGATGAATTCTTAGAATTTATATGAGGTTGGTAAAGAAAGTACTGAGAGGTTACGGTCACAGGCAAACATGTTTAGGAGATTATAAACACGTAACTGAATACATCAGAATACATACACTTGAGGTAGCATAACAGGCAGTTAGCCATTAAGGTTTATGTGCTTGGAATAAATATAACAGGATGTGCCCACCTGACCTCAAACGCCTGTTCATGCGCCGCCTTGGCCCAAGCAGCTGTTGACAGATGTACCAGTGTTTCATGTGGCCCCTGAAGTAGGTCTATATCACCTCGGTGGCTGCCCCCAAACTCACCTGCCACAACTTTGAATGTACTAGCAGTGGAGGGTGAGCTGCTGGAGGCCCCTCCGGGGTGGGTACTCTGCTTGACAGCTGTTTGTGGGGCTCTACCTCCCATACACCCCAACCTCACGCCAATCTCTGGCGGGACACCAGGTCTTGAGGTGGCCGTCCCTCCAGTGTAGATGTTTCTTTGACACCGATGCCTCCCTCAGGTTTTGTGTCCTGTGCGTATTTCACCAGGAGTGGCCCACAGGCCTACTTGTAACATAGACTGAGTCTCTATTTCCTCTGGGATAACCAGAGAGGGGGAAACAACAAAAAAAACAGGAACGTGAAACAAAAAAAGGGGGAAGGAAGCCGCAACGCTAGCCTCCCTCAGCCACACTCACTTCCCCATGCTGGGGCCCTTCTAGACTAAGAGTCTCAGTTCATGAGGCCTGCATGCCTCATCACTGTCCCACAAAAAGGGGGAAAAGAAAATTGAACAAAAACCAAAATAAGGGTCTGGATGGCCAATTGGGCTGTTCCACTGGCCCCAATGTCAGATTTTGATGGGGTCCCCTTGATGTCCTTCCTGGGGAATTTTTTCGGCTCCACTACCACCAAGCCATCTCCTGTACCCAGTACCTGGGAGTATTTGGGAGGATGACCTGTCGTCTCCCCTGGGTCTGCTATGGCCCCTTCTCTTGTACTGCTGGTCCCTTCAAGTTGCCAAGTGCAGCCTTCAGTGCTGTCCTCCTTTGGCGTTGCCTGCAGTGCCCCACCCCCTGTTGTCCTTTAGCCCTTGGGGATTTGGTTCTTCTTCACCCAAGCAGGGAGACCCTGTCATCTTTGCTGCTGCTCCCTGCCCGGATCTTCTCCCACTATACAAGCACCAGCCGCCGGCGGTGTAGGGAGACTTTGCCTCCTCTCCCGCTCCCACTGCTTCTCCCATGGCAATTCTTTTTATTTGCACTGCCTGGTGATTGCCCATGATGTCACTGGCTGGCTTCAGCTGGATAAAGGCACAGCTTATAACCCGC
>NW_017728910.1:30651300-30707104 GCF_001723895.1 Crocodylus porosus | reverse complement strand
TTTCAGGCTGGACATAAGGAAGAATTTCTTTACTGTCCGAGCCCCCAAGGTCTGGAACAGTCTGCCAGTGGAGGTGGTTCAAGCACCTACATTGAATACCTTCAAGAGTAAATTGGATGCTTATCTTGCTGGGATCCTATGACCCCACCTGACTTCCTGCCATTTGGGCAGGGGGCTGGACTCGATAATCTCCCAAGGTCCCTTCCAGCCCTGATGTCTATGAAAGTCTATGAAAGAATCTGAATCTAATCTAGCCTCAGTAGTGCACCCATCCAGCCAAGTGTCACCCATTTTGTAGTTGTATTTTTTTATTATTCTTCCCAGGTGTAGTGCCTTCCATTTTTCAGCAGTGAACTTAATCCTGTTAGCACCAGCCCAGCTTTCCAAACTGTCAGGATCTTTCTGAATTGTGTTTCCATCTTTCACTGTGCTCACAATCCTTCCCTGTTTCGTGTTACTGCAGACTTGTTCACGAAGCTTGCCAGCATCCAAATCATTAATATACATGTTGAAAAGCAATGGGCCTAGGACAAATTCCTAGGGGATTCCACTCTAAACCTCCTGCCATTCTGGCATGGATTAATGTAGAATTACCACTTGCTTGCAGCTATTGAGCCAGTTGTCTATTCACCTTATAGGAGTTTTGTCTACACCACATTTCTCCAGTTTGTTAACAAGAAGTCATGTGGGACCTTGTCAAAAGCCTTGTTGCAGTCCAAATACACTCTGTTCACTGCATTCCCTTTATCTACCCAAGTACTTACTTTGTCAAAGAAGGAGATCAGATATGTTTGTCACTAGGGCTGCATCCACATGAGTGTGAATGTTTGCTTCCCCAGAGATAAGAAGCAGTGGCACACCTTCATAGATTTCATAGACATTACGGATTGGAAGGGACCTCACAAAATCATCAAGCCCAGGCCCCCTGCCATACGCAGGAAATCTGCTGGGGGTCAAATGATCCCAGCAAGATAAACATCCAGACACCTTTTGAATGAGTCCAGAATAGTGCTTGCACCACCTCTGGGAGGAGTCTGTTCTAGAGCCGGGACACATGGACTATAAAAAAGTTTTTTCTTATGTCCCATCTAAATTGACCTTCCAGGGGTTTATGGCTGTTAGACGTTGTTATCCCTTGGGAAGCCCTGGTGAACAACTATTCTCCCAGGTCTTGATGCACCCCCCTTATATACTTGTATGTTGCCACCAAGTCCCCCCAAGCCTTCTTTTCTCCAGACTGAAGAGTCCCAAGTCCCTTAGTTTCTCCTCAAAAGGCTTGCTCTCTTGGACTTTGATGATATGGGTTGCTGTCCCTTGGACTCTCTCAAACTTATCCACATCCCTCCTGAAGTGGGGAGCCTAAAACTGTATGCAGTACTCCAGCTGCGGCCTTACTAAGTCTAAGTAAAGCGGAAGGATGCCATCCCTGGTTTTTCTCGAGATGCATTGGTGGATGCATGCCAGAGTTTGGTTTGCTTTGCCAGCTACAGCATCACATTGGTGGCTCATATTCATCATGTCAACCAAGTCTCTTTCACTCATGGTGCTAGTGAGTGTAGCACTGCTGAGCCCATAAGCATGCTCCTGGTTCTTCCTCCCAAGGTACAGCGCCCTGCACTTCTCTACTGTGGAGGTCATCAGGTTTTGGTCCACCCATCTTGCGAGCATGTCCAGGTCAGCCTGTAACCCCATCCTATTTTCCAGTGTGACTGCCTTTCCCCATCATTTAGTGTCATCCACAAGCTTTGCCAGCCCACATCTGATGTCCGAATCCAGATCATTAATGAAGATGTTGAAGAGTACTGGTCTGAGTACTGAACCCAGAGGGATACCACTGGTCACCTTGTGCCACATTGATTCACTCCAATCAACTAGTACTCTTTGGGTCTGAGCCCAGAGCCAGTTCCCCAGCCATCAGACCATGTGATGGTCAAGGTCATAGCTCCCCAGCTTAATCATGAGAAAATTAAGTCAAAGGCTTTCTTGAAATCCAGATATATGACCTCAACCTCATCTGTCTTGTCCAGGCAATGTGTCACCTGGTCATAGAAGGAGCTGAAGTTAGTCAGGCAAGACCTACCAGTAACAAATCCATGTTGGATGGCATTCAGAAGGCTGCCTTCTGAAGGAAGCCTATTTCTGATATATCACTTGATGATTTTCTCCAAGATCTTTCCCTATGTTGCTGCTACTTGTCCCTGGGGAATACCTGTGCCATGCACCCTCTGGTGTGCTGCTGGTTACCCCGGGTAGGGTAGGGGAGGCAGAAGCCAGCGCTGGGCTGGCCCCAACAGCCCTACATGGAGTCCTGGGGGCCTCCTGGGGCTGCAACAGTAGCAATTCTGCCACTCAGATTCTGACCGGCAGCTGAAGTATGGCTCCAGCCAGCCAGGCTCCAGTTTTAGGTGGCACACACTTGCCCCCGCATGCACAGCTCTGCTTTTTTCATGGTTTGGTTTGTTTTTTTTTGACCCTAGGATCTCCTGCTACCTTACAGTGCAGGAAACAGCTCAATGTCTGGTGTGTGGAACCACAGACAATCCCCTAGTTGCATCCTCAACCTTCTGGAACATGAAAGTTGTCCTCAACAAAAGTTAAGACCTGGCTGTACATCTAATGTCTGGCTATTATTGTTCTTGCAGCAGATATCTGGAAAATTGAAGTCTTGCATCAGTACCAGCTCATAGTTTTTGGATAATTTTGACACTTCCTTGAATAGTGCCTCTTCCACCTCCTCTTCCTGGTGGCCTGCCATAAATCCCCACCATTAGATTGGTACTACCTTTCATCTTCATCCAAATTCTTTCTGTTTTGCTGTCTTCTTCCTCCTTAACCAGGGAACAAGTGTATGTATTTTTGACAAAGAAGGCAATACCATCACCTTTTATCCCACCCTGTCCTTCTAAAACAAAGTTTAACCCTCAGTTTTAATATTCCAATCATAAGATCTGTCCCACTAGGTGTCTATGAAATCGACCAGGTCATAGTGCTTCTCACAGGCTGTAGCTTCTAGTTCATCTTGCTCTTCTCCATACTTCTTGCATTTGTATACATACTTCGAATGCATTTAGCATTTTGACTTATGTACTTTCCTTTTGCACCATTTGTTGCTACCCTATGGCTCTTGGGCCCTTTGCCAGAGTTGAGCTACTTCAAGCCCTTTCTTCTCTGGGTTGTTTGCTATGTGGTTGGAGGATTGTGTACACCATCCCTCATGGAACCTAATTTAAAGCCTTCCTTACCAAGTTGGCTAGATGATGCCCAAAGATGCTCTATCCAGTTCTGGTCAGATGGATCCCATCTCTTGATGCTCTCCAGAGCATCCACCTGTTGTCAAAGAATCCAAAGCTTTCATATCAACACTATCATCTTTGTCACATGTTCATTTCCGGATACAATAATCCTTGCCTGGGTCTTTGTCTTTAATGGGGAGGACTGATGAGAACACCACTTGTTCTGCAAGTTCCTTAACCTTCCTGTCAAAGGCTTCATAATTAGATTAAAAGGCTAAAAGAGCCATTATGGAGTGTATGCATACGTGTGCACATATATGCATGCACACAAGATAATCTTAATAAAAAATTTTAAGTAATATAAATAGCCATAAAATATATTAACTTCACCTTTCTATCTGACTACTTTCTCATACAGGAAACAATTCTGCAAATTCTCAACCTTCATAGGTTCCCATGGGGTAACTTCTAGGACTGTGCAAAACAGCACCATTTTGTTTTGACTTCTGTTTCACTATTTTGAAGGGATTGTGTTTCATTTCATTGCTTCATTTATTTTGTAGTACTGCTCCATTTCATTTAGTCAAAACTGTTTTGATGCATTTTGACATTTCACCCGTAGGCTATCATGGCAAATCATGAAAATGCCTATAACTTTGTCATTTCTTGCCTGATGCAAATTGCAGGGATGATAGCCCATTCTTAGGGCATGAAGCCTGCTAACTTTCAAGGGGATAGGTGCAGGGGTGTCTGGGAAACTGAACCTCAAACAGCTAAATCAAAACTCATAACCCTTGCCAGCAGTGACAGCCTCCTATCATCCCATACACAGATTTGGGGGCCCGCACCTCCAGGAGGGCTGTGGGGATGTGGCAGATTCCTCCCATGGGTGCAGGCCCCCAGATCTGTGCATGGGATGACAGGAGGCTGCCGCTGCCACCTGGGACTGGTGCTGGGCACAGCCTATGCTCAGTGCCGGGAAAACTGCTGCTGCTGCCACTGGCCTCAGACAGCAGCAACAGCCTTCTGTCATCCCATACACAGATCTGGGGCCCACACCTCCAGAAGTGCTGTGTGGCTGTGTTGGACTCCTCCCAGAGGTATGGGCCCCTGGATCTGCATGCAGGATGGCAGAAGGCCCAGGCAACAGCGGCAGCCTTCTGTCATCCCACACACAGATCTGGGAGCCCACACCTTTGAGAGGAGTCTGGCAGTGCTGGGAGGGCAGGTTGAGCTCCCTGGGGCTGGCGGAGCTGCTTGAAGTGCAGCCCTGGCTCTCCCCACTTCCTGCCACTGGGCTGCACTCCAAGTGGCCCCACCAGCCCCATGGAGGTCAGGCTAGTAGCAGGAGGTGGTGGGAGAGCCAGTGATGGAGCCACTCAGAGTGCAGCCCTGGTGATCACAGCCCAGTGGTGGGAGGCTCTGCAGCTCCATGGAGCTAAGCCTGTCAGTGGGAGACACAGGACAGCTGCTGTCCAGGGCTGCGCTCAGAGCAGCTCTGCCACTAGCTCTCCCACTGCTTCCCACCACTGGGCTGAGCTCAGCAGGGCTGGCAGAACTACTCAGAGTACAGCCTTGGCTCTTCCCTGTCTTCTGTCACAGGATGCTTCAAAACTCACAATGTTTCAAAACTTTCAAAACATTTCAAGTGCCCTCATTTCATTTCAAAGCCTTTTGTTTATTTTGATTTCACTGTTTTAAGCTTTAAATATGTCAAAACAGCTTTGAAATGAAACACCTATCAAAATTTTGCACAGCCCTAGTAATTTCCTACTCCAGATGTATATTTTGTGCAGTATCTTAAAATTAATAAATTCTAAAAAAAATTATTTTTAGGACATTGTAACTGGCACTGCAGTGCACAATATCCCCAAAGAACAGCCAGCTTACATGAATGATTTGCTCTCTGTGGATGAAAAACTGCCCAGGATAACATGTTACCCTAGGTATGAACATGTTTTTCTATATGGGGTAACAACTTACCACAAGCCCATATTAATGCATTGGGGTAACTTGTAATCCCAATGTACTTTCTGTATAAATGACAGGCCTAGACCTGTTTGGTCACTTTCGGTAGATGCATCTGGAAGGTTAGCATTCATTCATACCTCATTCATGTCCACTTCAAGTATCCATGATAACTAATGGATAGCCATCCTCCACTCTACTTTTGAAGAAGATGTGGTAATCCCTTTTGCTAATCACTTTGTTTACAGGCTGCAAGGTCATCAAAACACCCTGCCCTTTGCCAAAGGGTATGATTGAAAAAAAATAAGGCCAATACTCCAAACAAAATTCAAGCAAATCAAAGAAGGGACATTTTTTCATCCATTTTTGCTTTTTATGGGGAACTCACCCTAGTTTCCTATGTTCCAAAGAAGTCCAAAGTTGTGCTGTTGCTGTCAATCATATAGCACAACCTGTCAATGGGTGGAGAGCAAAGAAAGCTGGACATCATCCATGACTACAATAAAAACAAGGGTGGGGTGGATAACCGTGACCACTTAGTCCATATGACCACCTGCAGATGGAAAATCAATAGGTGGCCAATTACGCTATTTTTTAATATGCTAGATGTGGCTACCATTACCAGCCTCATCATTTGGCTAGGCCATAACACAAACTGGAAGCAATGATCACATTTAAGAAGATGGTGGGTTTTTTTGCAGGAGTTGGAGAACAGTTGATCAATGGACAAATAAAACAAAGAGTGATGGATACATATAACCTATCTATCTATGTCCATCAAGTCTGGTATGACTGCCCTAAATTACAAATTGCCACAACACACCCCAATAGGATCTTTTGTAAGCACGAGTGGATGTTGTGCTTTTTTGTCCAAGGACCGATAACCGCAAAAACCGGAAATGATGTGAAGATTGTAAGCAATTTGCTTGTGTGCACCACAGTACCTCACTGCTGCTTTGTGAGGAATGCAATATTTAGTTAAAATAGTTAGGAAATGTTTTTGGAAGTAATTGTTAGTTTTAAAACAGTGTGAACTGCAGACTTAGCAAATTATTCACATTTTGAAACTCTAAAGTTTAAATTTTGTTCATAGTTCTAGTTAAATATGCTGGGTTCAAATCATTATAAATACTCTTTCAAACAATCTGTATGTTTAATAAATAGTTTTTGGTACATTTATACTGTTGTCACTGGTTCCATTTTGTTCATGCGGGTGGCGTAACAAGTTACCCCAGAAGACCAACAATGTCGAATTGCAGTGTAACAAGTTACCTCCTGAGAATAACAGTTACAGTTTCATGAGAATGGATGAGGGTTAAACACACGTGCAGCTTTGCTCATGTGAACTGTTCCACTGTTACCTCATGTAACCAAAGTTACGCACATGCAGATATGCTTTCAGAACACAGAGCCGAATCTTTCCCTGGTATAGATGTGTATTGTTCTAACAGTGAACAGTCAACAACTGTTAAGGCTACAATTAGTCTGGGATGCTTGTGCCTTTACTGTAAAATAGTAAAAAGCCACGTAAATAAAAGGATATTTCAGCAAGAAGATGAAAAGCAGGATGATTCCCAATTATAAGTCCCCTTGATTCCCCATGGCCTTTCAACATGTATAGTTATTTACACCTGTACAACACAAATGTAAAACCCAGCACAACTGAATCAATAGAATTTTACATCCAATCGGCATAGGGAAAGACAGATGTTACTATCACAATTGACTTATTCAGCTATAAAATTGGGAGAAAATTAGACCTTACAGAAAATAGGATTTTCTACTCTGTGCTGAGATGCAATTAGAGGAAAGGAAAGGCAAAAAAGGATTGCACAGGAAGCAGCAGTGTGATGGTTAACATCTTTAGAAGCTACTCAGGGTTTGCCTTAATAATGATATCTCTAAGATATGCAGTAATTAGGCATGATAGTCTTGAGATGTACTTCTAGTACAACATCAAGTCCATGATGATCGTTTAATTCACAGAGATGCTTTCTTTCATTAAAAATGATTACTCAAGCATGATTTTAATAATTTATCAAGGAAAAAAATGTAAACAAAAGTTAAATCCCCAAGCTTTTATGTGCTGCAGATGTTCTTTTCTGTTGCAATCTTGGGTAAGCTAAAAAGCTACAAACAAAAAAGAATATGAAATAATATTTTGTAACACATGGTAGAATTTTTTTCTAAGTATTAATATTTATTAAAGGACACTTAATACCTTGCTTGAATACAAAATATATTTAATAATGTAATATTGTGTCTTTATATTGTTCTCTATTACCAAATAATGCAGGAAGTAATTTCCTACTGATCATATCGTTAAGCATGGAGAAGCAATTTCTTAATTTACATTTCCCAGTATTATCTCAAAGCTTATTGTTAAAATGCTTCATTTTCATGCTGCTGAATGTCATTGAATTGTGCTGTATTGGGGGCTGAGATTCAAAAGGAGATAAACTCGTCTTCTGACATAACTTAAAGTAACTTAGTGCCGAGCACAGCAAGGTAAAAATCTTTCTTTCTTTTTGCTTTTCTGTCCTTAAAATTTTTGGCAGGACAGATCTGTAGCAGAACACATTTACCAAAGTGTTAACTGGAGGGCGGGGGTTAATGGCCTGATTAATTTACCAATTCATTAGCTGCTAGTAAATTCTGCTGTGCTATATAGCAAGATTACATAACTGCATAATCTCCAATCTGCCTTATCATTTGTTGCGGCTATGAGTACAACAAAAGATGGTGTCTTAAAAATCATCCACAATGTTTCCCTCCTTCAGTAAACTTTGCTGGTTATCCATCTATGAGAGTTTTATGATCAAACAACCCCACTGACACTGTTGCTTGGGTTATAAGCAGGGATCCAAGTTTGTTTCCCATGGAAAGATGGGGGGGAAATGTGGATTTCCCCTTTTAGCTGGATTTTTCATTTTAATGGAGAAACACACAAACGTTCTACTTTTGCAAAGAGCTCTCTCAGGGTTCCAGCCTTCAAAAGGCTGGGGAGAGTGGGAGAAGTGAGGTCAGGCAGGGGGTACCTGCACACCTTCACACATGCACATCACCACCATGCAACCTGGAGAGCAGCTCACACAGATAAGTCTGGTGGTAGGGAAAGGGGCATTGAGGCCCCCCGCAAAAAGGAGGGAGTGAATTTGGCTGGGGTTGCTGCCCAACTGGTGTGGTGTGTGTGGCTTGAGGCCTGTGGCTGGAATGTGCAGCCTCCGGGCCCAGGCAGGGAACGGGACAAGGCCACAGGTGGCTTGTCCAGGGGGCAGGTGCTGGGAAGCCAGCTCCCCACCACTGCACACACTCCTGGGGGAGACAGGGGGGTCACATGCCTCCTACATCTGTATGCAAGGTAGGTGCAGGCTACCCGCTGCAGGCTCAGGCTCCCTACCCTGCTGCCTTCCAGCTTGCACCTCCACAGGCCCACCAGGCCACCCAGCCCCAGTAGGGTACAGTTTCAGGTCATGCCCAGGACCAGGAGCCTCCAGCCATCCCCATAGCTCCAGTCCTTACCTCCAAGGTGTTGTGAACCTCAGCTCATCCGGGTGATATTGCTCCTTCTGATGCAATCAACAGACTGCCGGCTCTATCAGGCTTGCCTTTATTCGAAAATGGGCACCAGTCCTTAAAATGGCAGGCACCAAAGGTGCACTGCCACACCATCTTCAAGAAAGGGAGGAAGGAAGGTCCAGAGATTACAAGCCAATCAGTATGACCTCTGTTCCTGGAAAGATATTGGAAAAATCTTCAAAGACACTATCAATAACAGGCTAAGGGAATGCAACATTCTGAAAGATAGCCAACGTGGCTTTGTTGCAGGTAGGTCTTCCCTGATCATAGTTTCATAGTAGGTAGGGTCAGAAGGGACCTGAGCAGATCATCAAGTCTGACACCCCCTCCCCTCCACCCACGGGCAGGAAAGAATGCTGGGGCCAAACAACCCCCGGGTAGGTGATTATCTAGCCTCCTTTTGAAGACCCCCAAGGTAGGAGCAAGCACCATTTCCCTTGAAAACTGGTTCCAGATTCTAGCCACCCTGACTGTGAAGTAGTGCCTCCTGATAGCTAGCCTGAATCTACTCTCAGTCAACTTATGGCCATTATTCCTAGTTACTCTTGGTAGTCCTCGGGGGAACAGGGAGTCCTGTTTTATAGCTGCAACTTGTATAAACTTACCCTAGGCTTACATTAGGGTTCTGATAAATAGCAGAACAATTTTCAATTCATTTTCCCACAAGAAATTAGAGACCAGCACCAAAGTGTGCTCATGTACTCCAGATTGATCTCTTATGAGTAATTTGGACAATATTGACCTCCTATGGACAATTAAAGAATAGCTTGATGAATTTTAAACCAGAAAGGAAACAAAAAGAGGACCAGGTATGTGATACAATAGCTTTAATTTAATGTGCCATTTATAGATGCATTAGTAGTTTTTAGTGATTATCTTTATGTTGTTTCAACGCGGATTTTTTTCACTTTACTTTGTTTCTAGGGTCTCTAAGGATCTCTTGTAAGCCAGCATTCAACTGATTGTCATGCTTACATTGTTTTCTCCACCCTGCTTCTTTGAAATATTCTAACTGTGTGGTTTTATTCCGCACCAACCGCAGCATCATGTAAAGAGGAGCCCATCATAAGCAGGTGATATGAAACAGCTATTTTCCGCCAGATGAGAGGCTATGTTTCTTTTTTATACCTCTATTTGTAATCATTTGTAGACATATAAGTAGTAAAAATTAGCTCAGCTATATATATTCATACACAGGTATGACAGGGAACAGTTAGGCTACCAACTGATTTTTTTGAAACCATTTCCAGATTAAAATAATTTCATCTTCAGAATTCTACAATGGAAAAGCCTTTTTTTATGGAACTGTAGCACAGGGATATGGAACGTTCAGTTGTTCACTTCCCTCTTGCCCCTTTCTAGAAATCCAAGGCTGGAAAAGGAACCATAAGGATCTATCCAATGGAAAACTTCACTAGTGAACTGTCCCCCTGGCTATGTGCCCCGCAGCCCCAGTTTAGGAGCTTTCTTGGCAGTATGGTGTCCTCAGGTGCTGCAAAGTCTTCCAATACTATTGCCTTATGGTTGCTTTACTTTATATTAAGGGCAGGAATTAAGATGGGTTTACCTTCCACCCCAGTCCTGCCCTGAGCTCTCTTCTACCAGAAGAGTCCCAGACCAAAGTGTGCCAGAGAGATTTATTTCTTAAATGCATTTACATCAAATAAAATGGAAGAGTACTGTGCATTTTGAATGTTCCTACAAAAAATATCCTTCTGGATTGCCGTTTTAAAGAATAACAAAAATAGATGAAACAAATAAGATGCACTCAATCAAATATGTTCCCAAAAAAAGGGTGAGAAATGCTGTTAAATATTCTGTTATTGAAAAATAAATGAGGCTTATTTGGTGGAAGCCATTACCTACCATATAGTATAAAACAGTCACAAAAAAAGTATTGTATTGTTAATGGCTCTAATGCCTCCTATAAATCCATAATGGAAGCTTTGATTTTGTCTGGTTTCATAACATTTCTTTGTGTCCTAGCCCACATTTTCTCTTTTCTTAGAAGAATAATCTACATAATCCATACAGGCTGTTGTAGAGTGTGGTGAATTTTCTAACAGTGAGGGAGACAAGGCTTAATCTGATAAAAGCAGATGTATCATCAAAAAAAACCATGAAGTGAGAGACAGAAATTTCTTGCTGCCAGTCAGGATTTAAACAAAGGAACTATCCAACATTTGGCAGATAATTATAGTCTTTTAAGGGAAAACATAACTCAATTAAAGAGTTAAGAGATCTTTTTTCTTAAATATATATTTTTGAGTATTTCCATTTGTCTGTTTTCATGCAAAATCTCAAGAATCTTAACAGTTTTATCAGTTCCCGTTCTGTATATACACATTGAATCCTTATTTAGGATATAAAGTATATGTTGAGGTATTGTACGCACAAGTTTCAATGTGGCAATACTTGCAAGACAAAAGGGCCAAATTCTTATTGTACTGATGCTGGCAATAAACTGATATAACAATCTTTTCATTAGAGTTACTGTTGTTTATTTTCAGTTAGATTTATATACCACCCTCCCCCAAAGTGGTACAGGGTAGCTTACAATAAAACCAGATAAATTATAAAAACAGAATAAAATAATATGTAATAGAACAAAGTCTCCAGCCTATATGCAAGTGCCATGGCTACTCACTATGTTATTGATTCTAACTGCTTCTGTCAATTCAAATCAAATTCTGAGACCTTACTCTCTCAAAACAGTATGAGCTTTCAAACTAAAGAAACTTTAAAATGCAGTCACTGTATGAAACAAGTCATCCTGCTGTCTCTGTATTTACAGTTCTTCTACACTGAAACAATGGAATCCTTCCTCATTTAGCTGCACGTGGAAATGCCTCAGCATTGCAGATAAGCATCTTTCAAACTGAGAACCCAGCTACTTATGCTGTACTTGCTGTCAGCAGGATGCAGCATGAGTTTTTCCCTAATCTTCATTTATTTGGAAACAGAAAATATATGATGCTTGTCTTTGGGAATGTTTTATATATAGAAATCTAGTAAATCACACATTCCAGAATGTTCAAAGTACAAAAGAAACCAGAAAGCTTATTTAATTGTTGACAACTGTACTAAATATACTCTTTTTCTTTGCAAACAGAACATTCCTACTTAATCACACATTCCTATTTAATTCCACAAAATGGTTACCTTTGTATGCCTTTTTTTAGCACATACATGAAAACCATAAGTTCTAGAATGAAAGGAGAAAGAATAAAAATGCAGACTGGAATATGTAGGTGATAAAGTGTGATCAAATGTCTGTTGACACCACCTGGGTTTAATGAGAAAGATTACCATGACATTAATAGGCATTGAATTTAGTCCTATGTTTGCGACTCTGTATTGAGTTACAGCATGTCATTATTCATCATCTCTGAGAGAAAAATCAGCTTTCCTAGACATAAATAAGAAGATAGAACAACAAAGTGAAAACATTTTTTCCACTGGATACTTATAACCCATGGGTCTGCAGGTTTGTGTGTGATTAATGGAGGTAGATTGTTTCAGAAACAAAAAAAAGTATCCCATTTTGTTTACTTGTTAATTTCAGTTTGGATCAGTCACTTGTATTTTATAGAAGTATAATGTGAATCCAAACTCCTCAGATGGAATAGAGTAATTTTTAACATTTTAGCTAAGTGTTGACATAACAGATACATTATTTACCACTCAGTCTAATATCTTTTGAGCATGTCTGTGCTTTGTTAACACTCCCCTCCCTTCCAAGAATCAATCACCAAAGTGAAAATACAATGAAATATTTACATGCATTGATGATCACCACGACTGTTATTTCATCACTAGTGTTTGTTATGTTTTTACAAGTGGCAGTCACAGGATGTCTTGGTATATAATAAATAGTACAAATGCAGTACCGTAATTTACATAGTTATCTTCAAACTCTGTGTGATGGATTGATATATTCCTGTACAAGTCTGCATAAGATTGTGCTCTTTCCTTGACTTCGTAAATATATTGAAAAATGTGACTTTCGTGTAGAGTTATGTATGTAACTAACATCCTAGAATTGTCAAGGACAGACCTAGACCTGTTTAATGGCTGACACCTTCCCAGAGGGAGAGCTAACAAGAGTCAATTGAAACAGACCAGTGCTGGTTAATTATGAAGACAGACAGGCTTGTAATGTCTGCTACTTTTCACTTAACTATTGCTTTGATATTCCTGAAGTATATTTTAACAGAAATAAGGCATCTGTACAAACAAATGTAATATTTGACCCTCGTATCTACTGCTCTTACTTGGACATCTAAATGATAACCCTTTGAGAATTTTGCATATCTGAATTAAAGGTAATTGATGCAAAGGATTAACAGTTTTGTTACAAATTCATTAAAAATCTGTTTGGATATATTAGTGAAGTAGTAAGTATCCATAGTTTCAGCAAACATCTGAGAAGACAGGCTGCTATTACAGGGGTCTCTCTAAGTGGCATTACTGATTCTACTGAACGTCCTCAGAATGCTATTGCTTTATTTCATGTCCTTTCTTTCAGGTCATTGATATCAGATGTAATGGAAGCAAAATTATCCCATCATTTTTTCATTTCATTATTCATCTCCTTCAACTGTAAGCTATTTGGATTTAGAGGAATCTTTTGTGTTCAGTATCTAAGCTTGTATAGCTCTATATTCAGTCAAGCTCTCCTACATTTACTAACCAGGTCTGGCTGAATTTCTGTGGTGCTTTTATAAAAAAAGTTTTCCTGCACCCCTTCAGCACAGAATAAATAACTACCACAGGTTTTTCCTCTCAGCTTGTTTTACTGTTTATCAAATTGTGGGAGGTTTGTGCACTATCATCATCTTATTAAGACAGCCATCTGAGTTTCTGATTTCTGGATTGTCTAGTTTAGTGTGATCTTTATTTTTTCCCCTTACAACTCTTTTGTTTCTTCTGAGATACGTTGATTGTTCTTACAGTTGGCATAAATCAGTATAGCTCTGTTGACTTCAACTAGGCATTTAGATTTGTTTCTGACATCTCTCTTGATTTTTCATCATAAGCAAGGAAGCAAACCTCATACATTCTATTTTTTAGCAGTTTACCTCAAGCAATAGTGTTCCCTGTCTGTTGATCTGCTGAACATACTTTAAAGACTTATTTATTCATACTTTAAGTACTTATTATTATAATTTATCATTTGGTTTTATCTTCTTTTTTATACATTTGAAGAAAAATGGTCTTTTAGTCCCTAACTCTCCCTGTCTTGCATTGCATCCTACCATTTATATCTCTTTCCTAGTATTGCATGTACTACTTCATCCACATTGCTGTGGAAGTACTAATGAATTGCTTTAGAAACTCATATTTCATCATCATTGGCAATTGCTCAGCTGAGGATGATTGTCTTCCATGATTGCCTTATCTGTGATTTAGAAGATGGCTGATGAGGACAATCCAAGATTGACAGACTCTGTTGCAACTGGGGCATGTGTTTCCATGTGGGGTGGGTGGCTCTAGTTTCTTGATTTGGTCTATGATGTGCTGTTTCTGTTGCTCCCAGTTCTCCTGTTGTCATCTTACAGTTTCAAACTACTGAGATACTTGCAGCAGACTCTTCCTCCATTTGGTGCAGTTGACAGCAGTTGTCTCCCATGAGTTGATGTTGATGTTGCATTTCTTCAAGTTGGCTTTGAAGACATTGTTAAAACAATTTCTCTGCCTTCCTCTTGAGTGTACACCTTGACTGATCTGGGAGAACAAAACTGGCTTCAGGAATCTGGAGTTCGACATCTGGATGACGTGGCTGGTCCAGCAAAGTTGATGTTGTACAATCATAGCCTCAGTGCTCATGGTGTTTGCTTGCAAGAGGACACTAATGTTGTTTTTCCGCTAGATTTGAAGAACCTTCTGCAAACAGCATTGATGCTTCTTTTCCAGCATCTTGAGGTATCTCCTGTACACTATCCTTGTCTCAGCTCTGCACAGTAAGGCGGGGATCATGACTCCTGGATAAACCATGAGCTTGGTTTCAGATCTGATGTCATGATCTTCAAGCACCCACTTCCTCAGGCATCACTTGTTCTTTTGAGATGATGATGGGTTTCTTTGTCAATGTCAGATTTCTGTGAGATGGCTTCCAAGGTATGGGAAATACTTCAGATTCTCTGGTCTCATCAATCATGCATCAGAACTTACCAGAGTTACGGACTGTTCATTAAGAGCTTGTTGGTGAAGGAAGTTAGTCTTCTGAATGTTATGTCTCAGTCCCATTTTCTTTTATACCTCAGTAAAAACATTGACAATTGCCTGAAGAGCAGCTTCCAAATGAGTACACACTACAGCATCCTCAGCTTACTGGAACTGAATGACTGAGGGCAAGGTGGTCTTAGTTTTGGCTCAGAGTTGACTGTAATTAAACAGTTTACCATCCATTGGTATTTTAACTCTACTCCAGCTGGAAGCTTGTTGGTGATCAGATGTAGCAGTAAGAAATATCAAGAAGAGTGTTGGAGCAATGGCACATCTTTGTTTAACTCCTGTTTTAACCTCAGAGGGATCTGTGATGGATCCACTGCAGAAGACCTCTGCTCACATACCTTCATGAAGTGAGCAAAGAATGGTGACAAATTCCGGTGAGCATTCATATTTCAGAAGTATCCTCCGCAGTGCTTCTCAGTTGAAGAAGTTGAAGGCTTCTGTGAAATCACATGAAGAGAGGTTTATATAGCTCCCAGAATTTTTCCTGCAGCTGACAAGGAGTAAAGATCGTGTCAGTTGTGCCTCCTGGTGCCCTAAACCCACACTGAGATTCTGGGAGGAGCTCTTCAGCAAGTGGAAGGAGATGGTTCAGGAGGGTTCTCACAATGATCTTTCCCACAGTGGACAGCAAAGCGATCTCTCTTTATTTTCCATAGTTGAACCTGTCTCCTTTCTTGAAGATTGTTATGATCCTGACATACCTAAGGTCATCTGGGATTTCCTCATCATTCCAGATCTTTAACATGAGGACATGGAGCTGTGATGTTAGCTCCTCTCCCCCTTAATTGAAAATTTTGGTGGGGGTTCCATCAGCTCCAGGTGCCTTGTTTTTCTTCATCTTCTTGATGGCTTTTACACACCTCATGAAGTGTTGGAGAGATTCTGAGATCATCTCTGACTCTGACTGTTGTGGGACTGAGTTGAGAGTACTTTCATCAACAACAGAGTCTTGACTGAGAAGATCTTCAAAATGCTCCTTCCAACAGGCGTTTGTCAGGGAGGAACTGGGTGTTGGTGAGAGTGAATCCATGTTTCGTGCATTTCATCAAGAGGAGGATTCCACTGGAGCTGACTCATCCTACTACTTCCTTGCCAGTGGTTCCACTCCAGAGGTTTGAGTCCCTTCTGACTCTGGAATTGAAATCACCAAGCAGAATAAGTCTATCTCCTTCTGGAAAGTCAAAAAGGACTTGGTCAAGGTTGGCATAGAATTCCTCCTTGGTTTCATTGGCAGCATCAAGAGTTGCGGCATACCTGCCGATAATAGTGTTGTGTTGGCTCCCTGTCAATTTATCATGGAGAGTTATGAAGTGCTCATTAATTCTGATAGGGAATTCATTGAATTGGTTTATGAGTTCATTCTTAATGTCAAAACCAACTCCATGAAGTCAGCATTCTCCTTCCTGCTTACCTTTCCAAAAGAAGGTATAGTTGCCTCCTTATTCTTGGGCTGCCCATCTCTTGCTCACCAAGTCTCGCCCAGTGCAGCAACATCAATGTTGTGTCACCTGCGGTCTTGACCCACAATTGCACTGTGGTACACTGTGGTACTCTGGACATTCACTATTAGGGTTGTCCAGGAGGTTCCTGGTGTTCCAGGTCCCAAAATTGATAGTGTGTCTTTGTTGATTTCGACCACAGTAAAGGTGATCCCACTGGCAATAATTATCCTGTCAGGAAAGAGCTAGGCAGACTATGTTTAGGGCACCCTTTTTAGCCCCCTCCCTATGTGGGGTGAGCAGAGCAGAGCAGATCCTGAAGAGGGTTTCTCAGTCAAAGTTACAGTTGTCTAATTGCACTCCTGCCTCATCCAAGTGCTAGATAACCTTTTTGTAACTTCTACCTTCACGCCTAGGAGATTGCCTAGGTCATGACTAGGAGATTCCAGGCCTCACAATCCTGCTCCCCTCATCACTAGATGGTCACCAAAGTGCTTTAAAAAATATGCCAGAAAAGCCATTTCCATGGACTATGCCAGTGTGTGATTTATTTTATTGTGGAAGAGCTGCTTCACATCAGCTTCCACATGGGTTCTTGATGGAATGGGATCTTGATCTAATCGCAAGGAGGCTAAAACAATTGGAGATTTCTTTTCACTGCAGCCTTCAGTTGCCCTCATGGACACTGAGATTCTAACATTTTCTTCTACCTGCCTTGCTGCTGAAAACTTGTAGACTCATGTCTGGGAGCTGGGCAGGCTTATTATAATGGCATTGTGTACTCACAATGTCACAGCACCATCGAAGGCTATATATGGCTTTTTAGAAGGGAAACATTGCCATTTCCTGTTCCTACCACATCCTATTGGTGCTGCCACTGCTTCGTCTGTGACTGCTTATTCATCAGAGTTACCCCTGCTTTTTTCACAGCTAACCTTCCCTGAAAGCCATTCTACTATCTGCTATGCGTGGACGTACTGGGTAGCAGTACAGCTCTGTCATCATTTCAAGAAAATGGGATTTTTTTTTGTTTGGATATTTAAGACTTTATAACAATGGTATTAATAAGATCTTAAATATCCAAAACTTTAACTCTTAAGTGTTTGCCATTTCCATATTTTTGTTCCTTTTCTCTCTCTCTCCACATTTTTTTTACTTGGCTCAAAGCTTGGCCACACTACAAAAAATTCTTCATGAATACTTCCAATTTGGCCTCAGATTGTCACTAGCTAATTAAAATGGCTGAGAGCCTTGATGAGTCTAAATTATATCTATAGATATAGATATAGATCTCTCTCTCTCTCTCTCTCTCTCTCTCTCTCCTGCTCCCTCTCTTTCTCTCTCTCTGTATATACATATAGTTGATTTACTTCAATGGATCTGCATTTGATTTACATCAGCTAAATATCTGGCCCAAGATCTTTATAAGTATAAAGTATAAGTAAGTATAAGTTTGACTATATTCGGTCTTCACTACTAAGATTATGTTATTAATATTTTTCAAATTAAGATTTTATTAATCAACTAAAGGAAGGACATTGAAACCACAATTAAGCAAAAAAGAAACTCCATTCTAACAGGAATAAAAAGGCAACATTTTCTGTCATCTTACACCATTCATCTGTTTTTCCTTCTTAATTTTAATCTCCCTGACCTTATCTTTACACTGATTCTTGATCACTTTCTGTAATAAATGCAATATGGTTAATATAATATTTCATAAACTATATATAAAATGATGTACTTTCATTTACTGTATTAATATGAACTATAATTTTAATACCGACTTTTTAATTCAATAACTTCCATACTTAACTTTTATTATAAGCACACTAGAGGTAGGCAGAGTAGCTCATAAAATCTGGTTTTAATTAGATGGGATATGTTATCAGCAGAGATCCTGGTTTTCCCTGTGATAAAAAACCCCCACAAATTCTCTGATAAAAGCCCCAAAATCTGTTATTAAATTGAAATGCCACTATATGTAAAATATGGATGGATGGATGGATGTAGTATGTATGTATGTGTGTGTGTGTGTGTGTGTGTTTGTGTGTGTATATATATAAATAAATGTATCAATTGAACACAAGGTTTTACTGATATATTTACAATCTTAAATTAAGTTGGAAGACTACCAGTGTCATAATCAGTATACTAAAATAAATTCTAAGTACCTATAAAATTTTGGTACAGTACAGTCGCAATTTACTCATATTTAACTTATGCGAATTCAGCTGTACGCGTTCGGCTGCTGGGTCCGGCCGCTGGGTGCCAGCCGGGGCACGGCATGTAGTGCGGTGCCACATGGCGCCGCATGGTATTACCTGCATGTGGTTGCATGCACCGGCATGACTGGTGGGCTGGGGGGCTCACACTCAGCTGGCTGCCCTGGTGGGATGAGGTGGCAGAGGATGAGGGCAAGAAGTACATGCTGTTGCGCAGCTGTTGCACAGCACTCACAGGCTGCGCAGCACCACCCCTGCCTTGTCCAGGCCCAGCAGCAGCTGCTCGGCACTGAGGTCCAGCGATTTCAACTATATGAGCTGACTTTGGAACATTACCCCCGCTTAAGTTGCAATTGTACTGTATTTGATTTGGGTTTTTTTATTGTGGAAAATCAGCTCCTTCTGCCCCCGTTGCTCACCAGAATGCAGGTCTGGGTCCCTCACTCCCAAGCCACAGCCCTCAGGGCCCTGCTGGTGCCCCTCACTCCCCCCCACCACCCTGTGCTCCCCAACAGCCCTCCCAGAGGGTGCTCCCAGCTGTCAGGGCTACAGGGCCAGGGACCCAGGTCCACAGCGCCCTGACCCCTGCAGCAGTACCTGAGGTACCCTGGAGTGTGGAGTCCATATCTACCTCCCCATCCCCTGAGGCAGCGTGGCCAGAGTGGAGCCCGTGGGGAGCCTGGGGGAGGTGCGGACTGGCTCCCTGCCATTCCCAGGGGGGTAGAGGGGACCCATGCCACCCAGATCTGTGCATGGGGTGGGGGCAGATGTGGGCTGCCCACTGAAGGCTCAGGCTCTCCACCCTGATGCCCTCCCCTAGGGTCTCCACAGCCTGGCAGGTGAGACACGGCATGGCAAGACAAAGCAGAGCTCATTGCCACCACTGTGAGCCCTGTGCTGCTCTAGCTACACCCTTCCTGTCCACCCTGGAGCAGCAGAAACACCACACCACACCAACACCCCCACAGCTGCCAGCTGGGCGGGGGGTGAGTCACCAAGCCAGCTTGGAGATCACAGCAGCAGCAAGGAGCTTCCCCACATGGCTCCACTCTGCTCTGCCACATCAGAACGCACCAACCAGGTCGCAGAGGCACCAGGGGGAGAGCAGCAGGGCAGGAAGCCTGAGCCTGCAGTGAACAGGCCACCCCTGCCCCCACCTGCACACAGATCTGGTGCCTGCCCCCAGGAGTGCACACAGAAGTGGGGAGCTAGCCCCACCCCCAAGACAGCATCCCATAACCCCATCATGTTCTCCACTAGGACCTGTCACGGCGCGGGGCCCTAAGAGCGGCCGTGATCTCTCCTGGCGCCCCCTACCGTGCCAAGTTAACATCCAAGCATCCTTGTTCTCGCCCGCCATGTCTTTGCTGGTAATATGGTTAAAGGGAGGCTGCCTTTTTGTTCCCTTGGGCACAGTGTTTTTATTTATCCTGGCCCCTAATGAGCTGTATAGCTTGATCTTTGTTGTACCCAGCCTTATGGGCTACGCATGGCTCCTACCACCCCTTATACCACGCTCCAAGCCTCTCAGGTGTACCGGAGATTGTTAGGTCTAAATATCATTGTTACACTTGCCCTTCCGAGCCCTCACCCTCTCGGGGGGCTTCTCTCAATGCGCCCACCCTCGCCCTCTCAGGGGGCTTCTTTCAATGCGCCCGCCCTCTCGGGGGGCTTAACACATGCCCACTTCAGGCTTTGCACCAGTGCCCGCACTGGGACTCATCACAATTGGGCTCAGGCAGCATTGGCCTTACCTGGCCTGTAATCCCGACTGCTGTGCCTTTTCTGGCACCTGACTAGTGTGCCCTCTCTGGGGCTTCTTATTCCCATACGCCCTCCCTGGGGCTTAACGCAAGCACCCTCTCGACTTCTTTCCAGTGCCCACTCTGGTGCTCCTCACAATTGGGGCTCAGGTGGCCTTGGCCATACCTGGCCCCCAGACCCCTTCTTAAGTCTATGTTCCTTATTCGGCTCAGGCAGCTTCAGCCTTACCTGGCCTTTAATCCAAACTGTTGTGCCTTCTCTGGCACCTGACTGTTGTGCCCTCTCTGGCACCAGCAATGCCCACACTGCTGGGGCACTCCTACGAGGCCCCCTCCAACCCCTGATAGCCTCACCCGGTCCTCCGGTTTAATATTAAAGCAAAACCATAAGCCAATCGGCTGTAACACAAAAAACCAAGCCTCCTGGCTGAAACACGAGCTCTAGCCCTCTGGCTAAATCTCCCTCAAACCCCTCCCAGGGGTTTCTCCTCCCCCAGGAGCTGTTTCAGGCCCTTGGGCATCCATAGATTGTAATGCTTCCACAGAGCTCCCACTTCATCAGCTGCCAGAGGAGAACTGCCGGCTTGGCCTCAGCCTAGGCTGTTTATATAGGCCAGGCCCTGCCCCCTTCCGGTCAGCCGACTGACTGCGGTTACCCCGGCAACCAACACCTGTATCTCTTCCTAGGAGCAGGGCACCAAAGTGCCCCTGCGACAGGGCCCTGCAGGTGTGCATTGTCGCCCCAGGCCCTAAGCTCCACACATCACCCAGCTGGGCAGCAGCCCCAGCCCCAGCCATACCCAACTCCCTCCCTACCTCCCTCCTTATCAAGGGCTTCAATTTCCCTTGTCCCCATGACTTACCTGGGGGAGCTGCTTTCCAGGTTCCTTGGCAGCCATGTACATGCACATGGCACACCCTGCCTAACCACCTTCCTCCTGCTCGCCCTAGCTCCTTGAAGGATGGAACTGCAGAGAGCTCTTTGCAAAAAAACAAAATCCATGTGTTTCTCTGTTAAAATGAAAAATCAGTTTTTCTTAGATAAAAGGAAAAATCCATGTTTTTTCTGATTTTTTCTGTGAGAGATGAAAGACCCAGATTCCTAGTTATCAGTTACTGACTAAAAGAAATAGAAGACATTTTACAGCATATCTTTCTCTTTAAAAGATATAACAATACAATGCAGACATACTCAACTCTAACCATAAACACGTTAGCTTCAGTTCAACTGTTTGAAATATAATGATATATCATCAAATTTTGCTGGATGGATAACGAGTTTTTTAATGTGGTGGCTGAAGCAAAAACAATTGAGCCAAAAAATGGTTTGGGATCATATCAAAATAGGGTTTTAATTTTTGTTAGGAAAAAAAATTGAAAAAAAAGTCACACAAGCCTTTTGACCCAAAATGGAAGTTTTGTATTTAGGTAACTTAACTGCTTTGAAACATTTATTTTTCTAATTCAGAATCTGTGGAAAACACAATGAAAAGTTAAAAAGTTTAAGTTAAAAATACAAAATTGAAATACTTCAATATTACTAAAACAAGTTACTATGAAAATATCAATATCCCATTTTGATGTTTTCATAGTTTCCCCATTCCCATTTTATGCCTAAAATTATTTGCTAAATCCAGCTAATTTTTGCTGCTCCTATGAAATGCCATTTGTCAGTATACTGAATATTCAGCCGGGGGGGGAGGGCAGGGAGAGGTTATTATAACATTGTATGGCTCGAATATCTGTTTCTCCCTCAAAGCTTTCTTTCCACTGAAGTTAAGGGAGTTTTGCATTGCCCTAAAACAAAGATGTATCTGGTTCCAAGTTATTCTGAAGTCCTGTTACAAAATTAAATAGCTTTTTTTTCACTTCAGAGTTGCTGTGCAGCATTATCTAAATCTATGTGATTCATCAATGCTCCTAATAATTGCCTGAGAGAGTCAGTTATAGTCATACTAATGCCATTTATATTTCCTGTCATTTTCTCAAAAGATTGATTAAGAAAGCATAGCATCTCAGTAACTGCTTTCTTCAGAACAGGTAAAGTATTATAGCACCTGGAAATATTCTTCAGCCTGAGTTCGCACTAGTCAATCAACTTTGTCTCTCTCTTTCTAAATCACTGGTTGATGATTACAGGATGCCAGGATATCTTTTTACTCCAGCACAATCATTGGTTTCAAAACTCTTTCATCATGGTCAAAGAACATATGCTACCTACACTCTGGTCCTTGCCATTGTTTTCAATCTCCAAATGGCTAACAAAACAAACAGTAACTAATAGTAGCTTCTATGTGCCTGGTAAAATGTGGTCATTTTCTTTTGGTTTTGTTTCCTTTTTTTAGATACTTATGCAGCCTCTCCCCTATCACCATTGTGCCTGAATACCTCACAGTCTTTCATCTCCTGACACCTACTATGTAAACATTCTTGATGCTACAGATATGGAGATGAGCCAGAGAGAGACAACAGCACATCTGAATGTCAGGCAGAAGGTAGGGGAGAGATTCACTTCATAAATAGCTAATCAGAGATACATAAGCTTCATGAGCCTAAGCTCACTTAGTCAGATGCTTTGAAGGGACATGGAGAAAATCTGATTAATTTTGCTCAAGCTCACAACAGTTCATGTATCTCGGATTTATTCAGTCTAAGAGGTGTGTTTGGACCCTGCCTTTTGCCTAACTTCAGATTAACATGGCTAATCCCATCTATCTAAAAATTAGTCACAGAAGTGTTTGCAGTGTAATATAGAGATTCCTTCAGTAATTTTAAATTAGTCCACTTGTGGGACAGTAGCATGTGGACTAATTTACCCTGTTTCTCAAATAGGTTTGTATCATATGCTGGGCACGTCTACACATGCATTACTCTGGCCTAGATTTACTCTGGTGTAAACTAAGCTGGAGTAAGAGTTTTTGGGTTGGTGTCTACACATACAGTCAATAAGGAGAAGATCTGCCCCCAGTTCCCTGCAGCCCTACAATGGAACCCTGCCACCAGCCTCTTCCTGGCCAAGGAGCAGCATGCTAAGTGCAGGAGCAGCATGCAGCAGCTTTCACCTTGGCCACTCTGCCTCCCTGCACTATGGCTACTCCAGCCCCTGGTCCTGGCAGTCATGACCAGTGCTCTGTGATTCTGCCAGCCACTGCAATCACTCTGCTGGCCCGCAGTGCCAACTGCTGACTGGCCCATAGCTGTCTCACCCTGCTCAGTTCCCCTGTGTCCAGCAACTGCCTGCCTGCCTGCAGTCCCAGGGCAGACACTGCCACCATATAGCTACTGCCACCAGGGACATCAACAAGGGGCTCCACAATGCCACCACCAGAGCCACCATCATGCTCCTGGGCCTCCCATCCACCACTACCTTTGGGCACATTACGCCAGCACTGGTGGCTGCATATCATCCAGAAGATCTGGGCTGACAAGCAGTGGCTAAACACCTTCTGCATGATGCAGACCACCTTCTGGGACCTGCTCCAGCAGTTCTGACCCCAACTGATGCGGCAGAACACTGGCATGCACCAGCCCTCCCTGCTGACACCCAGCTGGCCCTTGCACTGCTGGAGCTGGTCATGCCCTCCAGCCTCTATTATGTCAGATACCTGTTCAGCGTGAGGAAGACCATCACCAGGCAAGCCATCCTGGAGGTGTGGGGGGCTCTCCAGGATGTGTTGGGGCACACTGTGCTCCAATGGTGATGCGTAAGGGGTGCACAGGGGTGAACATGCACTACCTGAGAGTGCCAGTGCACCCCGTGTCAGGCAGCATTCTGTGCTCAGGTGATGGGCAGAGGGGCAGGTGGCAGTGCTGGTGTTCCCTCCTGTGAGCACCAGCCAGGGCGTGGGAGCATTGCAGCTGCTCCCTGGCTGGCATGATCAGCCATGAAGGGATCCTCCCGCCCAGGTGCTGACTGGTCGCTGGGAGGGCATATGCTCCCCACTAAGGCAGCACCAATTGCCTGTTCTGTGCTCCACATCCATGACCCCCTGCTGGTGGTGGCAGGGTTCTGTGCACTGGAATTCCCCCAGTGTATCAGAACCCTGCCCACCCCACAATGACTGCCCCTATTACAGCTGCAGGGGATTTTACTTTATGGTTCTCCAAGCCATCATGGACCACCGCAGTACATTCACCCACATGAGCACTGGTTGGGCAGGGAGCATGCATAATGCCTGTGTGTTTCAGAACTCTGGCCTGATGGGACTGGTGGAGAGTGGGCATTTGCATCAGTGGTGCCAGACCTGCAGCTGGGTGCCGTTGTGGTCCTACCACTGCTCATCAGGGACCCTGCCTACCCACTCCTCCCTTGGCTGATGTAGCCCTACACTGGCCACCTGGATCCCTGCCAGACCTACTTTAAATGTTGCCTGGCCCGAACCCATGCCCTGGTGGAATGCATCTTTGGATGCCATAAGGGCTGCTGGCACTCCCTCACCACCTGCATTGAGGTCACCAAGAACACCCTCTCCCAGGTCATCATTGCAGCTTGTGTGCTGCATAATATCTGCAAGGCCTAGGGGGGAGCTATTCTGTGAGGCCTAAGCAAAGGAGCTGTGGTGGGCAGAGGCTGCCTGGCAGCAGGAGTAACACCTGTGGTAACAGCGGCAGCGGTAGCAGTGGGTCCCCTCCATTGACACTGGATTTTAAGCACCCAGCCCCTATACCTTTGTTCCCAGCAAGCACAATCCTCAGACCAACCACAACACCTGCCAGTTGATAATAGGTGAATTTGATATAGAGTGATAACAAAAAAGCAACAATACAAACAATCAAGCAATTTTATATCTACCAATCCTAGGGCTGTCATCAGTGTCAAAGTATATCTGGTCAGGATGCAGTCTTCATTCTCAGGCTCTCTCTCTTAGGTGTCAGGGACAGGGGGCAGGCAGTAGCAGGCATGAATGAGACCACCAGGATGTCCAGCACCCAACAGTTATTGTCTGTGTGCTGCACTGCCCAGCTCAGGATGGTGTTCTGGATCCACTCACACTCCTGTGCCAGGAGCTTGGCTCAGAACTCCAGGTTGGCCCAGTCCTGTGCCTCCTTGCACTGGTCCCACGCCTTCTCCCAGGCGATGTCCTCCACTCGCCACCTGTCCTGGTGCCACATCTTCTGTTTACCATACCTGTGCATTTTGCTTCTCTTCCTGTTCCACCACCACCAGTCACTGAAGGAGGAGGGTCTGGTCCATCATACACCTCTGATGCAGCCGTCACATCTGTAGGGACCCGGCGGTGTGTGGCATTGACCCTGAGCCAGTATCCCCATTGGCAACTATGGTCTCTCCCCCACATCCAGATGCTGGATCTGCAGAGCCATGAGACTTCTCTGGGAGTTTGCAACATTTCAGAGATAAGATGCTCTGTACCCATGCCTCGGATCAAGGGCTGGCCATGCACGAGTACACAGGGACCATGGTAAGTCAGGCTGGGTAAGCCCGGACCCAGGCAGCCAACAGCTGAGCCCCCATCCCCACACATTCCCCTGGGACAGGACAGGCTCCTAGCAGCACCTGCTGCCATGGCTCCAAAGCCCTCTGCCTTCCTCTCCCCTTGCAGGCCAAACACCCTGATGCACTGCCACTGAGCCCATGGTGCCCAGGCTGGGGGTCCTAGACAACTGGGATGAGGAGCTGGCCATGACTCTGCCCTCCACACAGCAAGCCCCAGAGCCAGCCCCCTGCTACACCACCACTGGACTCTGAGCATGTCCCTGCTATGCATAGCCCAGGTGGTGTGCAGTGAGCTGTTTGCATGGGCCAAGGGGTGTCCAACTGACTACACCCTGCTGCTGCTGATCCTTATGATGCCCCAGGTATACCTGCTGTCCTGGTTTCAGATGCTAAGCTTCAGTAGCACAGGGAGCAAGCCCAGGCTTCCCCACAACCTCTGCCACTGGCTGGAGGACTACCTGTGGCAGTACTACACATCCCTGCCACTCACTGCTGAGGAGGACATTACTGCTGGCATTGATGCATTCCTCTTCATGTTAAAGGCCTATTCCCACCCAGCTGTTGGGGACATATGTTGCTCAATAAAGTTTTGCACTTTTGTTTTGCAGTGTCCTGCCTCTGCATGCTGTGGAGGGGTGGGGAAACCCAGGGATAGGGGAGTGTGGGAGAGCTGGGCATTGAGGGGGTTTTGGGGGTGGAGCCAAGAGTGGGAGCTGGGGCATGGCATGTAGCCCTGGGGTGCTAACAGGGCCGGGCAGGGGCTGCAGCAGCTTGCAGCATCCATCAAAACCCAGGTGGTCCCAACAGCACTGCTCTGGCAGCCATGTGGCAGTGCAGTGCCAGGCAGCAGTGCTAGGGTGCTGGCAGCAGGCACAACAGGGCTGTGACCTGCCCAGGGGGACGCAAAGGGTGTGCAATGCCCACAGGCTGTCTCTGTTGTGTGCCTCAGTTCACAAAATGTCTTCAGGCTTTTATAGCCTGCAGGCAGGGGCTGCCATAGAGGCAGGCCAGCCCTGAAGCAGGAGAGGCTCTTAGCCTGCAGCCCTGGAGTTGGCCTCAGGCCAGAGCTGGGGAGACCCAGGAGCAAATTTTCTCCCAGGTTGCATCTACACATGCGTTACTGTGCATTAACTAATCACAATTAAATTTTGTTACCTGCATTCACTAATAGGCTACTGTGCAGTAACACATCTTATGTAGATGTGTCCACTAAGTTCTATGCTGATGTTGCTGTATTGTTACTGGTAGCTTTTGTATCTCTGCGATAGACATACCCTCATTACCTTGTAGGTACATGTAGGCATTACATTTAAATTGACCTAACGAGAGTTAGGTTGATCTAAATGCCCATCTGTTCAGGCATTCAGAGGGTTTAAATCAGGCCAAAAATTATGGGCCTGGTCTTGTTAGTTCACCTACGTGGATGAACTAACTTGGATCAGGAACAGGTTAGCCTGATCTATCAAACATCTGCACATGTTTGGAGCGCAGCTCAGGGGCTGGAAAAGCCTAGCCACTTCCCCCAGCACTGGGGCTTCATTCTTTTTACCCCTCCCCAAACCAAATCCATGGCTTCCAAGTTAACCACTGGACCTTCCTTTCACATTAGTACACATATGCATGTAGAAATATATTTACATGTCACTACATGTTACATAGCTGCTACTCAGTCAGCAAATGTAAGATTTTTGTATACCACAGGTATTCATATATATTCTGTGCAAACTGTAGTTGAAGAAGCTCCATTGATTAAAACAGCTGACCATATTGCCTTCTATGAATGTACTATCAATACATCTTAATAACATTTCTTCAAAATATGTATGTCCCACAAAGGACCCTTGCAGTCCCACAAGGTCCCTCCATTGCAGTCCCTTTCCCTATACACTAATTAACCTTTTAAATCTTTTTATTGGGACACTTATATAATTTCTTGGTTTTTGACTAACTGTAAGATGCATCCAAATCCTATTGCTCCTTTCATTTTAAAAGATATACATGTATATATATATATCTGATTGTATATCTGAGGATACCTGAGCAAACCCATACAGTACATAACAAGTTTGGAGCATTATTACAATTTTGTCATATTATTGCAGCATCTGCCACTACATGCTTCACCTTTACAAAGTTCACTCTGTAAAGATCATGCTACGAAATGCATTTTATATCTCATTTCTTTCTGACCTATAACTAGATTTCTATCCATCTGTCACAGCACCTCTATCGTGTCTATCACTGTGGAACTGTACCTTGGTAATAGTGAATCAAAAGTTACAATAGAAGTCAATAAGCGTTGTGTTAATTAATGGCTCATGGAAAAAATAAAAGCAGTCCTGGACCTATAATTCAGAAATTATTGTGAATGAATTGCCTTTTTGAAGGTTTTTGATATAATGACACACTAAAACAACCATAAAGAAACAATATAGAATATAAATTTCTAGGATTTTATGAGAACATTTTATAACTATTAAAGGTTGTGTTTTAAAGGTTGTGTTATTTAATAGTGACGAGGGACCTCTGAAACCAGCCTATCAGAAAGGTCATACGAAAACCCACCTATATTTGCTTCTCTCCAGAGCAAAATGTGGCAGAGGTTAGAGGCATTTTGAAAGTAGCATACTGAAGAATTTAAAATGCTTAGCGATATTTTTAATTGCTTATATTTCTCCAGTGCAGTAAAAGAGAAGTTTTAAGAACTTGATGCCAGTCATCAATGAGAGGAAGGAAGACATGTGAGAACTATGGCTATACTGCTACAAAATTGGCTGCATCCAGATGAGTAGCTCTGTACAGCTTATGGTGCCACACATCTCTTTGTGGTGCCACAAAATCTATGTAGTAAATGTTAAAATATGTGCTGCACTGCAAATTTGTAGTGCAGTGGCAAAATTTACTACCAGGATTTCCCAGTAGCAAGGAAAAAAAGGGCCAGAAGAAAAAGTGGCACAATGCACACAAAGAAAAATGCGTGCTGGAAGAAATGGAGGCTGGGATCTTCCAGAGCAATGCTCTGGCTGCCAGCCCAGCCTCTGTCCTGGACCTGCTGCTCCAGCACAGCAGGCCACCATGGTGCACAGGCGTTGGCCCCAGCCTACTACTCTTCCTGGCCGAAAAGTCGGGAGGAGTTGGGCAGTGGCAATTTGCCTGTTGCGGGACAGTTTGTCCTGTGGCGAAGGGCACGTGCAAAGGTGTGTGCTGAGGCAATTTGTGCCACTGTAAGTACACACCCCTGCTCATCTAGATGTGATAATGGGATCACCTTTACCAAAAAGTCAATAGAAACGTCTAAGCTCATTTACTACTTGATATTCCTAGATACTAACAAGCCCAAGATGTTGAACTATATTTTGCCATGTTATAAGATTGATCTGGGCAGAGGATAGAAAATTTTCATGGAGGATTTTGAGTTTGTAACATTTTATTTTCATTCTGATTAAGCATAGAAGCCTAATGTTTTAAAATTCTTCAGGAAGTTATGGGGGGGAATGGGAACTGATGGAAAAAAATACTTTTTATTTCAATGTTTTCATTTGTTGTTCTGCTGTTCTAAAAAATGCAAAATTTTTAAATGTCAACATGTAGGAATAAAATGGACTTATCCAGTCAGGAAAGAAAAGAGTATCTTGTTACCAATTTTCTCTGAATAAATAAGGGAATCAGTGATTTTGCCCTGTGTTTCAGGACAAAATATCGGCTATGGTAGGTGTTTTGATAGTTCCTAAAACAGTTCTCTGTTGAAAGTTTAGTAACTGTTTTTATGTAAACACATTTGTGTTGTTGTTACAAGAGTGTTATTCAAGGTGGTGGTGATGGTGATGGTTGTTTTAAAGAACATTAGCCCAAAGTACTTTGCCTACAGTAATCTTATAGAGCTTGGACATCACTGCCGTTCTTCATGTACCAAGTAAAAAAACCAAAATGAGGTCAAATTTATACATCAAAGATTTATCTAAGACAACCAAACCACATTAGAAATTATAGTACATCTTCTGCTAGGTCATACTTTAAAAGTAATTAAAAGTGATAATTGTTTGACATTTTTTCATAGTCAGGCATGTAAAAGTAGTATAAATATGAAATAGTTTCTTAATCCAATAAGTGTCATTATTTTCTTGTAGACTAGAACTTGCCAACCTTCTATATTTTACAGCTAACGCCTTGTAAAATTTCAACGTGGAGCAGACTTCAGCAGAGTTAACAGTCCATGAAAAATAAAGTATAGCATGGAAGAGTGATAAAAACTTTTCTGCACCCATAGCAGTGCCACTAGGTTATGATTTAAAATAGATGCTTCAAATAATCTTTTAGAGAAAATTAAGAAAACTTGTATACTTTCATAAATTCCTAAACACAGACTTTCTAAAGGGTTAAGGTTCATTTGTGACACTTCAGTGAAAGAAAATGGCAGTAATCCAGTCTCAAGGATCAGAGTATTCCCTCATTATGAGACAGAGAGACCACAACAAATTGGAGGTTCAGACAAAAATAAATCTCATGAGGTTCAATAAGGACAAGTGCAAAGTCTTGCACTTAGGACAGAACAAGCCCATATACCAGTACAGGCTGGGAGCTAACTGGCTGGGCAGCAGCTTTTCAGAAAAGGACCTTGGGGCTACAGTGGACAATAAGCTGAATATGAGCCAACAGTGGGCCCTTGTTGCCAAAAAGGCTAACGGCATCATGGGCTGCATTAGTAGGATCGTTGCCAGCACATCAAAGGAAGTGATTCTTCCCCTCTATTCAGCATGGGTGAGGATACATCTGAAGTAACATGTTCTGTTTTGGGCCCTCCACTACCGAAAGGATGTGGACAAATTGGAGAGAGACCAGCAGAGGGCAACACGAATGGTGCAGGGGCTGGGGCAAATGACTTATGAGGAGTAGCTAAGGGAACTGGACTTATTTAGTCTGGAGAATTAAAAACTGAGGGGGGGGGGTGCATTTAATAGCAGCCTTCAACTACCTAAATTGGGGTTCCAAAGAGGATATAGACTGTTCTCAGTGGTGGCAGATGGCAGAACAAGGAGAAATCATCTCAAATTGCAGCAAGGGAACTTTAGGTTAGATACTAAGAAAAACTTTCTCACTAGGACCGTAGTAAAGCACTGGACCAGGTTACCCAGAGAGGTTGTGGAATCTCCATCCTTGGAGATTTTAAAGATTTGGTAAGACAAAACTTTGGCTGGGAAGATATATTTCAGGACGGTCCTGCTTTGAGCAGGAGATTGGACCTTCTAATGTCTCTTCCAACCTTCATTTTCTATGATTCTATATTCTAACTGCTTAGTAATGCATTCCTGTGCTCAGACCTACTGCTTCCCAGTCTCACCTCCAGCGGTGGACATGTCAAAAAGAGACATAGCTATGCTTTATAACTGTCCTATGCCAGTAGCAGTTGGAAGCACCCAAACAGCTACTCTGAAATGCTTAAGTGGTGCACCTGTTCCTTGTCCCAACCTTTTTTGGTGCTACGCAAGGCTCTGGCATTGTGGTAGTCCTTTGTGCCTCTGCCCTACCTTTTCCCCTTTGAAATTGACTGTACCAGCGGGCCTCTCTTGTCTTTAAATTTTCCTACCTCTATCCAAGTACTATATCTGTCATTCAGATTACCATGCTCTTTCTCTTACCATTGTGGAGTTTTAATATCTATTAAGGCTAATGGAAGTTGCATATGTAAATAGTTGGAAAAAATCTCCCTTTCTTTTTGTCTCTTAGGACTGGGATCCTGATACCAGACTATTAAAAATTAAAACGTTATGGCAGTGAGTTAGGAAAATCTAACAATACTTTTCTGTGAAAGCTTTAGTGCAAACATTGATCACTTGCACCTTTGCTACTTTTTTTCTTGCTCCTTGAAAATACAAAATAGTGGAGAATCCAGGGCATGAATGGAGAAGGTTTGTCACCAATTCTGCACAGAAAGTTACCCAAAGGAAAGGGTCAGTTCCTGTGGAACTCATCGCATGGATAAGACTGTATGTTTTGCAAAGCAAACATTATGAGCTAGGTCCTCACCCAGTGTAATTTGGCATAGCTCCAATGAGAGGAGAACTGTCAATTTCAAGAGTAAATTGGATGCTTACCTTGCTGGGATCCTATGACCCCAGCTGACTCCCTGCCCTTTGGGCAGGGGGCTGGACTCGATGATCTCCCGAGGTCCCTTCCAGCCCTCATGTCTATGAAATCTATGAAATCTATGAAGTCAATTTACATCAGCTAAAGTGCGGGCTCTTTACAATTTAATTACCTTGCTAACAATTCTGGTAGAGTGTATTGTTATAAATCAGGGTGCACTCTAAAATAGATTGTTCTCCTAGAACAAAAATCAGAAGTTCTGCAATTACCTCTTGTAGAAATTGCAAGCAGTAACTTCTCAGTGTAATTTTTTCATTCAGTCTAAAGTAGAAGACACAAATATGAAGGCAATAGCATTTATTTATACTCTACTATGGAGCACATCATGGTAGGGGACCTTATAGAGCCCTATCCAGACCTTGGTCAGGTGTAAATGCTATGTTAATAAAACTTGATTCCAAATATCTCATGCTGCAACAAGTTCAAAATTTGTTTATCAAGAGAAGCAAGACAGAAACAAACAGCAGGTAAAGAAGCAAAAAAGGACAGGATGACAGTCATTTGAACATTTAAAAAAGTCTTCTATTCAAAAACATGTTAGCCGTTTGTCTTAGTTGCTATTCTTATAATATATAATTCTGCTCCAAACAACTCACTGAAAATTGGAAAAATATAATTGTCATCACAATTACCCCAGAAAACGAGTGTTACATTCTGAGACCCTTCCTAGTAACACACGGCTATCCGTGACCTCAATCCAGCAAGCAACTTTAGGCAGACCCTCTGCTGCAATCATGTAAAGGTCTATTGCTATCCATGACACGTTCATAGTCATTGTAGTATTCCTGGGCCTAAATTATGAGAAATGTAGGATCAACTTTTCACATTTTCATCCCAAGCTTTATCCCAACCAGACAACTGAAAACAGATTGTCATGAGTTAGATAATGGGTGACATTCTGCTCCAGCTGTGGTCCTTTTGCCACTGAGTAAAAGAGGCTGGTTGGTAATCTTAGCTTTGACCAGGAATCTTGATTATTGGGGATGCCTTGTTTATGTCAGGGGCCGTTCCATCTACCTCCATCAGGAGGAAGCAAAATTTCCATGGTTCCCTCCTCTGTCATGCAAACACCATACACTCTTTGAATGTTTCTTGTCTATACTACACTTTTAAAACATGTTGGCTAATAACTACTAGCTGGAGCACAGTAACTTTATACCTTGCCATATTAATCAGTTGTAGTTGTTCTTTGTCTGTTTGTCTCCTTAATCAGAAATAACTGTTATCTAGCCCAGTGGAGGCTGACCTTTCTGGCAGCATGCCATAAATTAGCCTCTCACATTCCCTGAATGTCACTTCAGTCCCCTTCCCCTTCCTAATCAACAGTTCTGCTTTGTTTCCTACCCTGTGCTCCATCTCCAATCAGCTGCTCTGTTTTCCTCTCCCTCCCCTATCTGCCACTATGCCATTTGTGTCTTCCCTGATCGATCGTGTACCACACCCATGCCACCTATCCTGCCCACATCCAGCATATTGGCCACCCTTGTCTAGTCTGCAAAAAGAAAAAAAGTCCAGTAAGGGAAATAGAATATTTGGCTGAAAATAATCCATGTCTCACTTTTGTCAATTTAAGTTATCACCTATAGTGCCGTTACCTTTATTTAGTCAGAACGTGTGTTACATTAACAAGAGATGGAGTGTACCTTTTTCTATCTTAAAATACTCAGCAAAATCCTGAAACACTCCTTTGATGATGCTAAGTAACAGGTAGCAATGTAACATAAAATTTCACTCAGTTCTGTGCTCTATTCACAATTTTTTGACTTTGAGATCTCCTTTTCATTTACAGCAATCTCTAGGGAAACACAGAAAACAACAAACTGCCATCACTCTAACCACATTGGACTTTACTTCCAAAATGTCATCTTTTTTCATGCTGCTGGGCAAAACTGTATGAGAAATGACATGGAAAGGTCATAAAACTGTCACTTTTATAGTAAAATGAAATAGCCTCTAGTTTGTAGGGTGTCTTCTCAATTTTCTGAACTTAATGTCAGAGGGTAGATGGCATACAAACGGTGTTTCTCAGTTCAGTCCATTTTGTTGTACCTAAGAAATGAAAATGGAATTGAGCACCTTCTGGGTCTTTTCTTGAAAAAAAAATTTAGAAAAATATCTGACTATAGAAAGGATTATTTATTGGATTTAACACGCTATTTATATGTAAGTACTTCTTCCTATTGCAGAGATTACTTTTATAATCTCATTTTTCTCCAGTCTTGCTGGTAAATTATAGCATTTGAAGCACTCATATGAATGATAAGGTCTATTTGGCCATACAGTGAGAAATGTCAAATAGACCAAAATCTGCAGCTAAAATTGAAGATAATTGCCGAATCTAGAGCAGGTGCATGAATATATTTATACTTGCTAAGCAAACACAATGGTTCAGTTAACAGAAAAACACAATTTAGCATATTTTGTGCCTTTATTTATATACTAATTATATCTTACAAGGAATACCTTTAAACAATGATTGTTTCCATTTACTTTTTATGGTCCTTCTATGTTAATTAGGGTTGGCAGCATTGTAATCTTTATGTCTCCATATATGATCTCATTGGGAAAGGATAGCCCAGTAGTTTAGACACTGAAATCTCAGGAGGAAAGCACTTTGAAATTCCTATAGAGTGCTTATCTGTATATGTGTACAACTAAAGACCTCTGAGTAGATCTGAATTGGTATCTTAAATTAAAGATAATTGCTAAACTTAGAGCAGTTGCATGAATATACTGGTATATGAAAGTCTGATCAATAGCAAATGTGTATTTAGAGGTGCATAGTACCACATGCAGTCCAGGAACAGAGGTGCTTCACTCATTTATGAACTAGAAGAAGCAGAGTAGCAAGTATTGTTTACTGACCTGAAATAATATTCATAGGACTTCTCAGCCACTGAACTTAGTCTCTTCAAATTTCAGGGAACTTCATCCATAAATTTATCATGCACAGTTATAAAATTAGGTAGACTGCCTGCCTCCACTACTCCTATTGTGAGGCTTCTCTTATGTTTAGAAACTATTTCCCAGATCTTCAGTATACATTTACGCATGTCCAGTTTTATACACATTTGTTTGTAAATCATAATTTACAATTTTAGCTGTTTATCCTCCTGGTATTTACCTAATAACCAATCCCACTCCTTTTCTCTTGTTATTTACTTAGCTAATGAACCTTTACTTGTGTTTGTTTAATTTCTTTTGTCAAATCTGCCTCAACCTGACTTTTGGCAAATCTTAATATATATTTATCCATTCTGGGCTCCAAAACAGTTTTCTTTGTTAATTAAACTTTTTCTCTGTTCCTTTTAGATTCTCTGCTTTTCTTAAGAGTTAGTTATTCATATTCTGAACGTACTTAGTATGTGTGTTCTATGTTTTTGTTCTCTCTATATTTTTCAATATTATAGCCTTCGCCAGAAGTTCTACTTCATTTATTTTAATGCTTAAGCCTTTTTCATGAATGTATAAATATCTCAGTCATTACTTATCTCACCCGATTTTTAAGTGTTATTAGGAATTGTCCTTTCACTAATTGTTTTGCATTCTTGATTGCTACTCCATTACTGTTATCATTTTATACACTGATATTAGTTAAAAAGGATGACCTCCAGGGGGTTATTCAGGGCCTCAGGTAGCCATCTGATCTGAAACAGAAGCCAAGTGATAACTGCCATGAATCCCATTTTAGAGTCCTGACTGCAAGGTTGTTCTCATTTTGTACCTTCATATTGGCTACTAATAAATGGTACTATTTTATTCTACATTCTTGAACAGCTTGTTTAGGGAAAAAGTGGGTTAGACAGTAGGTATCTGTGATATATTACTTTTAGATTGACCAGACTATCACATATTTCAGGATTAGTAGATTATTCTACTCAGAGGCTGGTGTCTTGGATCCTGCTGGCAAGAATCTCTGACTCCTCTTTAACTATCTCGGTAAAGTGGGAAATAGTCACAGATGGAGACTCTGCATCCTCTTAGTACTGTCAAACTTCTTAAGTAAATAAGGAATATTCCTGCATTCAGACTATCTGCCAGGTGAATAACATCACAAAAAGGATCTGAGAATAGTGCTGTGCCCATAAAAGTATTTGTACTGTCATTTCTGCTTTCTTCCCTCTTATTTGGGAAAAGTAACTTCTGGAATCTGGCAGGCTGAGGGTACAATCTTGACTTCAATGACAAAATTCCCATAGACTCCAGAAGGGCCAGGATTTCACCCAGGGAATTTTTGGAAGAGGTGGGTGGACAGGGTAGATAGGGGGTTGTCTTGCAGTGGGTCTTTTTCTCACTTCTCTTCTTGGAAGAAATGTGAGACCAATGTGAGGAGGGAATTCTTATATGGCTTATGTCCACTGTTAGCGCAGGATTTGATTTGCAATATGTGTGGACTCAAGGAATGTGAGAAATACAGTGAAAGCCTGAATATGAGGCTTTAGGTCATTATGGCTAAGTACAGAAGTTCAAAAAGTCCCTGGTGGAAGTGCTCTAGCTATCATGCTTTACTTTAAAGTACTGTAAGTTAGAGTGGGAGTAAACCAAACACATGTTCACTGTTCAGTGGGGGCGGAGGGTGACTCCAAGCCTGTCTGCACTGGCTGAGGCCAGCAGCTTGGCGTGCTCTTGCATGCCTCCTAGGAGGTGGTGGAGTGGCCCCTCTCACCAGCCCGGTCCCCCCCACCAGGTGGCAACTGTCAGCAGTGACTAGGGTGTCAGGTCTTGGGGATAGGTGATTTGGGTCTATGTGGCAGGAGGGTTCCCTTCCTCCACCCCCAGTTTCCAGTGCTGGGAAAGGGCGGGCCGGGAAGCCCCATGCTGCAACTCCTGGCTGCAGCTTTTAAGAGGCTAGGCAGGTGGGGAGGAGGGAGCCCCCCTGCCATGAACACCTGGCCTGGCCTAGCCTAGCTCCCCCAAGAACTGACCCAGAAAACTGTGAAGTGGGGTTGTGCATGGCATGCGGGCTCTCTCTCTCGCAACCTCTTGACAGCTGCAGGCAGGAGCTGCAGCATAGGGCTGCCCAACCTGGCTTTTCACCTCACCAGGAACTAGGGGTGGTGGAAGAAAGCCTCCTTGCCACACAGACTGGCTCAGCCACTCCCCAAGACCTGACCCAGCTACCTGGAGGGGGGACACATGCTACAGGGGTTCTGTTCCTCCTCCCCGTACCTGCCATGCAGAGAGGAGACAGAGCCTTTGCTTCTCTCTCTGAAAGCCCAAAGATGGAGCTGGGCCAGTGCTCACACAGAGCAGACGAGCACTGGTTGAAGCTAGCAAGCTGCCCACTTGGAGGCCCCTGGGATGTCACGGTAATGCAACATACCTTGACTCATGATGGGATGTGGTATAGATATTTGATAAAGCACTCAATCCTAAAAGGCTTTAATTTGATACCACATCCACCGAGCGGTAACATAAAGCAGGATCTGCCATTTTTAAAGTACTTTATATGCTTTATGTCCTTTACAGCTGTAAGGTCCGTTCTGTAAACTTAATTCATGGTAAGTGTAATGCCTGTACCTAGTTTTAATGATATGCCATGTTGAATTCTATGAATGTTAAAGCCTGTGTTGAAGCCTCTATCTATGTTGAAGCCTTCCAACATACTGACTGTTGTCAAATTTAACTACATGTCATACAATATAAACATCTACTACTCTGGCTTCTGGAGGTTTTAATATTGGTACCATGATCTGATTATTTTTTTCACTCTCAAAATAATGGAATTGAAGTGAGGTTTTTCATCATTTGATCTTAAAAGAAACTAGAAAAGCAACTCTAACAATCATAGTTGACTTCTCTAGGGGCCTTTGTACACATGGCAAGGGTTTAATCCCCAAGGTTTTGTTTTATGTCCCCCAAATTAAGATGATGGGGCATAGAATAAAAACCTGAGGACTAAACCGTTTCAATTTTTTCATCATGTTATGGTGAGGGGCCCGATCCTTTTATTTTTTTATTTTTTTGTCAGTTGGATTGAGCCAGATGCTGCCTCCAAACTGGGGTAGCAGCCCACCCAGGCACCACCACTGCAGTGGGTAGGACTGAGTTCACCCACAACTCAGGGACCACTCAGCTGACCGGCAGCTCACAGCTCTGGCCGGGGCAGGCTCTACTGAAAAAAAGAAGGATCAGGCCCCTCTTGCCACTTCTGCCTTCAGCAGACACCTGCTGAAGGCAGAAGTGGCGAGGGACACAATCCATTTTTCTGGTAGAGACTGCCTATCCCTCCCGCAGCCAGGGGGCTGAGCAGTCCCTGAGCTGTGGGGGGCCCGGTCCTTCCCTCTGCAGCAGCAGTGCCCCTTTGGGGAAGAGTGATCCAACTCTTCCCCAACCCCAAGCTAGGGTAGCACCCAGCCTGCTAGTAGCCCATCTGTGCAGCCCTGGGGGATGCTGTCCATGTGGAGAAAGGGACTGGGGCCCCCAGGAAGCTCAAGGGCCACTCAGCCTGCTGTCAGCTCACTCCTGGCCGCAGGAGAGGCAAGCAGGCTCCTTCCAAAAAAAAAAAGCATCAGGTACCTCACTGCTTCTGCCTTTAGCAGGCACCTGTAAAATACTGTAAAACATGCAAAAGCCTTGCACGTGTACACTGTGATAGCACTGAGCCACACAAAGAGACATTTTCATCTTGTTTACATGTTAATGGCATCACATGTACAAGCACCCTAGATCTGTAGTGAACGCTAACAGGTAGAGCTTCCAGAAATGTAAATAGACAATTAAGTTTTAAAAGCAGAAAACAAAGTATATATGATAGCATTAAAATACTCTATGCCAACAACCGTAATTAAATTTAAGCTGCATTTCTGATAGATACAAGTTTTTCAGCATATAACCAATGCACATATAGACTTCCTCCAGTATGCTAGTTTTTGCTCCCCATAAGCATTTTTCTATGTTCAATTTATTATATTTTTTCTAATCTTAAATTACTGTTTAAATTTCCTGATGTATTTTTCAAAAACCATTGTGTTAATGAAAGAATTCCAACGAGGATTAGATCACTTGTGCTGAAGTTGACTGGTCATATTTTAACTGGAATGTTGCTTTAATTGTTGTGTTGCTCACTGTGTACCCCTTTGAATTTAATTTATGTCAGAAATTTCCCTGAAGCAGCATTTACATTAGACTGCTCTCTCTAAAACAGGTTAATTGCTACTCTTTTTAATTATTTTCTACTATGCTTCAGAAGAACTGTCAAAATATACTTTAATATATTTGGCAGTAATATTAGGAAATGCAGGATATGGGCCACTAAGACTTATAAGTTTTTTTTTTCCAGAGAAATAAATTTTCCTCCTCATTTTTGTCTAAGAAACATATCAAAAATATAATGCATCATATATGCCTTTTGAGAAGATGCGTATACTGTGGAATATATTACTAGAAATGGAAAATAATTAGAAGAATAATTTTCCAGATGGAAAATAGAAGTACATAAAGAATAAGAAATCAGTACATTTAAAATAAGCAGTTACTGGAATTAATTAGAGTAAAAAAAGGGCACTCCTCCAACAACTCTTGCCGAATAAGTTGTAAATGAAATAAATTGCACAAATGGTATAAAATGATCTATGAATCCTCTGAAAACATATAGGCTCCTTCTCCATTTGTAGGTAAAGGCACAATTGAAATTAATGCACAATCCACAGAATGACAGTAGGCACACATGACAGCAGGTGTGATTGTGGGATCACACATTAGATCAGGGATCAGCAACTGCCAGCACACGTACCAGAGTACAGCACGAGGGCATTTTGCTCAGCATGCCAGGGTGGGTCCAGGCTCTGGGCAGCTGCTGCCAGTCACAGAGCCTGAGCTGCTCCCAGCAGGCAGCTGGGAGGCTGCTAGCCCTGCTGGGAGCAGCCTGAGCTCCATAGTTGGCAGCAGCTACCCAGAGCCTGAGCCGGCCTCTTCTCAGTGGGGGGCTCATGGAGAGCTGCACTATGGGTGGGAGAAGGTGGGCTCAGCTATGGGGGCTGGGTGGGTGGCAGCAGCATTGGGTGGCCACAGGGGGCAAGGAAAATTTTAGCGTGGCCATAGCCCCCTAAACCACCTTAGTGCTGCTCATGTGCACCAGGCTCCAGAGCCCCAGCCATACTTTGTGCCAGTGGCAGCTGTGCACACCCCTTGGGTAGATAGCTGGGGAGAGGCATGAGGTAGCACAACCCCAGGCCCCTCCCCCACCATCCACTCCGTAGCTCTGGCACCAGCTCTGCACTGCCGGTGACTGTACCATGCACTGCAATGCACACATGCAAGCCTCTGGGTGGACAGCAGTGGAGGGGCCAGGGTGCACTGCCCCAGCCCCCACCCCCCAGCCCTGCACCCCAAGGCACATCAGCACAGAGCTGGTTCTGGGATTACAGAGCACCAGCAGCAGCAGCTCCATGCCTACAGCAACTGTATCTATGCCTCAGAGAGGATGGTAGGGGAGGGATCTGGGGTTGCATTGCCTCATGCCCCTCCCCCACCATCCACCCAAGGGGTACATGCAACTGCCACAGGCACAAAGCCTGGCTAGGGCTCTGGATCTCAGTGCACAGGGGCAGCAGTAGGGCAGCTTGGGGGGCCCATGGCCACCTCAAAATTCACCTTAGCCGCCCTGTAGCCACCCTTCTGGTGCTGCCCAGGCTGCAGCAACCTGCCCCACTCCAAGCCTAGCCCCACCCCCACCCCCACCCTTACCACAACATACTTAACAAGAAAAGAATACGCAACAAGAAAGGTTGATGAAGTTTTATCTACTGTCACGAGGTTTCGAATTTTTACAAAAACTTGGTATTTTCTGTAAAAAAAAAAAATGTTTATGATTATTAACTATATTAATATGCAGTGTGTCCGGCCATGTACCCCTGCCCTGGTTTTGTTTTTCTGGCATCCTGACACTTGGCACCTTACAAGGTAGACATTGAAGATTTTTTCAGCGCACTGACCAAAAATTTTGCCTACCCCTGAATTAGACCCAATTGCATCTTATTACCAGTGTAGGAGGAAACCAATCCTGGACTCCCCCTGTATAAGCAAGAAATAATGCCCCCACAGTTGGGAGTCCCCTTTGCTGAAGCGGCTCCCAGCTCCAGGGGCCACATGCAGCTGGGACCAAAAATCCCCACATCTGATGGAGCTGTCACTCTTGCCTGTGCTGTGCTGTGCTGTGCTGCCAAGGTGTGGGAACTCTCAGTCCTAGTTGCATGTGTGAGCCCAGGGGCTTTCCTGAGCCTCGGGGATCATGCCAGCCATAATCCCCAGTGTTCAGGGGTTTCATGATGGGCATAGTGCACCCCTATGGCTGGGAGCCCTGTCAGCTGACACAGCTCCCGCAGGCAGGGGGAGACCCTGCTACACTTGCAAATTAAAGCTCAATATCAACTATCTATAAAGTTAGTACATGTTTTCAAGGTCTATTAGCTACTTTGCATGTATAGCTGGTCTGCAGGTAACTGAGCAATAAACCAGTTAATTGCACAATAACTGTAAAGTGTAAAGGGAGCTGCATACAATACTTACGTAACTAAAGGTATTAATGTGGCCAAATGTTTGTGGGAGCTTGTGATTATATTGCTATATGCAGGTTATTTAAATAAATTATTGTAGATTACCAGACTATAAGATTTGGATCTTGAATCAGGCTTTACATGAGTCTTGTTCTTTTTGTTTTAGTTTCCATGGTCCTTTGCCCTTTTGATACAGATTTCTCTTCTGAGCTATGACAACTCATCCAAGTACCTCCCTTCTCCTAAGCAACTACTTCCATAAGTTGGACAAACAAGTTATAAAGTCTTCTTTATAACCTTAGGAAACTTAAACATCTTCTTTGCTCTCTGTATTGCAATTTAGCTCTATTCTTCATATGTTTCCTAGAGTTTAAAACTAAAAGGGACATTACTTCATCTACTCTGAACACCTATATATTACAAGACACTGTTTTACCCACATATTCTATATTAAGCCCTAAAGGTTTTATTCACTATACTATAGTCTAGTCAGACATCTAAACTTTTTGTAGTAGTTGTTTTCCAGCGGTGCTAAGCACTTGCCAATTATTTTGTGTGCAACAAAAATTATTTTATATTACTATAAAAAAACAAACAAACCTCCAGTTATTGTATGTGGCAAGCAACAAACTTGCTATGTTAAACGTAGGCTGCAAATCTGTCAACACCCTTATATCTTGCACCAGCCCTTTCCTCTGGGATTTAGACAAGCACAATAACATGGAACACAATGTTAAATTACTGAGGTCAGCAAACCAGCCAGAGGTTGATCTCTAAGGTCTTGCATGGCATGTATTTAAAGATTTTTTAGTGACCTATGATTACATTTGCCTTAGCAAAGTACTATATAATACAAAGTTTGGTCATGTATTCCAATTAAATTAGGTTTTTAAACTAATATGTGTTCATATTCTGAATATCAGTTCATTAGTTACTTAAATGAAAGTAAAACTTTTTTTACTTCATACCACTCCACCATATCAGGCATCTTTTTGAAAAGAAGGAAAGAATTCTTGTTTCATGACTTTAGACAATTCAGGCCACACAAAGAAACTATGTTTTCCCTTTGAATTACTTCAGCATAACAATAAGAAGCTAGCTGAAACATCTGGGGACCTTCCAGCAATTTATTAAAGTATCCTTCCACAGCAATTCATTCCTCTCTTATTGACCAACTAAGTTGCTCAAGTTGTATGCCTGTTCTTAAAAAAACAAACCATGTGCTTGTGTGTGCACATGCGTTTATGTAAAATAGAAGAAATATGGGTACCATTCAAAGAAGTTTCACTCTCAGTCAGTTTCAACCCAATGAGCCTGATCCAGTTCTTATTTGTACCTAGTTTAAATTGTGATTTCATTAATGTAGTGCTGTTGCTCTTGATTTACATTGCTGTAAGTGAAAAGAATCCGGCCTTTGTCATTTATAATTTTCTTTCTTGCCTAATCTTACGTATTTTCTGTGACGAGGAGGCGTGCTCAATCTGCCTAAAACCTACATCATCCTTTTATACAATGTGGAATTATGAGGGACTGGAGATTAAATTCTCTACTCTGTCCAGGGTGTTACAGGCCAGCTGGGCACTGTGAGTATATTAATTTAGTTACAGACTGATGAGCACTGCAACTTTATTAGCCACTGGGCATTTTGGTTCAGGATTGAGGAGGTGATGTTGGAAAGGAAAGAAATGACAAATTTCACTTATAAAAAAGAATGAATTTTACTTCTGACAGCAAAAGATATAGTTTGCATGTATAATAGTTAATAAAAGGTTAAGCTAATAAACAGACAACATAACAATACAGATTAAAATTGACAGTGATAATAAAACAGATAAAGAAATTAGCCAAGAGTTTCCACTTGGTTAGTAACTTATTGATAGTCCCTCGGTTAGAAGATGCACGTCAAGTTGAACCAGTGAAGTCAGATGTCTCTGAACTGGGCTGCCCTGAAGAAGAATCAGTGGAAGCCCCTCAATCAGGATCTGGTCCTCGCTGTCACAGGGTGTAAGAGAGATCCGTGGGGGTATGGGACAGCAATGACCTTTCTGTTCCATCCTTCCCAAGGGTTACTATTACGTGCGTTCTTTTATATTCTAATTATGCTAATGTTTAGGTATGTAGCCATTCATAATATTGCTTTATAGCTGTTATCCTATGGGGTTAAAAGGTGTTAGAAATTATTATAATAAGTTACTGTCCAAGCTTGGGTTTACCCAATAAGTAAATTGCAACACAGCATCTTCAGGTTTGAAATTAACATTACCCCGCCTAAATCAAGTCCCTTCAAAACTCTCTGACTATGCTTTTTTGAGAGATCAAGTATATTTCAAGAAAGGACAAGCTAGGCAGTTGAATCCAGTTTTTATCATCATCAAGGCTAAATTCTGAGCAAGAAAGAACTATTAGGTCAGCTAATTTCACAGCTATAGCTTTGTCTTTGAGGCCTAGTCAGTTCTACAAACAGTTACAAGTTACATTTGCTGGTTACAAAAATACAAGCTTCATATTAGACAAAAGTTCCAAATGCCTCCAAGAAGCACATATTTGTTACATATTAATTTCTTTGGTTCTGGCCATCGCACCAGGGCCAGAGAATGCTTTCTTTTTCTCTCTTTCCTCCCTACTGACAAAAAGGAGCTGTAGCTCCACTGCACTGGTTGCATGGGAGTTTGGAGCCATCGGATCTGCAAAATATATATTCTCAGTTCTTCCCCTGGCTTACCCCAATTCAAACCTTTGTGGCATCATTCTGTATTTACTTACGTGGAGCTAACATGGACATTCTTTTCACAGGGCATGTGAGCACTGAGACACAATTGATACGGCTCATTCTTTCATTACGGAGGGACTTATAATTTTGATATTTAAAGTATGTAACCCTGATCTTTTAAAATCCTGTTTATCCTGTGGATACAAGGAGAGAGGGAACTGTTGCTGTACGGTGACACTACATTTTTAAATACTACTACTACTAATAATAATTAAATAATGCTACTAATAATAGTAATAAGGATTCAGGGTAACAACATTCCCTGTAACATCAGACGAATGTCATGGAACTAGGTTTGTAGAAACCATATGGATGCTGCTATTACAGTATGTTATTTCTGATGGGATTGGAACCATAAAAAAAGAGAGAGAGAGAACATGGGCTTTTTCTTTCAGTGGGAAGTAACCATGGGATTATCTCATCATCAGATATAGAAATAGGTCAGTGACATACTTCAAATACAAGTCTAATACTTGAAATGTTATTCATAGAGTGTTATAATGCCCATTTAGGGTTTTGTAGACTTTATTTCAGTTCTAGGATGTAATTATGCTGTTGCCTGATATTGTACAGTAAAATGTGTATTATATATTTCAAATGCACTTTTCTTATGACACTCATGGGCCTTTGGGCATTGGCTTCTAAAATGAATGGTTGTTTTATTTGTTTTTTGAGTTTAGAAAACATTCGGAGGTCGGGGGGCAGATCCCTCCATTTTTATTGTTGTTGTTTTTAAAAAGTGAAAGTACTTTTGCCTCTATAATTAGCTAAACAAAACTTAGGAGTCCTCTGTAACTAGGTCTAAGGGCTACAAATAGAATATTTCTGGATCATTTCCTTCAGTGCAAATTATAAACAGAGATTAAAGTAATGAGTACCATGAAGGAGCAAAAGTTCTCTTCTACTTCTCCATGGCTTGGGCAACAGCACTGAGTCATATAAACATTCACTCCACAGCCAAAAATTACAGTAGCTAAAGCGTAATAGCTTGGCAGCCAATATCTTGGTAAAAACCATCTCTGAGGAAAAACATTTATTGTGCCCTCAATCCGACTAGTTTTTATGCTTTTTGATTAATGTAGTCTTCAAATGTCATTTCCTGGGGAAAGGTTACACAGTTTGCTCAGATTTCATAGGAGACAGAGTTGAACTAGTGATAAATCTTCAAAACTGCACCACCAAAAAAGTTTATGAAGTAGTAATGGTAAGCCACAATTCTCATCCTTTTCTGTTCCTCAACCTTGGCTGTATTGGCTTTTAATTGCCAGACTAATTAAAAGTTTATGCTTGCTTAAATGCTGAAGTTGCTTAAAATAAAATTTGCTAATGTTTAAATGCCTTAGCATAGCTGGAATATAAATGAGAGAGAGAGAAAGGTTGTACTTAGGCAAAAATGCGGGTGAGTTACCATATTACTTGCATTTTTATTCTGTTGGGACAAGGTTTTTGCATACTCTTCTATTCATTAGTGATATAACAATACTCAAAAACTAGCATGAAAGTCATAAAATGCTAACATTAAGACTTAGTTTACTATGTATTCCTATATGATTTTTGTTAATGGTTGCCCCTTGCTAACAGTACATTCCTAATATATATTAAATTTTGGTAATGTTTGAAGATAGCCATTATGCACATATTGGCAATACTAGTTCTCTGTACACTTTTAAAAATGTTGACCTGTATTACAGCCACTGAAGAACGAAGGAGATATACAGGAATTCTGAAAGTCCAGCTTTGAGCTTAGAGGACAATTCCCCAGTGGAAGCACTGAGGAAGACAGCCTTAGGATGGCCTTCCCCAAGTGCTGTCATAAGGTGCATGCTGAGAGCCCAGTTGGAAGAATAAGATGGGATATTTAGAAGCAAAGACAAAGAATTGTGGCACTCCTGGATGTGGCTCAAGCCCACTGTGAAACCTAGGTGGCTGCTTAGACATTCAGGCAGGTCCTCAAGCTGTCTACATTAAAACTAGAATGTCTTTAGCCCTGAAGCAGCCCAGAATAAGAAGGCTGTAAAGGTCATTAAAAGCCACCCACATCAGGGGCTGTAACATCTGTATGTGGTTCTGAACACTGAGCCTCTGCTTTTATTAACAGATAATTATATCCCTATTATTTAAAAGGGCGGGGGTGAGGTGAAGGGGGTCTAAAACAAACTTGGTTATTTTAAACTTTTTTGTGTCTTGAAATAATTTTAAGAAGCAAAAAGAGCTTTAATTAAAGGCAATTGCAAATGTCAGTTTAACGTAAAATTTTGCTCTTAAAATTTGGTTTAAAGAAAAATAAATGAGCAATGTTAAATTTTAATTATTTCAATATGCATGTTTTTGGTCAAGCTTTATTGAGGGGTCAGGGCACATTTAGTCCATGCCCTTTTATTATGTAAGAAAAATTGCTCTCTCAGAAATATGTGCTGCAAAAATGATCATGTGAGTAAGCTGTTAAAATATCTTTGTCTTTTACATAGTATATAATAGCATAACCCATATTCTAATTAGATGTAAAAAAAAGTAGTAGTAAAATGAGAACCAGTTTTGCTGTATTACTTTTCAGGTTATCAGAATGGATTTCTAGGAGTGGATTCTATTCTGCGTTTGATCATATGCACACCCACCTCTAACATAAGTTTCATCATTGCCAAGGAAACCACAGGGCTGTGTTAAATTTCCTATTTTATCATTTCTGGGTATTCTGGAATAAAATTTGGTGGGAGGAGAAATGGTATATGGTTAGCATATAGGCATATCTGTTTTTAATGAATGACATTTTGTTTGTGCTGGTAAGGGATAATGTGGGTTTTTGTTAAGAAAAAAGTCATTTTCTGAAAACTATGACATCTTTGGAATTTCTCATCAATACCTAACACACGATAAATATTTGCCATAAGTTTCTCTCTCTCAAAGATACAATACCTGTAACATTTTATATATTGCACATATTTCTCATTTTTTTAAAGAAAACCAGGCAGCTAAGCAAGAAAAACAATCACAGTTAAAATATAAAAATACAAAAGCTGGATCAGATTTTGTGCTGAGAAAAATACCAGGAAGTTAATACATAACTATCTTCATATGCTCATGTTTCTTCTTAATTTAATACAAAGTAAACTGAAATGCATGATATGGCTGTCTTTTTAATATATTTCTAAGGCTTTCTGGTTTATGTATAGTTAACACACACTTTTATATTTAAAGATTTTAATGATATTTTTTGTTCTTTAATATAACACTCAGTACTTAGGTTTATAGACTCAACCCTGTAAGTCAGAGGCTGTGGCTACAAGAGATGCTGACTGCACAGTTGTTACTGCAGTCATTTAGTACTAAATAAGTGCTCAGTAACTGGTACTACTGTACAATACACTGACTGTGCAGTAGAGTAGCATCGTATCATGCTTTGTGCCACACAATGATACTGTGCAGTACTAATGAGCTACTGAGCAGCCAGCATCTTGCATAGACATGGCCACTAGACCTCTAGACCTTCATAGGCATTCTGCAGGTGGTGCATCATAGAGATTATCCTCATCTTTATTTAAGAGTCACATTTACTTCAGTGTGCCTTAGATCTGCCTCTCGTACATTATCCCAAAATATGGCAAGAACCTACCTTTCCTTTCAGTAGGAAAGTTTCAGGAATTGAGTAGCTATCAGAACTAGTGTTTTAATTTCCACAGAACTGAAGCCTTTGTTATTCCATAGTCTCATTCCTAGAAAGTGAGCTATAGTGGGGAAATGGCTTACTTCCAGTAGTATAACTTGAGGTGAGCAAGCAGGGCACCAGCCCCAGGGTGCCAACCTAGGAGAGAAGCTGGAATTGCCCCCCACCCCCATGTAGTCTGTGCCCAACAAGAGCAGCCCCGCAACATTGCTCTTGCAGCAGCAGAAGTCAAGGCACAGATACCCTGCTGTTGCTGTATAAGAGCCACAGCTAGGGCACGTACACCATGCTGCAGCAGTGGTGGTGGCAGTAGCAGCAGGTGGGGACCATTGTGCGTCCCTGATGTAGGTACCCCCCCTCCCCCGAACCTCTGCACCTTTTATTTCTCTCTTTTCATATCATATTTTGGGAGACAAAGTCCTTAATAGAATTATGCATCTATGGAACAAGGTTTAACATTTAGCCAGAAAATTCACTGACCATTCATAGGGTTTGATTCTGTATTTTTTTCTTTCATTTTTCTCCTTTGTGCTGATTTTATTCTGCAGAACAGGGTTTTTTGTTTGTTTGTTTTTTCGTGAAATGTGAAGGTATCATTTTTGTGTCCAGAAAGGTTTCTTTTTCTTTTTGTCAAAATTTTGTGGTTGTACTCACTGTGTTATTTGGAGGCTTTTTTTTCCCATGGAAACTGTCCATTCTGGTGCCAGGTTGCAATTTGTTTTGTATAAGAAAGATTTTCAGTCACGCATGTACCCTACAGAACAAAAGTACAGAAGACAAAAATAAATGTGTTTCCAAAGGCAGGGATGTTTATATAAAGAGTTGCAGAAATGTGAATTATGGTAAGAATACAAATATCCTGTAAAGCCACGCTAACCACTTTAAAAGTTTAGTAAAAGAACATTTAACAGACTACCTATTCTTCCCCCAAAATGTAACTTACAGTACCAGTATTTTTCTGCACTTCTAAACATCATATCAAAAACCAAACTGAAGTAAGACAAATTTCTGAACCTGATTGAAAAGCATCAGTGCACTGTTTTGTCATCATGTTTCATTTTGTTACTGTAGAAATTTGACCATGAAATAACTGTGGAATGCTGACCTCTCACCTGTGCTAGGGTACTGTATACCTATATAATGCCTGTAACATGGCAAAATATGACTCCCTGCCCAAGAGAATTGGTATCCTAAATAGCTTTGCCAATCTAACAAATGCACACATTGATTTTTTATATGACTATAAGTAGCATTATTTGCATGCTTTACATTTAAGCCTTTGTACAGTTGAACACTAAGAAAAAAATAGAGTCCTCTTCTATCTTTATCATCAGTGATACAATTCAGCAATGCTCACCAAATAGCATGGTGATGCTGATGGTTGTTGAACGTTATTAATTCAATGGAAATGCAAGGTCAAAATTAAAACTCTTGCAGTTACTATATGGGTGGTTTAAGTCATAGTAACTGTGTAGAACAGCACTATCACCAGTGGATTCTGCTGCCTGAGTATCCCCTTTGTGTAAGGAAAATACTTGGTTTTCATAGGGCATGGCTTAGAGTAGTTACCCCAGCTCTGTCTCAGCCTCTGTTAAAAGGATTGTTGCCTGTTGGGAAAGACCATGATTTAGGGAAGGTCTCAAAGTCCCAGTGACACTTGACTGTTGAAGTTATGGGCAGCTGGACTGAAGGATGCAAAGATAACCGCATCCTGTCCTGAGTGCTGTGTTCTGCCTTGAGGAACTGAACCACCATTTCTATTACAGATGTAGAGATTTTGAATTTCCTAACTCTCCCTCTTTCCCCTGTTCTACACTTGTTATGCCATTCTCATCAGTTGCAAAACATAGACTTCTGGGCCAGGAGAAGTGAATAGAGAATATCTCAAGAGCCTGTCAAGCCTAGTTCTTAATTGACTCCAGGGGTCATGATTAAGCAATGGAATGTTTTCCCTCCTTTCTAGGGGAATCTATTGCCTCCACAGCATTCCTAGACCCTGCCATCCCAGGGAGTGAGAGCCTGAGTGTGTTTTGTTTTCACAATGGTTTAAATGATTGGATTTTTTGGACTGTACAGGAAGACTCTAAAGACTGAACTATCAATACTTACCCACATTTAGTGCTGTTTTCCATTCAAGCATAGCATGTTTTCAGTTCAATTCTGCAATGCCCCTTACTGGGTTCCAGAGGAGATCATCTCCACCATCCCCAGTTACTCAGACATGCAATAGAGAATGTAAATCCACCCACAGTGGCCATTTAACTTATATATTATACAATGAAAACAGTGCTGCATGTCAAAAGGGAAAGCGTTTCCTATTGTACAATACCTGAGCACATTTAAACAGGTTTTGCTAATGGAAATAGTATGGGAATCTGTCCAGATTCAATTAATAAGCAAATTTAAAGAAAAAGTTCACCAGATGAAGGGAGCTAGCATAAAGGACTCTATAGAATCCAAGTATCTGTTGGGGCAGTATGAGACAAGGGATAACAACCAGAGTTTGAATTAAAGATGAAAGGAAGATGGCAATATACAGTAGTGTAACAAAGGGGTGGATACCCCAGGTACCAAACACAGGCACCCACTTAGAGGGAGCGCAAGAACGATATCCACTGCCACTACCAGTCCAGTCCCTGCTTCCACTGCTGCCCCCCAAGTTATATATCTGGTGACAGATCATTATAAACAAACTAAACTTTGCTGCTTTGAGCCATCAGATGAACCACCCACAGTAGCTTGCACAAATGTTCACAGGATATTGTGCATTCCTTTCAAACACACCTTAATTGGGTTTTAAATGTGCCCATCGAATCTGATATACCCCTTGGGCTTCATTCTTTCTTGCCTGGGGCTGAATGGTTGAATAAGTGGTATAACATTTTACAAAAAAATCAAAAACTTCTGGCAAAAAAAAAAAATAAATTCATTAAATTCTGCAGATCAGTGACTTCAGCTCTGCCTTAAAAGAGGAATGGACTAGTTAATAATGCTGACAATATAAATTATCAGTACAAGGTCTAGTAGTCATTTTCAGGAAACTTAAAAAACAAATAAACGGTTTTCATTTCATATGAAAATGGTACTTTCTAATCGCTTTTTTCAAAAAAAAATTTGAAATAATTTTTTTCATTAAAAAAAGGTATTTCCCATTTTCTTTTACTTCTTACTTTTGTTTCCTTTCTGCTGGTAAAAAAGATGGGGGGGTGTTATATAAGATTGGAAAAGTCTTCTTTGTCTTCTTCCATTAAGAAACATGTTTGAACATTGAGTCAATGCAGGTTGTGCTCATTACTTATAGAATTTTGCCTATAAATTATCACTTCTTTGTTAGATTTGTTTTGGCTAATGTTACAAGCATTGTGCCTTATTCATAGCATTTAAGTGGAAGTACTTCTTCTCTTGGCTCACTTCAGTGTTCTCCCAGCGTGATGACTGGAGTTACTTTACACAGATGCTAGGATACATCCCAGTAAAGATCAGCAGTAAGCCAAAAAGCCCTGGAAATTTCTACTGGAAAAAGTGAGCTGAGTTAAAAATCTGTTGTAGATATTTGAAGTCTCCACCTGGCATTGGGAAAATTGACATGAGGATCTGAAAGAAAATAAGGCATTAATCCAGATAGCATAGGAGGGAAAACATGATCTTAATCCTAATTCCATTTGAAGTCAATGGAAATACTTCTATTTGGTTTCAATGGGCATTGAGTTGGGGCTATAATTCCTAAATTACTCTTAGTTTATGGAATCATTTGCACACACAAAAAGATTTCAACTATCTGTAGAAATCATTGCTTAAATAAATGGGACAAAGGCAGGAGCTAAACCACCCCTCTACTTCATATAGAAATTGGAATGATTGCTCTTAAATAAAAGATCAAAGGCTATAATATATGACAATAATATAAGGTGAAATGTTTCTTTTGTTAAAACTGACACAAACTCCTGTTTCTGATAGCTTGAAATCATAGCTTTGTGTAGTTTTCCCCCAAAATATGAATTCACCAAAATCCCAGTTGTATGCTAAAAAGCTTCACATAGCATATATCACTGCACTTAAATTACAGTATTTCTACATTGGATCTTTTATCATTTATTTGACTGAAAACAATTGTTTCTTCTTGAATAACAAATGTACCCTGAAGCACCTTTTTGTGTGTTGCACTATTAAGCTGACTACTAGGTTTATGACCTAAACATATGCAGGACTCAGTGAAAAATTTTGTTTGGACTGTAATGTAAAGTTACAGTAAAGACAGGGCATGCAAAATCAAAATGTGTGTCTAAGTCTGCATTTTACTGCACTCTGTTTAATCAAGAACATAATTTTAGGTATATATTTGTTTGATATCAGAATGAGGGACCTGGAAATAGTTACACTGCACCAATTCCCTTTGGCTTTTTGACAAACATGTTATTAGCAAGACATTTTTTACACTTTTTAACACATTTCTGTATATCAATGGTTGAAGACCAAAGAAACATCAAAACTCTAAAAAGGTAAATGAAAATGCAGACAGGAAGTAAAGGTTCTTTTATTTCTTTACCTAGTTTTAACTCTATAATGAACACTGTCAAAATCATTTCTCAGTCTATGAACATATCATCCCTGTCTCTTTTAACTTGGAAGTAATAATAAGCTAGATGCATGATTCAGTACAGGTAGGCACCATTTAACTTCTTCATGCATGCCAGCAGCTTCCTTTAGTTACTGTTAATGGCTATATTCCACAGTAATAAAGGGCCCAAAAACACCTTGATAGAAAGACTTAAAAATTACAGAACAAACAAAAATGATGATAATAAATTACTATGCTAAGTTCCTGAAATGATCTAAAGTGCACCGGGGCGGAAAAAAAAAAAGAATCCCATCGGTTTTTAATCAGGGCTTTAGTCATGAGTCTCAATTTTTTCCAATCAGGCTGCTTAAATAAATACCTAATTACAAATCAGACAAACTAAAAACACTAGACTTTAAAAAAGCAGACTTTAATAAACTCAGGGAACTGGTGGCCAGGCTCCCATATGACAGGGATTATAAATGCCAGACACAATAAAGCCTGTTAAAATGGTTGGTAAAGAAAGTGCTACAATCTTAACTCCAGTCTAACAGTGATAAGGGACACATGGCCCTACCCAGACATTGGTGAAGGCAATAAATGCTATCCTGTCTGGGGATTACTGGAGAAAGAATAAACAATGTCTAAAGCACAGCTTGCCATATAACTGTGACAGAAGAACTCTGATTCAGTAATTTAACATACGACTGTAGGAAAAGACAAAGCACTAGTTTCATATTTTAAAGAAGGTCACAAACTGAAAACCCTGTGTACTGTGCAAAGCTTCATAAATAACTTATGAAACTGTGTATAGCTTAGCATTCCAATGGTGCTGAATTATTAATAATGTCAACAGGTCTGTGAAAATGTCTTTTTATGCACATCTGAATGGGTTCCGTTTAATCAATTATGTGTGCTGGGGGGGTTGGGTGGTTCTTAAGCAAGGTACTCATAACAGCATCTTTACTGCGTTCCTATGCACCAACTTCAGTCTTTGAAAACGTAATTAGCTGCAGAACTCCTCATTCAACCGGTATGTCTGGCTGCTAAACTACATCTTCTAACTATCCATAGTGAATTCTAAACAGCCAGGATAAACAGCATCTGAACTGGCCCTTCAGCTGGCATAAGTTAGTCTTATGACTGAAAGGGATTTATAGTCCACAGCAGGCAGCATTCAAGCTGGGGTGGCCCTGTCAGAGCTTTCTGACTGCTGTCCACGATTCAGTTTTCTGGGAGAAGGAATAATAGGGAATTTGGAGCAGAAGTTGAAATTTGTGACCTTCTGTAACCCACCTTGGGTAATAAATAGTTTACATTTGTGTAGTGTAGTCATGCAAGGATTTTAGGGTGTTCTATAAAAAAATTGTTTACTTGGCTTTTAAACCATACCCCTGGATGTTAATCATTATTGTTATTTTGTTCCATCAAGGAGATGCCCAGGACACCAAAAACACAGTGCCAGACGCACACAGGAAGTGTGGGCTTCTCATCCAGTGACACTGGAATTCTGGTTTCTGAAGTCCAGCTCTGTGCCTTAGCTGCTTGACCAATCATTACTAATTCTCCTCCACAGTAAAGCCATGGGGATATTATTTAGAAGTGGCTATTTTATTTCCGGCCAGCCCATCATATGTGGAAATCAAAAAATTGTAAGATGATGTTTATTTTATGGTTTCACAAATTAGACCACCGTGGGCTATGTCCTTACTAGCCAAAAATATAAAGGAATTTAACAGACTGTCAGGCCTTGAAATTATATCTTCCTGGATACAGATAGTAAAATGTCTCTGAGAACAACACAACATCACTTTTACAGCAAAGTTCTAGCAAAATCTTTCCCAATCTATTAATTCTTATTTTGTCTAAGGGAAAAAATGAAAATCAGTTCTTTCGTTAAGTAATTCTTACACACCATTAAATCCTCCCTCATTTGTTAGCCTCTGTGATATACTTGTTAATAAGTTGTAAGCCTACACAAAGCATTAGAAATGTTTAGGGAGCTAAGTACATGGAAACAAAAATGCTAATATTTGGAGACTTTAAATGACTACTAAATAGGGGATGATATTTTTGGCTTTCCTGTTTCTGGTTTCTGGGGGACTTCTATGAACATGCCTGTAGCTGCCCCACCTTCAACAGCTCCCCGTGAAATCTACCCCACTCCCAAAATTGCTAACAGAACAGTGATTTTTTTCCTTTCATTGTGACATTATGGATCAAGTCATCGATTTTTTTTTTTTTTTTAAATGCTAGGAAATGTTTAAAGTGTTCCATTGTGACCTGGCTGCTTAACTATCCAGATTCTTTATATTCTACTTAGTTATTTCCATTACATCGTGCAAAATAACCTGACATCCTGGAAAATGTATCAACTACTCAGCACAGAGAAATGAAAAATCCTCGTTGCTGCTGGTCTTCATTATAGTCAAGAGACTGTACTCAATCGCCTTTTTGCCAGGTCTAGAATCTCAACCACAGTTATGGGAACAAGTTTCCATACCAGGCAAGGTATGTTAACATGACATCCCTGTTCTCTTATAGCTTGTATTCAAAGAGTATACTTCAAGATTTGCTTTACAAATGTCAAACACTTAATGTTGACCGTATCACTCCCTTGTGCATTACTGACTATGAAGCTGGTGTTCCTTTCCCATACTATCCCAATGGGCCATTAGGCTCAAATGGACCTTCTCTCTGATAAACACAGCTGTAGTCTGTGAGTTGTTTATTCACACAGGAGTGCAAGAGCTTTACCAGAGAAACAAGAAGAGAAATAAACCAAAGCTGGTCAAAGAAAGTACCAATTAACAACTGCAGGGCTTTATTATAATGGATCTGTAAGTGAGGCCTGGGTAAGATATGAAGCATATGTGTATCTCAGCTCTTGTGATGAGAGATGAACCCACCTGAGTGTACTTTCACTAATCCCACCATTTGGCTGAAGGAGGACTGCAGCAATCCATGGCCAATGCTATCCAGTAATGAGATCCAAACATGAGAGTTCATATGCATGGTCCTTTTCAGTTGGCAAGAGGACATAGGTCAGTGCCTATGGCCAAAATAAGTACAAGTAACTCATCTAAAGACAAAATAAATATCTAAAGGAACAGTTATTCTGAAGTAAAAATGATCTACTGTGTATTTCTAAGGGCCTTGTTACATATTGCACTTTGAGCTGCTCAAATGTTGATAGGTGTTAGTGCTAGCTCTAGTTTGGAGCAGTCACATGTTCAGGCCAGCAGGACTGAAAGATAAGAATTCCACCCCCTGCC
>NW_017728910.1:30575932-30651200 GCF_001723895.1 Crocodylus porosus | reverse complement strand
CCCATACACACTTTCCCTTCTTTCCCATTCTGAGCTTCCTCCCTGTCTCCAAGACTTCCCACTTGCATCCCCACCCTCCTACCTGGCACAAATTATTCAGCACTTAATATAGTTTTATTTTTAAAAACCTTAGATGATTACATTTTTACGTTGAATATTAAGTCTTTGAAAAATCTCATTCTGAACTCAACACATTATATGCTTGGTTCCAATTATCTTTCTATCTTAAACAAAACAACTGATTTTTAGAGCTACTTTATCACTTAATCCTTAAATAGAAAAGCCCCTTAGAACTAGAATGTGTGATGTGTCTTGAGCATCTTTTATGTTAATGACAAATTTCATGTAAAAAAATCCATTTAATCTCTTGCAGGAAATCTTTTGAGAATACCTGCAAAAAATAAAAAATTAATTGAAAAGGCAAATGTTCTGACACCAATTGCTAAAATATTTCCTCCTTTCTATGTGGATTTCATATCCTTTAATTCCGAATGCCCCAAAGTCAAAAGATAAGCTTGCGGCAATGTGTTCTGTTTTCTCTTGCCTAATAACACTTTTTATACCATATTTATCCAAATACAAAATGAGGTTTCCCCTTCCCTCCCCAGCTGGCACTGGGGGGAAAAAAAGGCCTGTGTCTTACAATTGCATACAAGGAAAACTCACTAATTACATAAACTGATGCTATAAGTAGCATACACTCAACAATGGAAACTAGTGGTAAAGTTAATTAAATGTAGCTAACAGTAACCATAACTACAAAACTAGGTCTGGGTCTGTCTATTCCTAAAAATATATGGTAGTGACCATTAAGGGCTGTCCCCCCCACTGCAGGCTCTTTTTCAAGTCATGGTGAGCCACTAGCCACTACATTGTAATCACTTTTACTTCTTCTTCCCTCCCACAGACTGAGCTTCACCTTTCTTTCCCATTTCCAATTATTCCTGTTTCTTCGCCTGCCTTAAAAGCTTGGCAAAAATCCCCAAACAGGGTCTCGAGTAGTTCATCCAGAATCTCTCTGTTGCCTGTTCTCTCAGCCTGGTACATATGATTAGTGTGGCTCCTCCCTCCATGAGATGAAGCCAAACCAGGTTGTCCTGTGCCTCATCTGCACATACATCTTTTGAAGCATCCCAGGACTTGTGATTAGAACACCTGGTTCCAGTCATGAGTGGGGGCTAATTAGCACATGGATCCTTTCTGGGGGGTATCTTGACTACATATAAAAGCTGACCTGTGAGGTAACCATGGTTTGAAATGCTGGTGACTCTGGTGGGGCCTAACCCAATGAACAATGTAGTAAATCATGAGCCTTTTGGCTTTGTGATAATATCATGCAGCGTTTCTACTACATATAAGTAAATATCAAATGCTATGCAAAAACATGTCTATGATATACCTGTACTAATACAAGCAACTGGTAAAAAAAAGGTGGGGAAGGCAGCATGCATCAATTCTGGATGGGTCCTATATGTAAATTGCTATAGCCATGTTTAGTTTCAATTTTATTGTTTTCAAATGTGTTCCTCATTTCTATGTGTTCAAGGAGAGCAGAGTCTGACAGTGAAGAGGAAAGGAAGAGGCTACCAAGGGAAAAAGTTGGGGAAAGCAATGAGTAATGAAGCAACTTGATCCCCAGATTTATTTTCCTTACTGTAGCAGTTGGAAGGGGACAAAGTCAAAGCAAACTTCCCATAATTAGATTCTTTACCTGAAAAATTATAAGAGATTTCTAATTTTTCTGTATATAGAATCCAATGATAGAGGGTTGTCTTTTAATCATATTTGAGTAATTATGGTATCTGCTACTTATAAGCTTTAAAGAAAACTTAGGATGGCTCATTTTCTTTGGTTCCTACCTCATTTTCAAAGGAAAGGTATATTTTTCATCAGATTTACACAAAGACAAAAGAGCTTTGCTTTGCAATTGGGGTTTCATAAGCAGGCACAGGTGTACACTGAATCCAAATATGTCCTAGCTGTGCAACTCACCACACAGTGTTGTCCTTTGGGTCCATAATCATATCTGGAAGAGGACCACTCAGAACTGTTTTGCAGTGCAAATTGTCTTCCACATGAAGAGATCTGCAACTCGGGGGAGGTGGGGAGAAGAAGGAAGGAGCTGTACCCTGATGTTCTTTCACAAATGACAGCATAAATCTGGAGTGTAAATGCATATTTGACCAAGAGCAGATTGATCCTACTGGGTTATAAATGAGTGTTTTAATTGTAGCTCTCTCTTAAAATCGTTTTCAATTTTTAGTATGCAATGGGTGAGGATTTCATCTTTCTTGGCTGTTGTTTGCATGCAATATGGAATAATAACAATGTATATCTTTAAAGCCCACAGAACATAAGTTTCCTTTCCTCCTCCTTACAAAAAAAATTTAGCTCTTATGTTGTTCATCCTTCACAGGTGAGACAACTGCATCCAGCAGGGGGAAATGGGAAAGAAACAGGGAGAGAGAAAAGACAATGGGGGGCGGGGGGGGAAGGGAAAAAAGGAGAAGAGAGAGAGAAGGAAGAGAAAGGAGGGGGGTGGAAGCTAGGTCACATGGGTATGTAGGTGACTTATAAGCCTGATCTTAGCCTTGAATAATCTGCTGCAGCAGGGGCAGGAAAACAATGAGAACTGGGTACAAGAGGTTTTCATTTTCCTGGCCACGCATTTCTTCATTGCTTCTGCTGTGCATTGCTGTTCAAAGGCCATTCTGGATTGATGACCTCCAGGATGGATGGTTGCAAGTGATTTGCTCCCACAACTCTGGGTTGATGCCAAAACTCTTTAGGAACACCTTTAGGATGTCCTCATAATGCTTCTTTGGTGCACTATGAGAGCATTTGACAGTTTGCCATGGAAGATTTTCTTTGGCAGAGGAGTGTAAGGCATTCTTGAAAGGTGGCCACCCATCCTAGCTATGCCAGTTTTAGTTGAGAGTGAATACTGGGGACAGCTGATCTTCCAAGTACCTTGGTGTCCTGAATCTTGTCCTGCCACTTGATCTTTAGTATATTTTGCAGGCAGTACAGGCAGAAGTGGTTTAGTTTCTTGACATGACACTGGTAGGCAGTCCAGGTTTCACAGGTGTAAAAGAGGGTCAGGAGAATGATGGCTTTGTAAACTTTCAGTTTCATCAACATTCCAATGCCTCTGACTTACGGAGAGTGACCAACTTACGGAGTCTGCTGAAGGTCATGCTAACTTTCACTAGTCTCAGGTTAACTTCATTGTCAATATGGACAGCACCGGAGAACATGCTGCCTAGATAGACACACTTGTCAACCACCAACAGCTGTTGGCCTTTAACTGAGATGTGTGGTTCCTAGGGTGTTGTGCCAGGTGCATGTTGAAACATCACTTCGGTCTTCTTCATGTTAATAGTGAGTCCAAAGTTATCACAGGCTGATGCGAATAGGTCCATGGACCATTGCATGTCAGTCTGTGAGCCTGCACATAGTGTACAGTTGTCAGTGAAGAGGAAGTTGTGAAGCATGACTGTCTGGACTTTGGAGATTGCTCAGAGCCTGCACAGGTTGAAGATGTCTCTGTCAAAATAGTACCTGATCCCCATAACAAGATCATCATCTTGATAGGCATCCAACAGCATGGCAGAGAATATCATGCTGAAAAGTATAGGTCTGAGCACACAGCCCTGCTTGACGCCATTTGCAAGGATGCATGCCATCATGCTGTCATGGAACTGTCAAACCATGATGATGAATTTTCCGGGGCATCCATACTTTTTCATGATTTCCCAGAGGCCTTTGCATTTTACTGTGTCAAAGGCTTTGGTTAGGTCAACAAACATGAGAAGGTTGATGTTCTGTTCCTGGCACCTTTCTTGAAGCTGCTGGGCAGCAAACACCATGTCAGTGGTTCCACATCCTTTTCTGAAGCTGCATTGGCTCTCAGGCAGTAGGTTGTTTAGATGGTCAGTCAGCCAGTTGAGGAGGACTCTCACGAGTATTTTGCCAGGAGTTGAGAGGAGGGAGATACCCCTGTGATTATCACAGAGTTGCCAATTTCCCTTCCTCTTGTACAGGTGGACAATGGAGACATTCTTGAATTCTTGAGAGACTACTTCCTGTGTCCACATACTAGAGAAGATCTCAGTTAGTTTCTCCATGAGATTTGTAGACCTCCACTGGAATCGTGCTGGCTCCAGGAATCTTGCCACTTGACATTTGCTGTATGGCCTTTTGGACTTCCATGATTGTAGGTGGAGCTTCAAGCAGGGTGTTGATGGCAATTTGAGGCAGCTTGTGTATGGTGTCCATGTTGAGATCTGATTATGGATGGCACACTTCAACAAGGATGTGGTGCACTTCAACAAGGATGTGGAAAAACTTGAGAGGGTCCAGAGAAGAGCTACCCATATGATCAGAGACTTGCAAGGCAGACCATATGAGGAAAGGCTAAGGGACTTGGTCCTTTTCAGCCTAAAGAAGAGGAGGCTGAGAGGGGACTTGCTCACAGCTCACTACATCAGGGGAGTACATCAAGATCTCACTGAACAACTGTTCACCATGGCACTTCTGGGGAAGACCAGGAGTAATGGATACAAACTCCTGGAAGACTTCTTCAGGCTTAATTCTAAGAGAAACTCCTTCACAGTCAGGATGCCTAGATTGTGGAAAAACTCCCTCCAGAGGTGGTGCAATCATCGACCCTGGAAATCTTCAAGAGGAAACTGGATAGTCACCTTGCTGGGGACACCTGACTCCCAGTTGTCTTTCATGCCTAGAGCAGGGGGGCTGGACCCAATGATCTTGCAAGGTCCCTTTCAGCCCCTAACAGTATATGAATCTCTGGAGGATCCATGCCTTGTCAGTTAGCACCATGGTCCCATTGGCAGACAGCAGAGGAGAGGATCTGAGGACCTGTGGACCATAGACAACCTTTAGGTCATTGAAAAACTTCTTTGCATTGTTTCAGTCAGCATAATGCTGGATCTCATCTGCTTTGTTCTTCAACCATGTGTCCTTCATCCCTCACAATTTGCATTGAATGGTCTTCCATGTTGAGCTCTAGGCATGTTCTGCTGACACGGACTTATCATAGAGGTAGGTTCTGTGGAGACGTTGTTTCTCTTCCAGCAGTCATTGCATCTCCTCACCATTTTCATCAAACCAGTCCTAGTGTCTGTGGATGCTTGGTCCCAGGGTCTAAAGATCTGCAGAGTATATGGCTTCATGAAACCACTTCAAGTTGGCTTTGGTGGAGTTAGAATAAAGCGGTGTAGTGTGAAGCTCTCATACTTTTATGGAAATTGAATATTAAGCTTTCTACTAAATTTTCAGCATTGTCAAGATATCTTGCCTGCTTTTGAAATGTGCATTTGTTTTTCTTCACCTTTATTAATTACAAAAAAACCCCAAAAAACAAAAAATGAAGAAAAATTCCTTTGGCAAAAATAATTTAGGTAGACTCCAGATTATAGATATATCTATATGTGTATCTATTAATTTGCAAATTATGAAAACACGTAGGCCAGGTACAGATATTGCATATAAATTGGCATAAGTGATCAGAAACTGGTCTAAACCTGTAAGAGGATAGGAGTTCAGTGCACACAAACTGGTTTAAAACTGAAGGAACCCAGTCTAAGATAGACCTGGATGGATGCAATACCAGGCTTAATCAGTCTAGGTTAGACTGGTCTATCAAACATTTGTACTAGATCCACTCCAACTCAAGTTAGGTCACAGTCCACTGGCATCCCAGGTGCCTCTGCAGCTCCCCCAGTCCCTCCCTCTCCCCACCCTCCTTGAATAGAGGTGTGTTGGAACTCAGCTCCCCCTCAGCTGCTCTGAGCTGTCCGCCACATGCAGGAGGGAGGGAGTGTCTGTAGCTCTGTATTTTTCTACCTTTATAAAATGTCCCCAGGTGGCAGGGGGAATGGGGATGATAGAACTGGGCAGGACAGGACAGGCAGAGTGAGCCAGTGACATCTGTGGGCTGCTGTGCCCTATGTGTGCAGGGCCCAGCAGAGACATGGTATGGGTTGCAGGAAGTAGAGCTGCAGCCACCACCTTCCGTGCTGATGCCACTGCCACTGCTGCTGTCATGGGCACTTGGAGGGGGTGGCTTCGAGTGTGTGTCCAGCTTTGCAGGGCACTGCTGCTGATGCTAGCACTGGCAGTTGGCAGGGCATAGGTCTCTGGTCCTTGGGGAGGCAGGAGGTAGCCATGCCCTTGCAACTGCAGGGGAAAGGGCTTCAGCCAGAAACTTGATGCTGGCTCTGGAGTGGGTAGGAGGAGGGAATCCTTTGAGCCCTTACTGGACAGTCCTGGGGCTCAAATGGAACTGAGAGAGGGGAGGGACACTCTGCTCCCTGCTGACTGGGTTTAGAAATTCAGGGTGTGCTGCTGGCACTGCCTCCTGCCCAGCAACTTGTAAGCTCCGTTCTCCCCCCGACCTGTGTCCTGCCTGAGGTAGACCCCTATGTCCCCACCCCAGACAAAGCCCAGAGACCCCCATGCCACCCCAAGTAGGGGTGAGCATACCTTCCTCTTCTGGTGTCTGCAACTGACAGCTGCCTGATAGATGACACAGCAGTGGAAAGAGGTGCGTGTCCAGCAGCCACGCAGGGTGGATGCCACTCTGCTGCTTTTGGCTGCTGTCAGCGGTTGCAGGCATGGTGGGAGATGTGCAAGAGTGTCTGCAAGCTGCTGGCCTCAGCTAGTGGAGACATTCTTTGTGCCCGTCACCCCCTGAAAGGTAAACTTGTGTTCTGTTCACTCCTGAATTAGCATACTCAGCTTGGAGAAACCCGTGTATATTTGTTTGAATCTGCCTCAGGCTTTTTGAATGTCTGCACCTAGCTTTAAATGTGAAAGTTGAAAATTGGATTGTAGTAGTTCAAAACAATATCAATGTTCAGAAAGGTTTAGCACAATCCATTGTTTTTTAACTTTGCTATCACCATGTATTGAACCTTTTTGAGTGCTTGAGACTCTCTTTTGAATCTAGTCCTGAGAGTTTTACCATTGATGTCAATGGTGGCAGGATCAGATTCTGTTTTTCGTTCAGAGTCCAATATTTGGCCTAGGTAGTACACTTGCCAAGAGTTCAGAAGGTTGTGGGAAGAAGGCCCAAGAGAAATCCAGGCCTTAGAGAAGCTGGGGGTGAATTCAGTCCAATACCTATGCAAGGCACCATCACAGCTCAGGATGCTGGTATGTGTGGGGACTCATTCACATCTACCCCATCGCACACATCTTGCCCCCTTGTGAAGGGGAATTGAACAAAAGCAACTGCCTGAGGGCTCTCCAGAGTTGGAAAAAAGGTTTTGTGAGTGGCTTTATGTACTGTAACTTAAACCATATCACAGTGATTGATGCCAGTAAAAGAGTTTATAGCTGATAAAAGAGCTGAATTGATCTTATTTTGAAACTTTTCTCTTTTGATTTTATCTGAGCACCAGAGACAGAACCTCCTTTCACCAGCATTGTTTGTGTAGGTGATAAAAAAGTTAAGTCTTGGAAGGTTGTGTACAGACATATGCCAGGTCATTTCAATGCAAATTTCGGTTGTAGAATGCATTCAGATAAGCCTCTCTGTTGCAAATAGCATGTATGCCATTTGGCACAATGAGAATTAAATCACATTTTTTTTCTCCCTGTATAATAAGATTAAAGATGACACCCTGCCTGATTCTGTATTTTCTAAGTCAGGTTGAACTGAAAAAAAGGCTACAGTTAGAGATAAATGATGGAATTTGGAAAGCCAAAAGAAATAAAACAAAGAAAGAAAAACTAAGTTTTGAGTGGTAAAGCTAGGGATGTGCAAAGTTTCCTTTTCACTTAAAAGCAGTTATTTTTAATATAATATGCTTGATTGATTAATTTATCTTTTCTTCCTATTTTTGCTGTTCAGAAGGCACATGCAGAGAGAAATACTTATTGTATAAAAAATAAAAGCCATTAGCATTTTGTAATCAGCTATTAGATTTTGGCATCTTATTTGATATTATTTTATTTATTTAAATACCTTAATGGAAAACAGTTCTCTAAATGTTACCATGCCATGTGATTGCTTAAACCAGAACACCTCACCTTTTAAATTTAGCAATAGACCCAGCAGCAATGTGTATGCATGAAGCTGATTGGTTTTTACCATCTTTTCCTGCAGCCAGCTCACTAATGAGGACTTGGCAACAAGCACATTGTCCCTTGAATCTTGTTAAATGGGCACAGTATGGCCTGTTAAAATATAACCTCAGGACTTGGGCTCATACACTAGGACCACACTGTAGCACGTTAACTAAGATTGTGTTTCACTATAAGCAGTTCTTTTTCCAATGAAACTTTAAATTACATTCCTGCCTTGCCGCTGCCTCTCTAGGCAAGTCATAATGATCCATTGGCACTTTAATGAAAATGGATTTAACTCAGTGACATAGTCAATGATTCCTCTCTCTACATATGTGAAGCCATGCTGCAGTTATTTCTGGATGCACACCTACAGTTATTGATCCTGATTCTAGACCTCCTAAGTCTATTCTTTGGCACTAAGCACACCTAAAACTTATTTAACCATCTACATGGAAATTTTCCCTTCATGCCATATTTACTACACTAGGACATCAGAGAGAACACTAGGAGAAAAGGTATGAAGCAGTCTTTCCTTCAAGAAATCTCTGCCTGTAGAACAATCCCTTTGGTGCCACTTGGGGCATGAGTATCACTGAACAGTTGAACAGCCTTGCAATTAGCTTAAATTATGTTTAGCAGGGCAAGCCAGCTCACCAGTAGTCTCAGGGATTGGGGATATACAAAGATGCCTTAAAAAAACCTTTCCCCTTCAGCCCATCTTGCTCCATGTCATAGTGCTTAGCACAGATCTGACATAACTAAGGCTCTGATCCACTGTTTTTTCACCCTAAGGCTGGGTCTGGTTTTGACAGTATAAACGGGAAAGTCCACCTAGTGGAAAGTCCACCTTGTGGCAAGGTTGTAAAAATGTAAGGTGACAACAATGTCCATTCTACCAGCCAGAGCTATGCAAAAGAAGATGGTTGTGGCTAGGAAGAACATATGTTCAGGGCCCCTGCTGGGACTCACTGGTTTAGCTATTATCCAGAATATAGAACAGCCCTTCTACTGTAGTGGAGCATTCGGTGAAGTGTGAACACCAGCTTACCTTCCTTGGAAGTGAACCCCCAGTTACGTGCAGTGGATTTTTCTACTCATAGTTGTACCCATTTTTACATTGTGCAGTCAAGTGATGTTGAATGACACATCAGACATTATTGATTACACTGCATAATTAGGGCTTGCCCAGCAACAGGCCCAAAGCTTGCTTAATCTCTCTCTCTCTCTTCAAAGCAATGTTCTGGATTCAGTTATGACTTCTTCATTTGGATCCTTTTGTTTATTTCTACAGTATAATTTAAAACCTTATAACTTCCTCATTAGATGCAAAATTTATTTTAAATGTATAAGATTTTAGGGTTCTATAAGCAAAACTTTACATACTAGGTCCTTTATAATAACTACAACACATTGCAGCTCAGTTTAAACATTTCCCCTTATACTTTATCCTCAGAAGATAGATGAAAACAGGAAAAGTTAAATGGTTCAGGAAATCATGAGAGACTCAGAGCAAAATAATGCTTTCTTTTAACCTGATCTTCACAAATTGACAATATGTTTTATCACCAAACCTCATTTCACTAGGAATGTAGGGTTCAATTCACAAGTCAATGGAACATGGAATGGCCCTATATAACAGATGTTTTGTGGGGAATGGACAAAGAATTAGGAGACAAGGGACTTTCCTTCCTAAATCTTGGGCCTCCCATTTACAGAAATGGAGTAATCAGATTTTTTAATGTAGTTTAGCATTATACATGCATAGCTGTTTCTCAGTATAGATAGTTATACAATACCACATCTGTCATTTGTTATAGCATATATTGTTGGGACCACACACATCTTCCCAATAATTCAGTGCTAAGACCTTAGGCAAACTGCCTCTGGTACTGCAGTATAATTTCCTGTGGCTCAGAGTGTATAAATAGTACAGTGAGAAGATTTACATTTCAGGATTATTAGATATGTTCCAAATTTAACAGTTCTGTGACAGCAAGTTGAGGGAAGAGCCCTGCTGTAGCCAGTGGGAGGTGATTTGGGGAGCATCTTGGGAGAATGCTTATTAATTCTGTGTTTCTGGCTGACAGATGCCCATTTTAGACCTCGCAGCTAGATCTTGAGGGAGTCTACTTGGTGCTCTTGTCTTCCGACAGAGCTCCCTGTCTGTCAGCGTGATTCTTCCTTCTGCGTAGAGGCCTGGATTGCAGATATGACAAGGCCTCTTTATGCTGCTATAGCAGGGATGTATGGCCTTAGAGTTTTTTAAGCCAGACCCCTAGGAATATAAAATACATTGGAGCACCTTCCCAATGAACCTTCCCAGGCCTGGCATAGGGAACAAGCTAAGGGCCCCAGTAAGGCTGTGCAAAGCTTCAGTCCCTGATCCGATTCGGCAGAGATTCAGCCTGATTCAGTGGCTGAATCTCTGAATCCAAATTGAATGTGGAGACCCTTTAATCTCTCTGAATTAAATCGGAACCCTCCAAATCAATTCAGAAAGATTCGGAAAGATTTGACGATTTGGACATAGACACAGCTTTAAATGTTTTTTCTACATACCTCAACATATGAGGTGTCTTGTGAATGTTGTGATGCTGAGGTGCATGGAGCATCCCACAGGAGTGTGGTGGGGGGGTCCCCAGCGCGCTTGGCAGCAGACCTGGAAGTGGATCAGGAGCACTTCCGGTCCAATTCTGGGTCCAATAAGGAGCACGCATGGGTGCCTCCCTGTGCCCCTCCAACTTGATGACTGGTGCCTCCTGGGTCTGGGGGGGCACCCAGGGTGCCCCTATGGCTGATCGCTGAGCCAGAGGAGTGCTGGGGTGCCACCTGGCACTCTCCCCAGCAGACCTGAAAGTGGACCAGAAGTACTTCCAGTCACCTTCCAAGTTCACTGCTGAGCACACAGAGCACTCCCCCGCTCTCCTGTGGGATGCTCCATTTGGCCCAGCATTGCAGCATTCACAAGCCACTCCTGATACCTTGAGGTCAAATCCAAATCAAATACGGCTCGTTTTGCACACCCCTAGCACCAAGTGTGAACTTCACTATAGCTGTTCTCTCCTTGCTAGCATTAAGGGAGAATAAATTAGCTTGACTTCAAGGTAAGGTAGTCTTGAGTAATGTGTTACTCATACTGCACAGTCTCTAAGTTAGAGCAGCTGTAAGATTCCACTTGGGTCTGAAACAAAATGGAGCTTAAAATACCCTTGCTCCTGAGTCTCTTCCCCCTCCAAACTTTCCAAAAGTGCAAGAATGTGGTAACTGAAAACCAGTCCTAACATTTCCTTCTAACATCATTTCTGCTGCCACATAAAGCTATTGGTATTAGACATGTGGATTAAACCATCAAAAGGAAGGGAGGAAATTATGGGACTGGGTGACTGTTGGTGATGTGGCTGTGCCTTTTTTGAACTACAGCTACACTCAGAACTCTGCATTCACTGTGCAGATGGAGCAGGGCCTGGGATGTGTTTAGGAAGGGCATTTGTAGTCCAGCCTGCCTTATTCTCTCCCCAGAACTTATTTTCTCTATGAAGATGAACAAAAACTCTTGAAACAAGGAGAAGAGAGTCATTACTGTATCTTCTAAACTGAGATCTTTTGCAACATACCAACAAGATGTTAGGAAAAATATTGCATGTGACATCATATACAATATAAAGAAATGACTGGTAGTGCTCTTATGAAAGGTAAGTGTCAGTAGTATTTAACACAAAGACAACTATCATTTTATGTTTGAACAGGTTGGGTGAATAAGTGTCAGACAGCTACCTGGTGCTAACTTTGCCCAATGTGAAAGATTACAAAGAGCAATAGAAATGATCACCATTACATCTCACAAGGTGGCTGTAGTCAACACATTTATTCACATCTCTGCTCTTGTTTTAAGTCATTGGAGCAACTGTTAAATTTGGAACATTTCTAATAATCCTGAAATGTAACTCTTCTCACTGTACTACTTATACAATCTGAGCCACAAGAAATTATACTGCAGTACCATAGGCAGTTTGCCTAAGGTCCTAGCATTAAATTATTGGGAAGATGTGTGTGGTCCCAACAATATATGCTATATAACAAATGACAGATCATCTGGTATTGTGTAACTATCTATACTGAGAAACAGTTATGCATGTATAATGCTAAATTACATTAAAAAATCAGATTACTCCATTTCTGTAAATGGGAGGCCCAAGATTTAGGAAGGAAAGTCCTTTGTCTCCTAATTCTTTGTCTGTTCCCCACAAAACATATGTTATAGAGTGCCAAGTGGTCAGAATCCACACAGGGCAAGTGGTAGAATTGTATATCTCCCTTTATCCTGATACTGTTCATAAAGTTGAGTATACAGAAGTGAATAACTATTGTTCTTTAAATTGTTCATCAAGTGCTGTTTGCAAATGGTCAGTATCCAAAATCTGAACCATGCTTGCAGCAATGGAGAACACCCATGCTGAGGATTTTTCCAGGGTCAGGGAGTAAATTAGTTCTTGGTGGATGAATCGCACTGCATGTTTCTTTGCCCTGAGTGGATGACCCAAAGATTTCAGAAGTATGTTTTCTGTGTCAACTCAACAAATGAAAACCATTCTTCACTTAAATATCCCCATTTTGGAGAATATTCTTGCTTTACGATATCTCCAAAAATCTACTGCAAAATGTATGCTGACCTTAGACAAAGCCAATTAGCATGGTTATTCAAGTGAGTCATGATAGAAATATATTTGTTCCTATTCTTCTGGTTCTAAGTGGAGTATCCAAATAGGTGACCTACCTGGTATTGGTATTTATATAGTTAATGTGGAGTAGTATCTATAATGAATACACAACTTCCATGAAGATAAGGCTCCAGGCAGATATTACACTTGAGATTCAATTCATCAGTTAATCACATTTTAAAGTGTAAACAGTCACATGACCAGTGGATCAATTACAAAATATTTGTAATAACTTTGTGATGGGTTTCCACTGTACCTTAAATTGAATGTGTGGAAGGGACTGCCCCAAGGCTTGAATCCTGGAGCGGTCCCAACAGTCAGCTGGCAGGGACTACATGAGGATATGAACCCTGCCAGGCAACAACCATCTGATCAGGATTGCCCCAGAGCAATCCCAACAAGCAGATCCTGGTTAGGATTGGGACTGCCTTGAGGTTCCAACCATGGGGCCATCCTAATTTGCTGTCAGCTGGCAAGGACTACACTGGGATTCAAGTCTCAGGGTGTTCGCTGCCATCTGATCATCAGCTAATCAGATTGCACTAGGACTTGAATCCACAGTGCAGTCCTTGAGTATTGAGTGCAATCTCAATTAGCTGATGATGGCAGATTGAAACCACCCCAGGACTGGAACCCTGGGGCAATCCAGATCCTATTCAGGATCAGCTGAAAGGGACTGTTCTCCAGCTTGAGCTCCAAAGTGTTCCTGATCAGCTAATCACAGGCTTGCAGTAACTGCCTCGTAGTTCAAATCCTTGGTGCAGTCCCTGCCAGCTGACAACGCATTGGGATGGTGCTGAGGTTCCAACCCAGAGCAGTCCTGATCCTGCCAACAATCAGGTGATCATCAACCAACTCCAGGGACCACATGAGGGCTCAAACTGGCCTTGTGGGTCCCTGGAGCCAACTGGCAATCAGCTGGGTTTTTTTAAACACCCAACTTTCTGTGCAGAGGGAGCCTAGGATCATGATCACCAGCAGTATGGCATCATTGGCATCAGATCCCTGATCCCATAATTGTGCCTCCTGCATGTTATGAGGAGGCATGACTGTTGAGATCATGGACCAGATCCCACTGCACCTTCAAATGAACATATATGTCAGGGGCCTGCATATCATCAAATTACCGCCTTTCTTTCTTTTATTCTTTCTTTTTTATTGTCCTTTAATTTCTCTTCATTTTTTCCCCGTTATTCTTCTTTCTTTTACCATTAGCTTGTTCATCCTCAGATTACAATTGTTTTAAAAGGCTTAAAGCAGGGAGAGTCACAACTGGGATTCAAATAAACTGGTACTTGTATCCAAATCTCCTTGAGGATTTTTCATATCTAACAGACATCCAGGGCCATATTAACACATGGGCAAATTAGGTACATGCTTAGGGCCCTGAGCTGTGAGGAACCCCAGTCCTTCCCTCAGTGACAGTGGTGTGAATGGCTCCACCCACCTCTCTTCCTTTCCCTTCCCTTCCCTTCCCCTCCACTGGCCGCACCGCCATGGTGGCTGCTTCCTAGCGGCAGCTCCGAGCCCCATTCCCCATGGGCAGCAATGCTGGGGTGGGGAGGGCAGTCTCGACCAGCCCAAGGCCCACAAATTTGTTTGCCTAGGACCCACTAAAGGGTTAATCTAGCCCTGCAGACCTCACCATTTTCATTCATTCCTCACGCCTAGTAAATTAACTGGGTTTTGTGTCATCGAGTCTGTTCTCTGCTTAGCCAGTATTCTTTGATCATAGCTCACGTAGTTCATTAGTGGATAGAATCTGAAACTGACTTTCTGTTGCAGTTTTTGATGTAGAGATAATAAGACTATTCTCTTAACAAAACTGCATTGAAATGCAAGAAGCACTTCAAGTTACCCTTAGAAAATTGCTTATTGGCGCTCTCTAATTGGAATAACTCACAGTCTAAAAAGATTTATCTTAGTGACCTACATTTCATCTCTAGTGTCTGTGATTTAGGATTTGATAAATCTTCTTAAAATTATAACAGCAGTGGCAAAAAGTTTCTTAAATTGAACTCATTTTATAGACAAGTCCCAAAGGGTTTTTCCAGGTGCCACAATCTTCTGATTTTCCCTAAAATCTACTCAAGAAAAACATAAAAATTCATGAAAATTAACTTTTTTTAAAGCATATTGAGAGTGCATGTGTGCACACACACACACACACATGCATGCACATGCACATACACAAACACTGTTGTCAAAGAAACAATTAGTAAAGATTCCTGCTAAAATAACCTTATGAGGCATGGTTCTAGTAGAGTTGGGAGGGGCAGGCACAATTTACAATGTAAAGTCACCACTGGAATAAATGAACTAGGTACTTTTTATTATATAGCTATAAATAATAAAAGCAATTGTCTATTAGAGGTGATAAATTAATTAATTATTGTTATAAATGGTTTGGGCACTTTACATTCCAAAAATACCTACTTTCTCACAACAAACACTTAACACACATAGAAAAAGTAACTTGAAACAAAACCCCTTTTGATTTTTCTCTATTGCTTGCTATACAATATTAATATCTATGTTGCCATTTCTACAAAATGTCTATGAAATCTGCTCAGGTTTAGATTTAGCTTAGGACTAGGGAAAACTGGAAGTTTTGGACTGCTCTGTGCATACTTGAAGATAGTTTAGAGAGATTATTCAAAATGGGGCAAACTTGCAAGATTTCTGCCATTTTTACCTCAGACAAGTTCTCAGGAAGGGGAGCCAGTAGAATTAATTATATCTGCTACTTTAAAATAAAGTGCACATCGAAAGTGGCCCTTAAATGAGTTCTTCCAACATAAAACTAACATCAGCTATATCATTAAACATTTCAGTTCTAGTATGTTAATTAGGCCTCATTGTTCAGACTGTTTTATGTCATATTTGGTCTTATTAGCCCTCCAGAGAAAAGTATACTCAGAACTGCATCTAAAAGTAATGAAATCATGAGGAATTTTCTTTTGCATTAACCTGTTTAGTTATCTTCCATTTTCTGCTCTCTCTCTCTCTCTGGTCACAAGAACTGAAGAATCTGACACATTTAAACAAACAATAAAATAGGCTGCCAGAGCTAGCTGTCACTAATTCTTTCACTGCTTTTTGTGAAGTGCATAAATTGCATGTTGTAAAGTTGAAGCAAACCCATGGATGTGATTTACTTGAAGGACACCAGAGATAACATTTCTGCAGAAAGATTTGCTGCCTGTACACTTGTGATTCAAATACTAGCAGGGAACGTCCACACATACAGGCATGCACACTTGCAGCAGCTCAAATAGGAATGGCATAAATTTGAGCTGGGGATTTTTGTTTCCCAGACATGCACTTTGGTGTGGGGAAAGTTGTGCCACTTAGGACAAAATAACCCTGCCCAGGGGGAGCTGGATCTGCAGCCTGAGGCCAGCACCTGTGCTCTGTTTGCTCTGCATGGGCAGGCAGCATGCTGCAGCATCAGGGCAAGAGGCAGGCATAGAGATGCTCTGGCTGGTTACCAGAGCATCTCTTCAGAAGACTCAAGCCTCTGGTTGCCTTAGGGCACGGTCCTGGACCCTGCCCTGCCCCACTTTTTTTCAGGGGAGGCTAAGAAGATTGATACTTGAAAATCCAGGTATCAGATGTTGAGCCCACGCTGCAAATATGCAGTGCACTGAACCTTTTTTTGTTCCCTGCATGCCCCTTGCTGCATGTCAAACTGCTTTGAGATGTGGCGAGAGGCACATGCAGGCTTGTCTGGAAGTGCTCGTAGAGGCTAGTAGTTGCCAAACACAACTTTTTAGACCTTATGGGTTGATCACAAATGTGTTTCCTGTCTGGGTGAATCACAAAGGATCTTGCTGAAATGGTTTTCTTTCTTCTAATATGTAATGGAATTTGCTTCATTCTATGAACTCCGACTATATAGGAGGCTTCCTTTAAAAGCACTGTTGACCTCCATTCAGCAAGTTTGCTTTCAAAGGAGGGGCCACACTATTACCCTCATATAAATATGAGGTTATTGTGTTGCTCTGTGAATGCTCAAAGAAAGTTTTGATTTCTATCTAGAATTTCGGGGGGGGGGGGGATAGCCCAGACACTCAGGTGTTAGTCAGGGAACTTAGAGACCAATAATATTTCCTTATCCTCAGCCCAAGTCCCCCTTAAATTACATGAGCCCCAGCAGAGAATCAAGATGTGTGTACAGTAATATTTTTTTGTATCCTAGAAATATTTTTTCCCTGATAAAAGTCAGAATTCCAATCAGAGTATTTTTTCTCTTATTTTTATAATGTAATTTTTATGGTCAGGAGATATTTTCATCATTACAGTAAAAGTTCTGTTATCTGGCATCTTACAAGCCAGCATGCTCCACTAACCAGCATGCTGGCTTGTAAGATAAATTGAAACCGGAAGTCCCCACAATGGCACTTCTGGTTTTTCTGAGCCCCAATGGCTCAGAGCAAAGCAGCCTGTGCTGCCGAGCCCCCACGCCCCAGGCAGTGCGGGAGAGGTGGCTATGTGGCAGGACACCCCGGACACAGCAAGAGAAGAGGCAGCCGGTGCTGCTCAATTAACTGGCATATTTTGTTATCTGGCATCCCCCATTCCCAGGGGATGCCAGATAACAGAGCTTTTACTGTATATATAAAGTTACAACACTAGGTCTGGTTCCTTGTATTGTTAGTATTCACTAGAAGATATTATCTAATTTTACTTGCAATCATTTTAATGAGAGAAAAAATAAAGTTTCTTCTAGAGGTAGTTTATTTTGGGCACCAAATAACCTTTAGGACTATTGGCATACTATCCTTTTACTACTTTTCAGTAGGCTTATTTTTTCATCAATCTGACAACAGTCAGAGACCTAGGACTTTGCAAGAGGATTTAAAAGATGCTGCTTTAGCACAGAGGATGCTGAATATCTACACAGTGTGATCAGACTAAAAGTTCAAAATACAGGTGTTTTGAAAAATATGCCGTTGTGCTCTTGTGTTCTTTAGCCTTACAATCAATTCTGAACTAGCTGATGTGTCCAAGGCCTTACTGAAATGAAAGAACAGCAAAAAATTCTAGGAAATGGTGAACACGTGTAAACAAGATGCTACATTGCCATGCTGATGGGCTATGTTGATGTAGCTCGTAGCTACAGTGACATAGTATTGGCAGACACAAACGATGATGCCAGTGCTTTAGCAAATATGACTTTAGCAAGTACTAAATGACTGCGCAGTAATAACTGTGCAGTCAGGTGCATGTGTAGACAGTGTAAAGCAATGGTGTTAGTTCCTAAGTTTTACTAATGTTAAAAGGAAAGTATGTAGATAAACAAAGTAAGTAAATCAAACAAAATAAAACCTTCTGGGTACCACTAAACTAAAAAGCTCCAAATCCCACATATAAAGCCTTGCTAGGAAAATCTTATAAGCCACATACTACAATGCCTTTTGTTCTTGAAGAATCCCATAAGCCCTCACAGGGTAATGAGTGCACTGGTATATACAGCTGTCATCTAAAGTTTACAAACTCTGTGCAAATACTGGTTTTCTAGTTCCAGGCTAGGAAGATTCCTTTTGCTACAGTGGGTGTTTAGCAGGTAGGGGATCTCCCATTTAGGCTTAGTGACTAGGATTTCTCCTAATGAGTACCTGTGGTCAGGGTGCTCAGAGTGGGGAGTGCTGGAGCAGCCCAAGATATTTTTAGGGAGAGGCCAAGGTTTGCAGCTGTCTTTTCTGTTGGGGGTGTACAATTCTGGGAGCTATGTACAGGCCAAAGGTAGATAATGCAGTCCAGGCTCAGAGGTAGCAGAATGGACCCTAAGGCCCACCAACTAGAGTTAGGGTTTGGCAGTTTCCCAGCACTGGGGTTAGACTCCAAGCTGGGAAAGTCCCTCTTAATCCAGTGGATGTTTGGTAGCTAGGATCTATCATCTAGGCTTAGTGCTTGGGATTGCAGGTTCTCCTAACAAGTTCCTGTGGACAGAATGCTTGGAATGGGGGCTGCTGGAGCAGCCCAAACTAGAGTTTAGCTTAGTTTTAGGGTTAGGGTTATAAAATGGACAATATTTGGAACTATCTTTCTGGTTGGGAGTGGTAGGACTCCAGAAACTATATTTAGGGCACAGGTAGGTAATGCAGTCCAGGCTCAGAGTTAATAGGATTGATTCTGGGTCCTCTTCTAGGTTTGGATTCAGCAGACTCCAGGCAATAGGGTCAAGCTCTGGGTTGGGAAGGTTCCTCCTAATCCAGTAGGTGTTTGGCAGCTAGCAATCTCCCATCCAGGTTTACTGATTGGGATTGGGGCCTCCCTAGCAAGTACCTGCAATCAAGCTGCTCAAGGTAAGTGCTACTGAAGCAGCCCAAGCTAGGTTTAGAGAATGGTTAAGTTTTGGAACTGTCTTTGTGGTTGGGCATGGTAGGACTCCAGGAGCTATTTTTAGGGCACAGGGCAGTAATGCAGTTCAGGCTCAGAGTTATTAAGATGGACGCTGGGGTACCACTCCTAGGGTTCGGGTGCATGGACTCTCAGTGGTTGGGTTAGGCTTGAAGTTAGGAATGTTCCTCTTACTGCCAAACACCCACTGCAGTGAGGGATCTCCCAGGTAGGCATAGAGATTGGTATTGGGACCTCTCCAAGTTGATACCTCTGGTCAAGCTGCTCAGGGTAGCAGCTCCTGGAGTATCCCAAGAGAAGGTTAAGCTTAGAGTTAGAGAATGAGCAAAGTTTTGAAATGCCTTTCTGGTTGGGGATAGTAGTACTCTCAAAGCCACATGTAGGTAGATAGTTCAGACTTAACTGGATGGACCCTGAAGCCCCCTTCCTAGGGATGCAGGTGAGGGGCTTTGCCTTACTGTGTCTCTTGAAGCATACACCTAGAAGTGGAGTAAATATTTGCTTATCTTGGCAGAACCTGCTAGGAGTAGTAGACATTTAGAGCTGTAACCTTCTTGGTTGTGCTCAAGATGCTATGTTTATGACTATATGTATGTCTGGTTATATGTATACGCACAGGAATAGTCTTGCATGGGAGCATTACTCTGTTAATTAATACCATAGAGGTTTACTAATTGTCTTAGAGAAGTCTGCAAGACTTCACTTCACTGTAGTAAAGTGATAGGCAGACATGTGTTTTCCTTTGTGGAAACTTTCTTGGCAGGGGAGAGCATTAAAGCAAACTCATTTAGGTACTTCCGCTTCCATCCTTGAGGAACGTGTTTATATAACTGCTAAGGGGGAAGCTGTCTTGGCCTGTACACCTAAACAGCCCAAAGAATCCACAAAATAGTGAGAGTTTTCTTTTTTCTCTTGATATCTCTGTTGGCTGTCCTCCTCAGGAGCTGTGGTCTCTTGGGCTAAGTACAGGCAGTCAAAAAGCCTGAGGCTGAATCGATTCAGTCTTTGCAGATTAATCTAAACTGCAGAGAAACAACTGGATGCACGTTTACCTTTGATTCTAGAAATGCAGCCGCATGCCTGCAGTGGCTCAGGCCAGAAGCCAGGGGGCGCTGGAGTGCTCAGCTCTCTGGTAATCCCTCTTCCTGCTACAGTCTCTGGGATTTGCAGTCCAGCATCACAAGAGAAAGACTCTGCAGGGCTGCTCGCCACTTCCGCTTCCTTAATAAAATTTTTTAAAAAAAATCACTTCTTCCTGCTTCCAGGTGCCTCTGGGATTTGTAGTCCATAGTAGCAGCCAGCAATAACTTTCAGTAAGTTTAGCATCAAGGCAGCTCTGTATTTGGGGGCAGGGGAGTTTACTGTGTTTTCTTCCCCCCCGCCAACCTGAGACCCCAGTCAGGGTTTGCCTGGAGGTGGGGCAGTCCATGCCTCCCTCAGTTCCAAACCTTCTCTGCTGGAGCAGACAGCACAGCTCAGCCCAGCCCAGCCCAGAGTTGGAAAGCATGCTGGGATGCTGTGGGACTCTGATTTAACTTAAACCAGGAAAGGATCTGGGACAAGTTTCATAAACTGGTTTCACAGATTTACAGACATTAGGGCTGGAAGGGACTTCGGGAGATCATCGAGTCCAGCCCCCTGCCCAAAGGGCAGGAAGTCAGCTGGGGTCATAGGATCCCAGCAAGATAAGCATCCAATTTGCTCTTGAAGGTGTTCAATGTAGGTGTTTGAACCACCTCCGACGGCAGGCTGTTCCAGACCTTGGGGGCTCGGACAGTAAAGAAATTCTTCCTTATGTCCAGCCTGAAACAGTGTTGCAGGAGTTTATAACCATTCGACCTCATCAGCCCTTGGGGCACAAACGTTCCCCCAGATCCTGGTGGTCACCCCTGATAAACTTATAGGTGGCCATCAGATCACCCCTGAGCCTGTGCTTTTCCAGTTAAGCCTGATATTATGTTCAATCAGGATTATTTTAAAAGTTTCAGCCATTTTAAAATTGATTTATGTGGACTGAGCTTCTGTTCTGTTACAGATTTAAACCATTTTCTGATTACTTATACTGGTTTATGTGTAACTTATATCTCCTTTTACAGCTGCAGACTACCCCGTTTCAAAGGGCAGAAGCCATTGAAGGTAGTAGCTTAAACCTGTTTGTAGCAGGATTATCACCAGCACGGATTTCAATTTAGCAATGCACAGGTATGGAGAAAAGCATGCCAAAATGTAGAATGAGCACCCAGGTTGTGTGAAGAAGCCAATATAATCTCTATCTGCACTGTACTTGACTTAAATTGAAGGCAAAGCCTGCTGGAAAGGAGGGCTGAGCCAAGATCCTTACATTAAGGAGACAGTGTTCCTCTGAGGTTTCTCATAAATTAAAAAAAACAAAACCCAACAGCTTTAGTTTATGAGTAGACATAATTTGTGCTGCATCTATGAAAGCTGCTGGAGGAATATTTGTGCCCATGAATTCCAGAACGGCCCTTGGCATGCCTTCCCTCTAGCCAGAGCTTCTGATTTTTTAGATTGTTTAATTACTAGTGTTTCTTAAAAAAATAAAGGGTTGCAACTATGCAGTAGCATTTCATTCTGTTCACTTCCTGTTCATGGCTTGTGCAGATCCTTGCAATGAATTTAGCCCTTAAGTTATTAGACTTTCAGAAGTACTACATTCTCCAAGAATATTTTTAGAAAAATAAAATAAGACACTAAACTTGTTAACTTGGAACTCATTTGATATACTGTCAGCTCAAGGCTTTTCTAAGAAAGTGCATGGCAGGAAAGCAGAACAAAGCTATACCACAACATAACTTCTGACTTTATTAACTTTTTAGCCCAATGGGACTATATTAAATTTGCTGCAACGGTGGTAGTTTTACTACTTCCTTCTAGTAATAGGAAATATTTAGCAGCTTTAAATACAATTTTATAAAGTCTCACATATGGACTGAGTGAAATAAGATAAAAATGAGTTATACATTCAGTGTTCATGCAAGGAGTGCTGGAACCCCAACAAGAAACTGTTCTGCCACATAGAAGAATGGTAAAATAACAAAGTGGCTGCACAAGGAGATTCTAAGATGTCTCAAATGAAAAAGGAAAGTAGCACACATACAGACAATGAACAGATTGGCAGTCACCAGTGAAGCTTACCAGGAAAAAGCAAGAATCTGCAGACACAAAATCAGGAAGGAAAAAGGAAAAAATGAGCTGCACCTGGCAAGGGGGTTTAAAGACAACAAGAAAAGTTTCTCTAAGTATGTCAGCCAGAAAAGAAAGACCAAGGAAGCTGTGGGCCCACTGTTAACTAAGTAGGGGCTCTTAACAGAAGCTACAAATAAGGCAGAGCTACTCACCAGCTACTCACCAGTCTCAGTCTTTACAAAAATATTAAATTGCTGCCAGACACCTAATAAGGATTATTTGGATAAAGAAGGGGACAAGCTGAGGGATGAGATAACAAAAAAATAGGCAGAAAGGTTTTGATGGGTCTGAATGAATTCAAATCAGCAGAGCCTGATAAATTTTATCCTAGGGATTGAAGGAACTGGCAGAGGATCTCAGAACCCTTGGCAATAATATTTATGAAGTCATGGGAGATGAGGTAGGTACCATAGTACTGTAAAAGGACCAACGTAGTCCCACTCGTTAAAAAAGGCTGGAAGGATTACACAGGGAACAACAGACCAGTTAGTCTCACCTCAATACCTGGAAAGCTACTGGAGCATATTTAAAGATAATTAATCTGCAAGCATCTGGAGGATGAAAAGCTGATCACAAGCACCCTGCTGGCACATCTACACAAGATGCTTCACTGCACAATAGTATAATCTACTGCACAGTCGATTACAGTACCACAAGTATCACAGTCTACAAATATGCAGCATTTACTGCACAGTAAATTAGTCTACTTCACAGTTGGCTACTACCTGTACATACACAGATTAACTGTTCAGTAGTGCATGTGTAAAAGGCTAACCAGAAGCAAATTAATCCCAGTCAGCCCAGGCAGCTGGGGGTGGGAAACTGCAGCTGTTTCCCAGCCCCACTCCCCGATTGGGGTGCAGGGCTGAGAAGCAGCTGCTCTGGAGGTGGGACAGCTCCCCCAAGAGCTGAGGCCTGACCATGGTGCCCCTGCCAGCCCAGGGTTGGCACCCAGGGAATCCTGAGTAGTGGGGCAGAGCAAGGCAGAAGTAGCACTGCACTGAATAGGCAAATTGGCTCCCAGTGGGTACATGTGTAACTATGCTCCCATGGAAAGCTTATTGCACATTAATAGCACATGTAGATTCACCCGGAATGGATTTGCTAAACACAAATCATGCCAAACAAACTTGATCTCCTTCCTTGACAAAGTAAATATTGGGTGGATGAAGGGAATGCTGTGGATATATTGTATTGGGACTCCAGCAAGGCTTTTGACAAGGTCCCAACATGACCTTCTCATTAACAAATTGGAGAAATGTGGACTGGACAAAACCCATGTCCTGAGTTTTGTTCGAGGTACAGTTTCCCCCAAACCTCTGCACCTATCTCCTTGAAACTTGACAGGCTTTGTGGCCTCACCAGGGGCTAGCATTTCTGCAGTTTTGACTCCACTGTGGCTTAACACACACGTAACATGAGTTTTGCTTTCAGGGATTTGAGGTGCAGTTTCTCAGCAACCCCTGCACCTATCATCTTGACCCCTGGCATATGGAATGCTCTCAGAAGCGACTACCATCCCTGCAAGTTCCATCTGAATCAGACAAAAGACAACAAAATTATATATATTTAATCCATTCCCCATTGTACCCTACGGCCAAATCTCTGAATCTTTTCCGAATCTTTTCTGATTCGATTCGGAAGCTCCAAATCTATTCAGAAAGCCTAAAGCTTCCAGTGATTCAATTCAGATTCATAGATTTGGCCTACAAATCTTCTGAATCATCTCTGAACCCAGATCACGATCCAAAGCTTTGCACAGCCCTAGTTTCATAGTTTCTAGGGTCGGAAGGGACCTGAATAGATCATCTAGTCCGACCCCCTGCCATGGCAGGAAAGACTACTGGGGTCAAATGACCTCAGCAAGGTAGTCATCTAACCTCCTCTTAAAGACCTCCAGGGTAGGAGCCAGCACCACTTCTCTTGGAAGTTGGTTCCAGGCCCTAGCCGCCCTGACCGTGAAGTAGTGCCTCCTGATGTCTAGCCTAAATCTACCCTCTGCTAGCTTGTGACCATTATTCCTGGTCACTCCTGGCAGTGCATGGGGGAACAGGGACTTCCCCAGTGCCTGCTGATCCCCCCTAACTAGTTTATAACAGGTCATTAGATCCCCCCTCAGCCTTCTCTTGTGGAGGTTGAACAGATTCAGGTCCCGTAGCCTCTCCTCACAGGGCCTGCCCTGCTGCCCCCTGATCATACGAATGGCCCTCCTCTGGACCCTCTCCATGTTGTCCCATGTTCATCTTGGAGTCGATGATGACTCCAAGATACTTTTGTGCCTCTGTACTGACAAGAAGGGAGTTCCCCAACCTGTAGGTATGGTGCCGGTTGTTCCTCCCCAGGTGCATTGCTTTGCACTTGTCAGTGTTGAATCCCATCTTGTTCTCATCCGCCCACCCTTGTAACCTGTCTAGGTCTGATTGTAGCCTATTGCTCCCTTCTAGCGTGCCCACATCCCCCCACATCTTAGTGTCATCAGCAAATTTGAACAGGGGGCTTTTTACCCCCTCATCCAAGTCACTGATGAAGATGTTAAACAGTGCGGGCCTGAGGACTGAGCCCTGCGGAACCCCACTGCCCACATCCCTCCAGGCTGAAAATGACCCATCCACCACCACTCTCTGGGTGCATCCCTCCAGCCAGTTGGCAACCTAATTGACTGTGTGGGTGTCGACACCACAGTCCCCCAGTTTCTTAATGAGAACAGGGTGAGAGACAGTGTTGAAGGCCTTCCAGAAGTCCAGGAAGACTATGTCCACTGCTACCCCTGCATCTAACAATTTGGTTATTTGATCATAGAAGGCCACCAGGTTGGTCTGACAGGACCTGCCACTGATGAACCTGTGTTGGTTACCCCTAAGCATGAAATCCTCTGCTGGCCCCTCATGGATGTGTGTCAGCATAATTTTCTCAAACAGCTTGGCTAGGATTGAAGTAAGACTAACTGGCCTATAGTTTCCCTCCTTCTAGTCCTCCTTCTTCCCTTTTTTGAAGATGGGAATCATATTGGCCCTCTTCCAGTCCTCCGGCACCACACCAGAGCACCACGAGTGCTTGTAAAGCCGCGCCGGGGTCCTGCAATGACCTCAGCCAATTCCTTTAGTACTCTAGGGTGGAGATTGTCCGGACCGGCTGACTTGAATACGTCCAGTCCCTCCAGAAGCTTCCTAACTAGTTGCTCACTAACCCTTGGCCCAGGTGTGCCTCCCCTGGGGCCTGAGCGGGGCCCGAGCGGGGCCCAGCGGCAGGGGGTGGCTGTTCCGGTCCCTGGTTAGGAAGATGGAGGCAAAGAAATCATTAAATATGTTGGCTTTATCATCTGGTGTGACGACCAAATTTCCTAACGTGTCCTACAGGGGCCTCACATTACCCGGAACCTTCTTTTTACCCCCTATGTAGTTAAAGAAGGCTTTCTTATTGTCCTTAATCTGGGAAGCTAGTCCCAGTCCCATCTCTGCCTTGGCCTTCCTGACCGCCCCCCTACATCCCCGAACAACTGCAGTACAGTCATCCCTGGTGATATCCCCTCTTTTCCACTGGGTGTACGCCTCCCTTTTAGCTAGGAGACATTCCCAGATGCGTTTGGTGAGCCATGAGAACTTGTGTGCCCTCCTGCCCCCTTTGATCCTCATTGGGATTGCCTCTCTTTGGGCTTGGAGGATCGTCTCCTTGAGGAGCAACCACTCTCCTTGGACACCTGGCTCCCCTCCCCTCTGGGACCTTAGTGCATCCCTGACTATTCTCCTTAGCTCGGTGAAGTTTGCCCCCTGAAACCTAGGGTTGCTGCCTAGTAGCTATTTCCCATGCTTCTGGGCTTTGCTAGTTGCCACATGGGACTGGGAAGGATTTCTCCCCCTCCTGCATGTATATATGTATGTCAGCAGGATAAGATGTTAGTCCCCGGATCATGTGGGTGGCCCTCCTCTGCACCCTCTCAATGCTGTCTACATCCCTCCTGAAGTGCGGTCCCCAGAACTAACATGTATGTTAGTTGGCTTTCTTCCAGGGGCTCATGTATGTCAGCAGGATAGGATAATCAGGTTCCTGAGAAGCATTGGGTCATGCCAATGCTCGTGCTGTGACCTAAGCCTGGAGGTTTGTGGCTACAGGGTCTTGCTCTTCCACTCAAGGTCAGACTGACCTCCATGTTTGGGAAGTTTAGTAGGGGTGTGCGAAGCAGGCCCTATTCAATTTGGATTTAGATTCAGCCTGAACTGGGGACAGTGATTTGATTCTTTGATTTGGATCACTGTCCCTGATTCAATTCAGCCGAATCCAAATCTGAAGATTTGATGCTGAATCAGAGAATCAGTGATTTGGACATAGACACAGCTTCAAATGTTTTTTCTACATACCTCAAGGTACCAGGAGCAGCTTGTGAACACTGTGATTCACTGGCCTCCAGACGCAGGAGGCACCAGTTGCCAAGCCAGGGGGGTACGGGGAAGGGGGGGCCAGGCCCTGTGTGCTCCCTGACGGACCCAGAAGTGGACTAGATCTGCTGCTGAGCATGCTGGAGAGCCCCCTGCATTTCTGTGGGAGACTCCATGCACCAGAGCATTGCAGCACTCATGAGCCCCTGCTACCTAGAAGTACGTAGAAAAAACATTTAAAGCTGTGTCTGTGTCTGAATTGCCAAATCTTTCCACATCTCTCTGAATGGATTTAGAGGGTTCCAATTTGATTTGGATATATTAAAGTGTCCTCTGATTCAATTCAGATTCAAAGATTTGGCCACCGGATCAGGCTGAATCTCCACCTACTCAAATCAGGGACTGATGTTTCACAGAGCCCTAATGTTAAAGCCATGGTATGGACTATAGGCTGCTGGGGTTTTTGCCTCCCTGTATAGCAAGGGCTGTGGCCTTTATTCTTGGATCTCTTGAGCATATTTTAACAACCTTTGCAGCAGTGGGATATTGGTCACCACTGTCCCCTTGGCTTACTTATGGCAGGTTAAGGTATGTCTTGTGGATGTTTCAGGATTAGTTTTGCTAATAGGTTAGACAACAGATTTGCATAGGATGGTTTGGATAGGGATGATCCTGCCTCAGGCAAGGGGTTCGACAAGATTACCTTTGGGGGTTGGACCAGATTATCACTGGTGGCTCATATCCAGTTTATTGTCCACAGTAAACCCAAGGTCCTTTTCTGCAGGGTTGCTGCCTATCCAGTCAGCCCCTAGCCTGTACTGGTGCATGGGATTGTTCTATCCTAAGTGCAGGACTTTGCACCTGTCTTTGTTGAACCTCATGAGATTCCTTTTGGCCCAATCCTCCAATTTGCCTAGGTCATTCTGAATCCTAGTTCTACTCTCTAGCATATCTACTACTCCCCCAGCTTGCTGACCCTTAGCAAACTTGCTAAGGGTGCACTCTATGCCATCGTCCAGGTCACTGATGAAGACATTGAACAAAACACTCCACTTGATACCAGCTGCCAACTAGACATTGAGCCACTGATTACTATATTCTCTGAGCCAGATGCCTCAGCCAGTTTTCTATCTACCTTACAATCCATTCATCCAGCCTATACTTCCTTAGGTTTCCTGGGAATGTTGTGGAAGACCATACCAAAAGCCTTGCTAAAATCAAGGTACACCATATCCACCGGATCATGTGGGTGGCCCTCCTCTGCACCTTCTCAATGCCATCTACATCCCTCCTGAAGTGCGGTCCCCAGAACTAAACACAGTACTCCAGCTGCAGCCTGACTAGTGTTGCATAGAGGGGGAGGATCACCTCCTTGGCCCTGCTTGAGATTCATTTGTGGAGACACAAGGTATAGTTAACCCTGCTAACCATGACCTCGCATTGTCGGCCCATGTTCATCTTGAAGTCAGTAATGACTCCAAGATGTCTTTCTGCCACCGTGCTCTCGAGAAGGGAGTTTCTCAGCTTATAAGTGTGTTGCTGGTTCCTACTGCCCAAGTGCAGCACCTGCACTTGTCAGTATTGAAACCAATCCTATTTTCATTTGCCCAACCCTGTAACTTGTCCAGGTTCTGCTGTAATCTGTCCTTCCCTACTAACGTGTCCACCTCACCCCAAATCTTGGTATCAACAGCAAATTTAAACAGGCTGCTTTTTACCCCATCATCCAAGTCACTAATAAAGAATTTGAACAGTTCAGGCCCAAGGACCGAGCCCTGGGAGACTCCACTGCCCACTTCCCTCCAGGTTGAAAAAGACCTATCCACCACTACCCTCTGAGTACCAATTTGCAATCCATCTGACTGTGTAGGCATCAATGCCACAGTCACCTACTTTTTTGATGAGAATGGGGTGGGAGACAGTGTCAAAGGACTTGCTGAAGTCCAGAAAGACTACATCTACTACAACACTTGCATCCAATGCTTTTGTGACCTGATTGTAGAAGGTAGTCAGGTTGGCCTGACAGAACCTGCCCCTAATGAAACCGTGCTGGTTGCCCTTGAGCATCATCCCTGCTGCTGGCTCATCACAGATGTGCTCCTTGATGATCTTCTCAAAGAGTTTCCCCAGGATTGAAGTAAGACTAATGGGCCTATAGTTGCCTGGGTCCTCCCTCTTCCCTTTTTTGAAGATGGGCACCACATTGGCTTTCTTCCAGTTATCTGGCACCTGGCCAGAGCACCACGAGTGCTCATAAAGCCATGCCAGGGGCCCTGCAATAACCCCTGCTAATTCCCTCAACACCCTAGGATGGAGAGCATCTGGACCTGCTGATTTGAATACGTCCAACCCCATCCAGAAGCTCTCTAACCTGGTCCTCCCCAACCTTAGGCCTGGCAGTGTTTCTCCAAAATCCATCTGGAATCCTGGTCAGGGAGTCCTGGTCCCTGCACAAGACAATGGACATGAAGAATTTGTTAAAGAGGTCTGAAAAAACATATAAAGCTGGGTCTATGTCCAAATCATCAAATCTCTCTGAACTGATTTGGAGGCCTCCAATTTGATTCAGAGAGATTAATGGGTCTCCTGATTTGATTCAGAGATTCAGCCACCAAATCAGGTCAAATTTCCGCTGAATCAAATCAGTGACAGAAGCTTCACACAGCCCTACTGACCAGTGCAGTAGTCTAGGAGCATTGACCTTGTCTATGAAGACTGAGGCAAAAAGGCATTGAGCATTTCAGCCTTTTCTGCATCCTCTGTCAGAAGATTGCCTCCCCTGTTCAGTAAAGGACCCACACTTCCCCTGAACGTCCTTATGCTACCAACATACTTATAGAAACCCTTCTTGTCACCCTTCACATCCCTTGCTAGCTGCAACTCCATTTGCACTTTGCCCTTCCTGACTTCATCCCTGTATGCCTGAGCAATGCTCTTATACTCTTCCCTAGGTATTTATCCAAGTTTCCACTTCCTATAAGCTTCCTTTTTGTGATTTAGTTTACTGAAAAGTTTCCTGCCAAACCAAGCTGGTCTTCTGTCATACCTACTAGTTGGAGCTATGTGAAGCTTCAGTAGCTGATTTGATTCAGAGGAGATTCGGCCCAATTCAGGGATACCAATTAAAAGCTCCAAATTGATTCAAAGCATCCAAAGTACCAATCAAAGCATCGATTTGGAAAAGCTTCGGAAAAAATTCAGCCACCTCAGAGATTCAGCCATAAACTAAACAGGCAGCTGATACATCTGCCTCCAGCTGGTAAGTTGGTTGGGGTTGGGGGAGGGGAGAGAGAAAGGGCATGGAAGAGGGACGGATTTGGGCTGGGGCTGGAACAAGCTGCCAAGCCAGAGTGGTGGAGTGCGTTACTCAGGGCGGGGGGGAGGGGGTGTAGGAAGTGGGTGCAGCAGTGCTGGGAGTGGGGACTCTGCCCTGCTGCTGCTTGCCCAGCTGCAGGGGTGGGGCAGGATTTGGGTATGGCTCGCTCCAGGAAGAAGGGGGCAAGTGGCAACAGGGCAGAGCCCCCTCTCCCAGTGCTTCTGTGCTCACAACCTGTGCTCCCAAGCCAACTGTTAAGCAGCACCAGGGTAGAGCCCCTGCTCCCAGCGCTGGTAGCAAGGGCTATGCCTTGCTGCTGCCCAGAGTGAGACACACCTGCATTGCACCCTCTGCCCTGTGCTGGCTGGGCAAGTGGAAGCAGGCCAGAGGCCAAATGGCTTCCCACACTGGGCAGAGGCAGGCACAGCTGGAGAAGCCATGGGGGAAGCCCCTAGGTCTGGCCCAGCCTCCTGGCACTTTAAAAAAAAAAAAAAAAAAAAAGCCCTACCCTCACTGGCTCTGGCAGTAGTGATTGCAGCTTCTTGGTGTTAATGGCAGAGCCCCCCAACACAGCACAGGGCAGTGAGGGGTAGCAGGGATCACCCCCTTACTTGGCACCCATGCAGCAGCTGGCCCATGGCACTTGGCAGGGTGCCTAACACCCTGGAGCTGGGGTGGCTCCACTTATCAGCCAAAGCCCAGCACTGCTGAACCCCAGCTACCCCAGCTCCCAGACAGTGTGTTGTGTCCTACTGAGCTTTGCTGCACCCGCATAATGGGACAGCTGCCACACGGGTGCCAAGCAGGGAGAGCAATCCCTGTGGCCCCCCCACTGCCCTGCACTGCACAAGGGGGCTCTGCTACAAGTGCCCAGAGGCCCCAGTTGCCAGTCCTGCAGCCAGTAAGTGCGGGACTTTGTTTTGTTCTTTTTTTATTAAAAGCTCTGTACTCACCAGCTGCAGCAGCAGTGATTGGGGCCTCTGGGAGCTCATGGCAGAGCCCCTCCACACATCATAGGGCAGTGGGGGGCAGCAGGGGGCAGTGGGGATCTCCCCCCACCTTGGCACCCACATGGCACCTGTTGAATTGTGCAGGTGCAGCATGGCTTGGCAGGGTGCTGCACACTGTCTGGGAGCTGGGGCAGCTCCAGCAGTCACCCAGAGACTGGCACCACTCAGCCCCAGTGGCCCCACTTCCCAGGCAGCACATGGCACCCTGCCAAGCCACACTGCACCCATGCCACGGGGCAGGGGCCGCACAGGTGCCATGACACGATGATCCTGAAAGACAATGTATCTATCCAAGCTAGATGGAAATAGCACTTTGAGACACCCTGGAAGCATCAGTCAACTGTGGCAGATTCATTGGCAAAAGATCCCCTTTCAGGCTATTGGTGAATGGACTATCAAGGGATACCTTGCCAACTATCAAGTCCATCCCCCAACACCCTGAAGGGGGATTCCTCACCAGGTCGTCTGGTTTTCCATGATAAAAAAAAAAAAATCACAAATTCTCTGATAAAAATCCCAAAATCTGTGGTTAAAATCAAATGCCCCCCACCCCCACATAGCCTTGCTGCTGTCCCTCACTCCCCCCAGCCCCCCATCCACAGCCCCTGTCCCCCAGCCCTGCTGTAGGTGGCCCCCAGCTTCCAGGGCTATGGGGCCAGGGACCCAGATGCACAGTCCCTGCCCCCAGTGGAAGGCAGCAGCTGCTACAGCAGGAGCATGAGCTGGCTCACCCCCCACTGTTGCCTGCTGCAGGCTTGGGCAGGGCCAGCTCCCAGTGGAAGAGTGCACTCCTGGTGGGCAGGTGGGACCTGCATCCACAGATCTGCGTGGGGGTGGGGGCAGGGCAGATGTGCACTGTCCCCATGCATGCAGAGGAAGTGTAGCCAGAGCAGCATGTCTTGCAGTGCCAGGCAGCTTTTGTGCATGGCCCCACTGTGCCCTGCTGTGCCAGCCACACACACTGCACTCTGGAGAGCCTGGGAGAGGGGAGCAGGATAGGGAGCACAGCTTTTGTGACCCAGGGTTTGCAGCTGGGCACTCCAGCCAGGAGGGGGTTTCCAGCCTTCCTGCTCCCAGCCAGAGTGTTTGGCTGGCTGAAAAACCCCGTCACTCCAGGCCAACTGTAAACCCACCCTCCCAGCTGAAGTGTCTGGCTGAGGAGAGCTGAAGCTGGCTGTGGGCTGAGGGAGTGGGGAGGTGTGCAGCTGACCAGGAGCGGTGAGGGTTTCCAGCCAGCCAAGCACTCAGGCAGGGAGCGGGGAAGCTGAAAACCCCCTCTCAGCAGGAGTGCCTGGTTGGCTGCAAACCTCCCTTTTCTCTCAGCCCCAATCAGCTTCCAACCTAGCCCTGCCCCACAACCCCCAAACCCCACTTACCTCCGGCAAGAAGCGTGAGCCTGAAGCAGCCTCTGGTAAGTGTGCGTATCGGGCCCTGCCCTTCCCCCCTTCCTTCCACTCCCGGCAGGGTTGAGGGTTTCCCTGCCCCTTTTGCAAACAACTCCCAGAGGCTGGAACTCTGCCAGCCTGCAGAGCTCTTTGCAAAAGGGGGAAATCCATGGGTTTCTCTTCTAAAAGGGAAAATCCATGTTTACGCTGATAAAAATCTGTGGTTTTCTCTGTTTTTCCATGGGAAACAGAAAACCAGGATCCTTGTTCCTTACCAACCCTCCTTTCCTAGAGGTCTAGTATGCCATCAAGGAAACCAAGAACAGCAAAGCTGCTGGACTGCATGGCATGGTGGCAAGGAACTGGTACTGAGACTCTAAGAATTTTTTCTTTGAATTTAGAACAATGAAGTGATCCCTGGGACCTGAGGAATGCCAACATCATGACTATCTTCAAGAAAGGTGATAAGTCTGTATGTGAAAACTATTTAGGTATCTCCCTCCTTTCCACAGCAGGGAAAATCCTCACCTGCATCCTTCTGAATTGTTTTCTACCTCTTGGTGAGGAAGTCCTGCTGAAATCTCAGTATGGTTTCAGACCATTCCATAGGTCAATTAACAAAACCTTTGTTGCCCACCAGGTCCAAGGAAAGCGTCAGGAACTACATCAGGACCTGTATATGGCTCATTGACCTTACTAAGGCCTGGAATGTACTGGCCAGATTTGGATGTTCTGAAAATTAAATCAAGATCCTGAGGTTTCTCCATGACCAGATAACTGCAACCATTCTATATAGTGTATCAGAAACAAATCCATTTGTCAACCAAACTGAGGTCAAGCACAGACGCATCGTTGCTCCAACTCCATTTTTCATTTTTTGATAGTCATCCTGGTTCTCATTATGGACTTCCTTCCTTGCAGAATTGATATCGAATACCAAATTTAGGAGCCTTCTATCCATCTGGGTAATTTTTGTTCATAGACCAAAATACTCAAAACAACCATCCTTGACTTTCAATGTGCTGATGACTGCACCACCTTTGTGCACACTGAAGAAAATCTCCAAACTATGCTGGATCTTTCTGAGAAGCCTACTTAACTCTGGGCCTCTCTCAAAATTTAGAACACTGAAGAGCTGTATCAGGGCTTGAATGTGACCCCCGCCTCCCCAAATTACTATTGAGGGAAAGATCCTGGAACTAGTTGAGCACTTCCCCTGCCTTGGTAGCCACCTCTCTCAGAAAGTAAACATTCACGAGGAGATCCAAAACACAATCTAGTACGCAAGTGCCTCCTTTGAGAAATTGCTTCAGTGTGTCTTTATTTACCACAATCTCCAGAAAGACACCAAGATCCAGGTCTACAATGCAGTCATCATCCCCACCCTCCTCTATGGATGTGAGAGGTGGGTGACCTACTGAAGACAGCCTGAAGAGGTATCACCAGTGGTGCCTCCAGAAAGTCCTCCACATCAAATGGGAAGATCGCCACACAAATGCCAGCATCCTTATTAAAGCCAATGTCACCAGCATTGAGTAGGTGATCCTCAAGCACTAACTCTACTGTTCTGAACATTGTGTGGATGCCTGACTTTCTCAAAACAAATGCTTTATTCTCATCCTAGTACTAAACTGAGATCTTGAGGAGGCCAGAGGAAATGTTACAAGGACACACTGAAGAAAATGGATGCTGACATAAAGAGTTGGAAGGAGCCATAGGCGGTGGAAGGGGGCGCCAACAGCACTCAGCTCCCCCACCAAATTCAGGGCAACAAATATAGCTGGAGAGCAGCCCAGCCACAGGGGAGGAGGAGCACGCACATGGTGGAGACTCAAGGAGCAGAGGTTGTGCCCATCTGGGGCCCTCCCCTGCCCTATGCAAAAATCGGGGACCACATTCCCCCACTTCATTCCCCAGTGCTGCACTGATTCTGGAGGAGCCACTGGGCTCTGATTGCCCCATGACCTGGCCTGGCCTGATCGACCATGAATGGGGCCCCAGCCAGACCGGGTCATGAGGCAATCAGAGCCCAGCGGCTCATCCAGGGGTGCAGCATGAGAGACAAGAAGGGGTAGTTGTGCCCACTCTCCCCCTGCTCCCCCATGGTGCATGCAGTAGCTGGAGCCATCCATCTGCACTCCTGAAGAAGGTGCCAGGCTGTGCCAGGTTCTTCCCAAGAACCAGGTCCCAGGAGCTCCATCCTGTCTGGCCACTGGGTGGTGCGGGGCTGGGGCCAGTGTGCGGTAGTGGCTTGTGGGGGCTGCCAGTGCCAGACAACAACCCTGGGCATGCGGTAAGGGGTGGCCTCATGAGCACAGCAGACCCCAAACCCAGTGCAGCCTGGTGGCTCCTCCAGAGCTGGCATGGCGCTGGAGAGACAAAGGGTGGTGAGGAGGGCACTGGGCCCCCAATCTTTGCATGAGGCATGAGTGGGCCACAGCTGGGCTCAGCATCTGCTCCCTGCATCCACACCTCACTGCCACAGCCCTGCAGCCATGACCATTTCCCCTTCCCCTTCACCCACAAACTCTCCTGCTGGGGGAGGGGGGGCATATGTGCACATGCGCCACATGTGCATACACAAGTGCTCAGCCCCCCCCAATCTCTTTTCTCCCTCTGCCTATTGAAGAAGCTGTCTGCCAACTGGCTTTAATGGTGCTGGAAGCTCAACCAAACATCAGCTCATTTTGAGGTAAAGTATCTTTCCCTTAAAGTAGAGAAGAGAGAGTGGAGGAAGTAAAAGGAGAGGAATCCCCACCTGCAGCCTATTCTTCTTAGTGGAAAGAGCTGCAACTTCTGTGGATGGATCTGTGGCTCAAGGTTTGGACTCGTGTCATCTCAAGATTCATCAATAAACCATGGTAGAGATCATCCACAAATGAAGGGATTGCTGCCAATGGTATGGAAGGACTCCTCAATTAGGGGGTTAGGGTTGTAGCAGTTAGTACTTTATGAGTTAAGTTAGGGTTGGAACACTAAAATGGAATGGATTAGGGTTAGGATTGTGGATTATAGGATCATAGGAAAGGGACTTTTACAAGGTCATCTAGTACAGTCCCATGCTCAAGCCAGGATCATCCCTAACTAAATTATTCCAGCCAACTTTCTGTCTAACTTACTCTGAAAAGTTTCCAAGGATGGAATTTCCACAATCTCTCTAGGTAGCCCGTTCCAATGCCTGACCACCCCCATACTTATGCAAGACCTACTACCCCCACTTTATTTCTTGTCACAGGCCTTCCAATTTAACATGAAAGCAGTAGTTATATTGTTATTCATTATATTGAGTGTCAGTAGCTTAGAAACTCAATTTGACTGGCTAAAAATAGAGAAATATGCCCTGAAGCTTTATTTCATCCTGAATGTTAGCTCTGAAAACCATATATTTCTAGAGTTGGAACAGTGCTATTTTATAAGGTGTTCAGCTAATGAGTAAGTGGTTATACATCCCCAAACAGAGAAACTGAAAGAAAATATAAACAACCAAGAGCTAAATTTTCTTCTACAGCACCAATTGAAGAACAAGAAAGAATGAGATGAATTAGAAAAGAATACATCAACGAACAAAAGTTTTAATCACTACATTGTGGAAAACAATGTGCTTGTTACAATGCATCAGTGAAGTCACATCTTCAAGGTTGCTGAATGTATTTTATTAAGCCTGGAACTGCATTTATTTTTTGAGGGACTTTTCGCCTTTGAGCCTACTGATGAAATACTACTTGTATTTCTTCTGCCAGTATATGATGGGGTTAACACTAATCTACTCCTTTAGAGGCATACCGCAGCCCACAAAGAAAAGAAAGTGTATACCAACCAGGAAACTCCTTGAGTTTTACATTACATGTATTCCATTTAAATTATTCCATTAAATACCTGGGATTTTCACACCATGAAGCAACAGGGGAACTTGGTCCCTTTACTGACATCTTGAGATACACCATGAATCTTAGTGTATCAGCATAAGGCTAAGCATTTGCTCACACATCTGCTGTTTTAACAGTTACCCTCTCCCCAAAAATCCCGTTTCTGGGATAGCCTTATGAACACTCCCTCTCCTATGGGAGCATAGTAAAAAAAAATGGAAAGAGACTTCCTAGGTCATATAGTCATGCCCCTGGCTATCAAGGCAAAAAACATCCTAAAAACCTTTACACAATTCAACAAACTCCAACCAGTTAGAACTGGGGAAAAGGAACCTAGGATCCCCATAGGTTGGTCTACTCATTAGAAATTTACTTCTAATTTCCAACCATTTTATAATCATTTGCTCTTGTGGCAGCAATGTCCTTTAGCTTAACTAGCTTTCTTTTATTCTTCTCACTAATTTATCTATAGAAAGACATTGCATCTCTGTTCAGCCTTTGTTTCCCTATGCTAAATAAACTGATCTTAGTATTTTCCTCCATTCCTGGCACCTCTTCTTGAGTCCTCAGCAATGCACTTAAATTGACTTCAGATGGTGTATAAGCAAGGATCATGGTGTTCTATAGCTTTATTGAAACAGAGAATTTTACCATCTCAGCTTAGGTGCTTCAACATATGCTGGTGTCTTTAAACAAAATCCCATACAATGCTAAATTGTTTTGTCAGAGGAGAACATGGAATTGGAGAGTAGATGCCTAGATGGTATTATTTTGGTGTTAATTGCATCACTAAAAAAAATTTCTCTGTCTTTAGTTACTGAACCAGTGACCTTTATTACTGAATTATATCAGCAACTACAGCCAATGATTGATAACTTTTATACTGGTAGATACTGTAACTACCAAAGGTGAAGATAAGGGTGTCAGGTAAATAAAATGTCCTCCCTAACCAACTGCATTTAAATAAAAAAGTCAGTGTTATTGAGGGGATATCTGGAAAATTAAATTAAATTGGGCAATAGGCTAGTTACCTCAGGTGTCTGCCTGGGAAACATGCAGAAAGAATTGGAAGTCTTCACACAATCATGGAACTATAGCATGATTGGAATAACATGCCCCACCCCCCCAGTTGCTGACTGGTCTCTGGGGGGGCACATCCCCCCCAACTCAAGAGGCACCAGTCACCCATGAGAGGCCCTGGTTCTTGTGGCGACCAAGTTGACTGGTCACGGTCTGGGCCAACATGATCGAGCAGGTGGGGGCTAGCAGTGAAGAGTCAAGCAGTCAATACTCGTATGGTTGCAAAAAAACTTTTTATTTTTCATTTACTTACGCCACCAGGTAACAGCGGTGTGGCGCAGGTCAATCTTGGTTGTAACGACAGCTGTAACACGAACCAATTCGATAGCTAGACGGACGAAGATGAACGGGTTGTCGGTTGGGACAAAGTTGAGCATGCAAGGGAGGGGTATGCTGGGAGGCAGCGGTGGTGGGGAGACAATCACAAGTGGCCTGCCTGTGAGGTAGCTCTGGGCTCATGCAAACCGGGTTTCTGTGAGAGCTGGTCTCCGCCTTGGGCGGAAATGTGCTGGCTTAAATACTTTCCAGGTAGCCAATCACATGGTTCTCTTTTTGCAAAGTTCTAGTCAGATTACATAATACCTAGGACATGACTGGGCATGCGCACCTTGCCAATTCAAATGCCTCATTCAAATTACATACTGACCATGTGTGGGGCATGTGTGGACATGAGTACTGGCTTTGAGGGGCTTTCCACTTGTATGCTCCCACTAGTTTCTTTTAACTCTGTGTTATCAGCATCCTTTTCAATTCTGGTTCAGACAGTTCTCATGAGGGATTTCAATTACTCTGACATCTCCTGGGAGGGCAATACAGCAGTGCACAGGCAACCAGGAAATTTTTGGAGAGTATTGGGGACAACTTCTTGGTGCAAGCATCAGAGACAAACTAGGGGCCATGCTCTTCTTGGCCTGCTGTTCACAAACAGGGAAGAATTGGTGGGGAATGTAGAAGTGGATGGTAAGCTGGACAGCAGGGACCATGAGATGATTGAGTTCAGGATCCTGAGGACAGGAAGAAAGGAAAGCAGTAGAGTAAAGACCCTGGACTTCAAAAAAGCAAACTTCAACTCTGGGAACTGATGGACAGAATCCTGTGGGAGACCAGTCTGAAAGGGAAAGGAATCCAGGAGGGCTGGTTGTATTTTAGAGTAGGTCCTACATTACTGCACCTGGCAACAGTTTGGGGAGGTGAGCAGCCAAGAGTAGCAAAAAAAAAAAAGGTTAGGAACTATTTACAAAAACTGAACATGTACAAGTCAATGGTGGCCAGACATGATGCACCTGCAGGTGTTGAGAGAGTTGGCTGATGCCACTAGCCATTATCTCTGAAAACTCAGGGTGATTGGGAGAGGTCCTGGACAACTGAAAAGAGGCAAATATAGTGCCCATCTTTAAGAAGGGGAAGAAGGATGATCTGTAGAACTGCAGACCAGTTAGTCTCCCTTCAGTCCCTGGAAAAATCATAGAGCAGGTCCTCAAGGAATCCATTCCTAAGCGCTTGGAGGTACTTGGGAGGAGTCACCAGAGGCAAGTCATGCCTGACCAATCCAGTTGCCTTTTATGATCAGATAAATGGCACTATGGATGTAGGGAAATCAGTGGACATAATATACCTTGACTCCAGCACGACTTTTAATACCATCTCCCACAGCATTCTTGCAAGCAAGCTGAGGAAGTATAGGTTGGATGAATGGACTGTAAGATGGATAGAAAGCTGGCTGGATTGTTGGGCCCAATGGGTAGTAATTAATGGCTCAAAGTTTAGCGGGCAGCCAGTATCAAGTGGATTACCCCACAGGGTTGTTCTGGAGCCAGTTAATGATCTGGAAGATGGAATGGATTACATCTTCAGCAAGTTCACAGATGACACCAAGCTGAGGGTTGTAGTAGATACACTGGAAGGTAATGCTAGGATTCAAAGTAACCTACACAAATTGGAGGATTGGCAGGAAAGAAATCCCATCAGGTTCAACAAGGACAAATGCAAAAGTCCTGCACTTAGGATGGAACAGTCCCATATACCAGTACTGGCTGGGGACCAGCTGGCTAAGCAGCAGCTTTGCAGAAAAGGAGCTGGGGGTTATAGTGGACAATACACTGAATATGAGCCAACAATGTTTCAAAGATGGCCAATGGCAACTGGGCTGAATTAGTAGGAGTGTTGCCAGCAGATCAAGGAAAATTATTCTTGCTTTCTGGCACTGGTGGGGGCATCTGGAGTACTGTTTCCAGTGGCAAATTGGAGACAGTTCAGCAGAGAACAACAAATATGGTTAGGGGGCTGGGGCACATGAGTTAGGAGGAAAGGCTGAGGGAATTGGAATTATTGTAGAAGAGAAGACAAAGGGGATTTAATAACAGCCTTCAACTATCTGAAGGGGGAGGTTCCAAAGAGGATGGAGCTGGATTATTCTCAGTGGTGGCAGATAACAGAACAAAGAGCAATGGTCTCAAGTTGAAGCAAGTGAAGTTCAGGTTAGATATTAGGAAAAACTTTTTTCATGAGGCAGGTAGTAAAAAGCCGCAGAGGTTACCCGCAGAGGTTGTGGAATCTCCAGCCTTGGAGGTTTTTAATACCCAGCTAGACAAAGCCTTAGCTGGGATGATCTAGTTGGGAGTGATCCTGCTTTGAGCAGAGGGTTGGACTAGATGACCTCCTGAGGTCCCTTCCAACCCTAATTTTCTGCGATTCTGTGATACTGCCTGTTCCAATATGTGGATTGGGAAAATTTCTCAGCCGGACTCCACCTGGCCTCTTAAGTGAACAATGAAAACACAAAGCATCAGTAAGTCCATTTGCAGTTTATGTTCTCAGTTTCCAGTTATCTTAATCTAGAACATAATTAATGTAGATAGACATTTTAGGTAGTTATTAGGATTTGACTGGTCCACTCAATTTTGGCATATAGCCATTTACAAATTTCAGCCAAGCCAAGAAGGAAAAGAAGGAAATTTGTCCCCCAATGGTTCCCTTTGTTCCCCCCATACATCCACCTGTTAAGATGATTTTAAATGATTTAAAATGCAAATGATTTAAAATGGTAACCATTTGGGATTGAGTAGCAGGTCACTGATGGTCTGTAGATTGTGGCTTCAGAAAAGCTAAACAAGCCAATGGAAAACCTTTGGTAAAAATAGCTCTTTTAAAATCAGTAGAAAGTGAAGATGGAACAAACATATGTAAAACAGACATTCTAAGAGCTTCTGAGGACTTGGAGACCTTTGTAGGGTATTGTTATTAATTATTTTAGTACACTGGGAACATGAGCTTAATATGTTTATGGGAGCCAATGGATACAAACTAAAACCTTCAAAAACAGGAGAGGAGATTGTCCAAGGATATTGAAGTAATTTAGAAATCTCTGCCACACTGGCAGACACTTCATCAATAACAACACTATTTAATGATTCTTTGTTAAATTAATATCCCTATCAAGAGACAGTTCTTGATTTCTCAAATCAGTATGTTATTCTCAGCCCAAAATCTAGTTGTTGTTTTTTGTTTTCTTTTTAAAGAAACTTCTAGAGGCCAACCCACAGAATTTATTGAAAGGGATGTGTTATTACTTGAATAATTATTCTGATGAAGCATCATAAATTGGCACTTCCTGTTATGCTTGTAATCTAACTAATACATTATTGTGCATGTGGAATGCACCTGCCACACAACCATGGGAAAAGATAGCAAAAAGGCCCTATTGGAGACATTAACCATGGCTGTCACTCTCAGGACTACTGGAGCCTTCCCATCTGATATGAAAAACTGAGATAAGACCAAGTTGCCAGTTCATAACCTAAATCCAAATTTTCCCTAGGATGCATTTGTCTAAACAAAATATAGTAGTGAAAGAGAAAAAAGAAGAAAATTTGATTCAGCATCTGACTTTCCTTAAAGTATGAGGAAGAAGGCAGACATTTCGGTACCTCTGGCAGAAAATAACACCTTCTATGATAGTTTTACATTAAAACCTTAGACACACAAGGACTAGTTATCTGACTTTAAGCCCCAGCCAGTTTGTCTAACAAGCAAGTGGCAGAAACGGTGATACTTGGATTAGCTATTTAAAATTCTTTTGTTTATGATTAAGGAACAGAGATAAGAAAATATTTTAAATTTGCTATGTTTTTCTTTTTTTAATCTGTACTTTTTCCACACTAAAATCAAGCAGTTTCTAACACAGAAAGGCATGTTGTTTGTGTTTTGAAAAGAAAGCACCCTAGAGAGAGGTATTGGATGAAACTAGGGTTTCTTATATCTAAGGATTTAAAAAGTAAGCAGTGGGTTTTTCCTTACCATTTAGAAGGTTTTACAATGTTCTACTGGTGGAATCAGAAAGAAAATGTGAATTATTGCAGAAATGTTCACTGCACATTGCCAGTATTAGGAGGCGGCTGTTTCCTATGGGCAGTGCGATTGTCTGACATCTCATTTAACGAACTTAATATAAAGAAGTCTGCCCCCTGTGGTCTGGGGCCCAGATTCACTGCTATGGTGGCAGAAGCAATTTGTTCTAAATCTATTAAGACTGACTCTGCAAATAAGATACTGATATTTATTTTTTAAAAAGACACTTACTTCTACAGTTCAAAACTATTAAAACATGGACTGTATAAAGCAAGCGTTAAAGTTTGTTCCTGGCACATGTCACTTATGTTTACTGTCATGAGAATTAACTACATGTATCCAGCTCTGGTAGCAAAATTAGGTACAATATCATACTAGGGTTAGCTCCTAAACTCGTGTGTATTTGCATATAGCTATACATCATCTCTCCAGGTTTGGAATAAAGTCCCCACAAGTATGAAAAGGTAAGCTGTTTCATCATATTTAGGATCTCTACCTTCACCCTGCTGCATTCTACAGCAGTAAGGAATTAATTGTTTGAGTCAGCAGTATATGCTACTTATGTCATATAGAGACTATGACTGCACACACAGCTGAATGAAAGCCAGCGGACAACTGCAAACAATCAACTGATCCTTTTCTCTGCAGTGGAAATAATGAAGTTTCCCTGGAGTGAGCTGTGCGTGTGCAGAATCCTACTGCCTGTGTGATCAACAGGGGCTGAGTAATAATAACCAAAAGAAAAGAATCTTTTATAGCACAATGGCAGCCTCCATCTGGCCTTAAGCTCCCGCAAGGCTTTAGGCAAGTAAGAAGAAACCAGGTGCGCCTCAGATTTAATGCACAACAGCTTGAGTAACAGAAATGTGACTGCTGCTCAATGCAAATGTATGGAATATTGTGTGATGTGTACATTTAATTGTGCAGCTCTAAGGATGCAGGTCTGGTGTCAAAATGTAATATAATCATTGACCAAAAAACACCGTCTTATTATGAAAGACAGGCAGTACAAGTGTAACCCAAGTACATCCAAGGGTGTGCCCTGATCCCAATCACAAGGGAGTGGTGAGAAATGAGGGTGCTGTGGCAGGGGTCACCACTACTGACTGGTGGTTCCCTCCTACCTCTATAGAGTTAGTCTTGAGACCGGGTCTTAACTATCTACAGTATTTATTAACATATAATATACATAAACATAGAACTAAATATCATATACATACATTTACACAAAGAACATTAACCAATAACCAAGGTCAAACCCTAAATAACACTGTGGGAGAATCACTCCCAACCACAACCCCCAGGGAAAACAATATATATCCACAATGAACCCACAGCTTCCGCACCCCACAGTGGGGAACCCATACTCAATTAAAGGGTCACGAAAAATATAACACGAGAAATGTGATTTTACCCCTACAGAGGAACAGTTCCCTCTTTCTTCAATGCAGGATGATAGGCATCAAATGGGCCCCTACCCAGTTAGAGGACCTAACATTCAAGAAAAACCAACAGAGTGTTTTTCAGAAATTACTCTGCCCTATAATAGCACTATTTACCCATCACAAATAGTTTCAGCAGCATTACACAATACATCATAATACAAAATTTTAATATAAGAATATAAGGTGCAATCATAAACAATCTTAATAACATCTACTCTTTAATATAGTCCATGACCCATGGCAAGGTATATTTCTCCTTCCAATGAGGTCGGGGGGAGGGAGGGAATGCATCCAGGAAGCACCAGGGGCCCCTCCCCTTAGGGTCTTGACTGGGTGAGGGGCTGCTCACCCAGCCCCTTCTATGGGCCTGCATGCCCCAAATGCCTTTCCCCTGTGGAACTCAAGGGCCCAATGACTCACGTTCCCTCAGGTGGTGGTGGTCAAGGTACAGCTCACTGAGGTCTCCTTCGCATTGCCACTGGAGAGCCCCTTCAGTCCTTCCCCACACCACTGGGCTCCTCCCCACCCTGTGCCCCGAGGGCTCAGCTCTTCTCAGCTGGTGCAGCGCCACTGCTGGCTCCTGGGTCTCACACTGAAGCACTACTATTTCCCCAAGCCCTGGGTCTTGGCACTGAGGGCTCTTTTAGCCAAGGCCAGGCCCTTCAGGCTCTGCCCATCTGGCCTCAAGCTGGGTGGCTAGCCTCTGCTGTTCCCTGGTTCTGCTCCCTCATATACCACCCTGCGCACCATGGGACCTGGAGATGGGGCCTTAGCCACCTCACCATGGCTCCCAAGGCCCTTGCCCCATGCACCAGCTCACACACCATGTGGCCTGCTGGCCCTCCAGGGTTGCAGGCTCGAGCCACTGCTCGCAACTCCCAAAGCCCAAGCTCCATGCGTCGAAATGCACACCATATTGAGCCCGAGGGTCTCATACCCTCCCAGAAATCTTCAGGAGCTCAGGGCTATTCGCCACTGGGGCAGCTTGTTCCCAGCTTTTCTCACTCCAGTCTTCCATCTACAGCTCCCCTGTTGCGTCTCCCCTCATGCTAGGCACACTGCTCTTCATATACTCTTCAGGGCTCCACCCCTGAAGTCTTCCAGAGCTGACAGGGTTGCAGCCTACAATTAGGTCCATGGAGCTCCTCTCCCCCACCCCTCAGGAAAAGGGCTTCACTCCTTTGGCTGACTCCTGATTGGTGGATGGGCTTCACCAATCAAAACAGCAGAATCCTGAGCCTGGAACTCAACCCAAGCTCTGAAAGGTAAACCTGCTACACAATCAAGAAGATGGAAAAAGACCAAATGAGTCAAGAAGTGGTACATCCCAAAGGGATACCTCTGGGAGTGTATGTGGAGGGAAACTTTCTAAGCTGCATATTGATAAAAATATAACAAATGTTACAATTTTAGATCTTTCTGAATGTCACAGACTGCAGAAGTATAATACAGCAATTCTGCATGCTGGACAGCAAAAATGGTTGGGCTGCCAGCAGTGGTAGCAATGGCTGGCCAGCAGCTGTGGGGATTGCTATTTTTGCACCCCACACCAAGTTGTGCCCCCACTTAGTTATGCTACTGCCAGATTCTGTCATTTTCCATATGTGTATATAGTGAAATTTGTATGCATGTAAGAAGAAAAAGAATGCTCTTGAATTGTCATACACAGTTAAAAACAAACCAGTGTCTAAGTACTGGCATATTTAATAACTTTAGAAATATATAGCTACTTCTTTAATACACTACCAGGAAAAGTTAAATCTATAGAGCTCCTATAGATTTGCACTTGGAAAAACTCAGTAGCATGACCAAAATTTACAGCTTTGGGACTGATTTTTTTTTTTAAAGTGCTGGGCATCTTCTACTCAAGTATCTGAAAAACACCAGTGTCTGTTGTAAATTTCACCGGGTTTGGTCCTTTGGGTGTCAGGATAATTTCAATGTACATACAAAGTGTTTAATTTTACTTCCTGAGAAAACAGCTGAGAAATTGATCGTTTTACCAAACTGTCTTTTTATGTTTTTATTTTAAAAATAAATGTGAAGGTATTGAATTTGGAAATTCTTCCTATGTTCTTCCTACCTGTAGGCCCAGTGATGTAAGGCCTACAGCTATTACACCTCACAATTAGCACATGCTAAGTCTAAGGCAGGGATTGGCAACCCTTAGCATGCATGCCAGAGCATGGCATGTGAAGGCATTTTGCTTGGCATGTGCCTTGGGGAACATGAGAGGAAGGGGCTGGGGTTGCACTGTGACAAGGATTTGATCAGAAGAAAGGATCAGATTGGACCCTTTGCAGCTCCCCCACCATCTGCCTGGAAACATGCATGCACCCACTGACAGCAGTGACCTGGGTCAGGGCTCTGCAGACCTTGGTGCAGCAGCTTTCAGTTTCCACCCTGCCTACTGCATGCAGCCTGGACTCCAAGCAGGCAGCAAGGGCCTGGCCAGAGCACAGGTTGGCTGTGGCATGCAACTAGGATGCTACAATCCACTGCATCGAGGTCTGCAGAGCCCCAGCCCAGCTTGTTGCTGGCAGTGGATGCATGCATGCCTCTGGGCAGATGGCAGGGAAGCTGTGATGGCCCTGATACTTGTTGTGACAATGCAGCCCTGGCCCCCTACTATCCACCCAGAGGTGAGCATACAGCCACTGCCACAAGCCAAGACAGGGCTCTACATCTCCTACATCCCACACTCCATCTGTGAGGTGTGAGAAAATCAGAGAAGTGGAGTAGCAATCTGGCTGATGGTGGGAGAGAAGCAGGGTGGCAGGGGTGTGATCCAAGGGCAGAGAAGCTGATTGAGAGCTCAGATCAGGCCCCTTGCAGCTCCCTCACCATCTCAATTCAAGTGGCAGGGGTATCCAGGTGGTGATGAGGATTCATGGGGGCTGGAGGGGATGTCAGAGGAGGTGGAAGCCCAGCAGTTCCCCCTCTACTTGCCTCCCTCCCTTTTCTCTTCCTCCCTTTTCCCCTCTCCATATCTCCCCCTGTCCCTCTTCTTATCTCTCTGCTTCTGCTCCACTCACCCTTTCCCCTCCCTCCCCATTCACCTGGGCTAGGGACAGACATTGCACATAAACCTGTTTAAGTGCTCAGAAACTGGTTTAAACCTGTAACAGAACAAAAGTTCGGTACACATAAACCAATTTCAAAATGGCTGAAACCACTGTAAGATACACCTGGTTGAATGTAGTATCAGACTTAACTGATTTGGGTCAAACTGATTTATGCAATGTCTGTCCCAGATCCCTTCCTGGTTTAAGTTAAACAAGAGTCCCCCAGCATCCTAGATGCATTGCAGCCAACAGAGCAGAGCTGGCCCCACCCCTCTGCTCCCCAGCCAGAGCTCAGGGGGAGATTGCAGGCACAAGAGGGTCTGCTCAATCAGGGATCCCCCCATCTCCCTCCCTCCCATCTCCAACAGCACAAACCCCAGTCCCACGGATCAATTGGGACAGGCAGACAGAATGGTGTCTGCTTAGGGCTTTGGGAGCTAATCAACAGGTTAGCTGGTAATGTCCCTCCATTCCTTTCTTGGAAAAAAGCTGTTTAAGAAGAGCTTAAACTAATGAAAGAGGCTTTGGTTTTGTTGATGGGCTGATAACAGTGTTTACCAGCCCCCTGATGGCTCCCTCACCTGTCAGGTTTGCAAACAGTAGGAAGAAGCAAGGAGAAGCAGACTGAAAGGCTCAGTACCATCAACAGATGCATGCACTGCACACACACCCTTTGCCTCAGAGTGCTAGGCCGGGGCTGGGGGCTGGCAATACTCCCACCCCTTGAGCGGCAAGTGGGGAGAAGTCTTGGATGGTGCAGGCAGAGTGGGGGGTTTACACCCCTCCCTAATCAGAGCATCCTGCTGGGGCCTGGCCACACCCCACCCTCAGCTCAGCACTGTTCAAGGGAAGAGAGAACGGCTCTAACACCCCCCAGTTTCTAGTTTAAGCCACTGCAGGCATGTTCCTGAATTTCCTCAGTCCAGAGAGAATGTCTGTGCAGTTGCAAACTGGTTCAACGTAGGCAGGCTAGACTAACCTGCAAAGATTGAATCAATTCAGGCTCAGGCTTTGAATGTCTGTCCCTAGCCCTGCTGCCCAGTTGTCCACAGATGTTAGTCCAGGGCCATAGAGTCCTGGATGGTAGTCCATATGGTAGTAATGCCTCCTAGGATACTGAAGGGCTGCAAATTTGTGGTTTTATCTCAGGTGAACACCCAGAAGTTAATTTAAGATACATAGTACAATTCAAAAATCATCCTTACCTGAAGTGACATAACTTTAAGACACCTAGAAGGCACTTAGCACTTTTTAGAGGAGCCCTAATATGTGATCATACAAGTTTTAAGTGCTTGTAACGTGGTATAACTGTAATGTGTAATCTCACCCTTACATTAGAATTCCATTCTTGCAAAGGCTTCCACAACAATTGCACAAAGACAAAAGGAACAATAGGAAGAGATGATGTATTAAACCCCAGAGACTTCTTACAAGGCCTCTTACAATAATGCACTCTAAACACTGCTGTACTAATGCAGCTGGGCTTGCTCATGCAGCAGGGGAGAAAGCTTGAGGTGGAGGGAGTGTGGGGGAGATCCACAGTGAGGGAGGCAGGATGCCCAGAGAAAGCCAGCAGCATGCAGCTTCCAGGGGAGAGTGCAGGGGTGAATGCACAGTCAGTACCACTACTGTCTGCATCCCCAGAACTTACCTTCTGCTTTGGCCCCAGCTCCAGATCCAACCCTGGCCTAGTCAGACCCAGAGCTGCCACTTTTGCCTGGGGGGGAAGGGAGAGATAAGTAGCAGGGAGGATAGGTGTCAGGGAAACAGGCACAGGGGTGCAAGGATCAGGGTAGCAGGGCAGGTAGGATGCTGAGGGGCAAGTGGCGGGGGTGGGAGAAGGCACTGGAGGATCAAGTGGTAGGAAGGATAGTCAGCAGAGGCAAGGCACAGGCAAGAGGTGGTTAAGGACAGGAAGATAAGGGGCAAGGGGGGGAGTAAGGGGCAGAGGTCTGTCCCCTCACTGCCCTGCTCTGCTTTCTCTGCCATACCTGGAAAATTATAAATGTTATATTAAATTTGTTGTAATTTTTCAGGTATAGAGTCTATTTATTGGGTGGTCATCTTAAATTTGAATGTGTCTTGGATTCAGGTATATAGATGTGTTACTGATAAAAAGAAAATAATATCACATAATTGCTCTCTGCATTGGACTGTACATCGACACTGCAATATTCTCTGCTGGTGTTATACACTGCTGTATTTTTGTGTAAACTCTGAAGTGTTAGCAGTGTTTGAAGATAAGTGTTAAATGTCTAAGGTTGTTGTTAGCTTCATGTCTATCAGGTGATGTTGGAATTCCTAAGTTGGCCCCCTATGACAAGCAGATGCAACATCAGTACTTTGACTTCAGGGAACTGTCTGCCTTAAAAAAGAGAAAAGATTTCAGCAAGGGGTACAGCAAGAATAGGGTAAAACTCAGCTAACTGCAGGGGTATACCTAGTTAAAACGTTTCAGGAACCATGGATACGAGCCATTTCTTGCAAGTCAGAAATGGAAAGTGACAATCAATATAATGATTTTAGTTGCCTGATAGGACCAAAACAAGGACAAAATCAGAACATATGATGTCCTTACTCAAAGAAAAGCCCTTGACTCATTGTACTGGTGCTAGACCCCTTACTGAGGACTATAATTCTTGCACATTTGGTTTCCCAGAAGCCTAGCATCAACATAAAGCTGGAAGGGTCTTTTATCTCTACCTTAGCTTATAGCCTAGTCATTATGTTGCTTGGTTGGAAACAAACAAACCTGCCTCTCAGGAAAAAGGTTGACTAAAATCCAGACTCAAGCTGCTGCTTCCTTTTTTGTGGGGGGGGGGCAGTGTGGAGGAAAAGAGAGGGAATAGTAGCTATAGTTCCCACAAGCTCATATCTACAGGTTGTGTGGGGTCTGTGGCAGAATGCCATCTCACTCTCTCCCCAAACTCTGCTATCAGACTTATTACCTATCTGACAATTTGCTTACCATGGTCACTGCAGAGGGCAGACACCACCGCCCCCATCTGGTTCAGGTAACCCCCAAGCTGTAACCTGAGTTGGATACTTTCCAGAGGGAGGGGGGAACCTGATCCCTTTGCCTACATGACTGGCCCCACATACCTGGGTGGGGTCTTAAACTCCCTGTTGTTCTAAGCAATGCCATCAAAGACCACCAGCCACCAGATCCTCTATTTTGCCCACCCCGATCTAGAATTTTGAAGGGGGGAGCAGATGGTGAAGTACATCATCCCATAATAAACTGCACACATTTTTCTCTGGTTACAAATAAATTAGAAGCTTTACTAATACACTAGGGGCCTAAGGCTGTATTATTCCATTTAACATTGAAGCAAAAAAAAAAAAACAGTATAATTTCATTGGAATGAGTTAAAAACAATACGTAGGGTTGTGAAATAGAAGCTTCATTACCAAGAGAAGCGGAGAGACAGCAGAACTGCAAAACAAAGGGTAGCTTGATTGGCAGAATATCAAGACAGTTAGAAAGAAGAAAGAGTTGTGTACACCTGTGGAATGAAGAGTTTAGAAGGGATCGGGTAGATTTGATGAGCCACCAAGTCAACTGACTCCCTCAGCACTGCCTGACTAGAAATGCTGCACTGCCCACACAGTTGTTTTTAAACTCTGGGTGGAGCAGGAATCCAAGCTGAGGGGAAGGGGGTGCAAGTGCATGAGTGCACCTCCCCTGGACCCGCTCCAGCACCCATGTCATTTGTATATCAATATAAATTACACCACAGTGGCAGAATAAGCAGCTCTTTCAGGATAGTTGTTCAGAGTAGAGGCTATTACAGAACTTTACCATTAGGGCTAAGTACAAACAGTCAGAAGCCTAAGGCTGAATTGATCCAATCTTCACAGGTTAGTCTAAGCCGTATAGATAAGCAAGTGAACAAATATTCACTTGATTCTGGAAATGCAGCCACATGCCTGCAGTGGCCCAGGCAAAGGGCCAGGGGCACTAAAGCATACCTCCCTGCTCTGTTGGAGCAGACTGCTTAGACTAGGGCTAGCCTGCTCACCCTGCAGGGGAAGGGGAGTTTGCAGGGGACATGCAAAGCATCCTGGGATGCTGGAGGACTGTGAGTTAACTTGAATCTAGAGGGATTCTGGGACAGGAGTTCTGTAGACTGGTTTAACCTAAATCATTTAAGTCTGACACTACATTCAGCCAAGTTTATCTTAAATCAGTACTAGCCATATTGAAAGTAGTTTATGTGCACTGAATTTCTGTTGTGCTACAGAATTGAACTGGTTTCTGATCATTTATACCAGTTTGTGTGTAATTTCTGTCCCTAGTCTTATTGGCAAGAAGCATGTAATGACCTGTTGACACAATACAAAACAGTTATCAGGGGAAGTAAGTGGATATCCCAAGATCTACATTATCTTTAAATCATTTGAATTCCACTAACTTGCAAGCAAAAAGGGAATTCTACAAAATTGTTAGGGAAAAATTACCACCATATTATACAACTACAGACCTTAGCACAAGCATTCCCACTGTTAGACTGTGCTCCCTGCCAACCAGGCACCCACATCAAGTTAAAGTAGTCCCAAAGATGGATAGAACTGACCAGGAAAGTGTTGGAGCGAAGTCAGTCAAGAGATACACAGATTCAATACTTCCCTTGGAAGACTTCTAGGTATATTTACATTGGTATGCAAAGCAGCATAGCCAGCCCAGGCTAGTTACATAAGAAAGCAGTCAAAGCGATCAGGGGAGCAGCAAACTCCAGGAAGCAAACAGAACAGTTTTCAAGCAGTTTGCTTGGAGCAAGAGGAAGAAGAGAACCAGGCACCAGATCCTGCTCTGGGAAGGTAACAGTGTGCTTGGCTTGCTAAGGGCTGTTTGGTGGGTTTCTATGCTTGGGTGTGGTGTGCATTTCTATTGAGCAGCTGAATGGACTGATTGCTGATTGATTGATGCCTTGGTGTGACAAAGGTCCTAACAAAGGGGCCTAGCCAGGCCCGGCCCAGGAGAGGTATGCAAGGAGGCAGTCAAGGCAACCACGGGAGAAGTGATCAGGGAGAAGCAAACATGACAATTTGCAAGCAGTTTGCTAGTCAGTTTGCAGGTACATTTGTCGCACTTAGGATGGAAGAATCCCATGTACCAGGGACTGACTGGCTAAGCAGCAGCTCTGCAGAAAAGGACCTGGGGGTTACAGTGGACAGTAAGATGGATATGAGTCAGCACTGTGGCATTGTTGCCAAGAAGGCTAACAGTATACTGGGCTGCATTAGTAGGAGCACTGTCAGCAGATCAAGGGAAGTGGTTATTCTGCTCTGTTCTGCACTGGTGAGGCCACATCTGGATTAGTGTGTCCAGTTTTGGTCCCCCCACTATATAAAGGATATGGAGAAGTTGGAGAGAGAGTCCAGCAGAGAGCAACAAAAATGTTTTGGGGGCTGGGGCAAATGACTTGAGGAGAGGCTGAGGTAACTGGGTAAATAAAGTCTAAACAAAGTCTGCAGAAGAGAAAACTGGGGAAGGATTTGATAGCAGCCTTTAATGACTTGAAGGGGGTTCCAAAGCAGATGGAGCTGGACTGTTCTCAGTGACAGATGACAGCACAAAAAACAACGGTCTCAAGTTGCAGCAAGGGAGGTTTAGGTTGGATATTAGAAAAAAAAACCTCTCACTAGGAGGGTGGTGAAGCACTGGAACAAGTAATCTAGAGAGATGGTGGAATCTCCATCCTTGGAGGTTTTTAGGGCCCAGCTCAACAAAGCCCTGACTAAAATGATCTAGTTGGGGATGGTTCTATTTTGAGCAGGGGGTTGGAATCCTGAGGTCCCTTCCAACCCTAATTTTCTATGATTCTACCATAGAAAAGCCTAAATATTAATTAAAGCTTTCTTGTCCACTATAGCAGTTCACACAAGCACAATATTTTCTAATATTTCTAATCAACTTTTCTTTTGAACACTCAATATCTTATTTCTTATTAGTAAATAATATGCAAGAATCTTCTGTAATGAGGCATATAGTGCTTAGACCAGCATGTTGAAAGTCATCCAAAAAGCATCTCTCAATGATTTGCTGCCAGAACTTGGACAAATCATTTAGACTTGGACTTTCCATGCCTCACTTTCTGGATTTGTAAACACCTCCCTGGCCCCATAAAACACATTGTGATTCTCAAAGAAAAAATCTTCCATAAATTCAAAGTGTAAGTAACATACAGTGCAATAAAAAAAATGAGAACCACTGTAACACAGATGTGCAAGAAAAGTCAAAGAACTGCATTAGTTTATGCAGATGCTCCCTGGTAACATTTTAGAATGAAGATACTGTACAAAATAAAAAGTTCAATTCCATTTACTTCTCAAATATATATTTTTTCCTGCATGTTAGAATACAGGCATTTCTTTTAAAGTAAACATGGCAGTGTTCCGGCTGAAAACACTTCCGTTATAAATGACAACGTTGGAAAAATCTCATGGTCCAAATAAGAAACGTCTGGAAATGTAGCACTATAACTAGTAGGTTTATTTATCTGCTACAAAAGAAATCTTGAACTTCTGCTCAAGTTTTTCTGTGCCTAGTGCCAAGGTTATCATGAATCTTCTGTTTTTCTTGAATGTGTCCTTGGATTACTGAGAGGCTACTGAGGAAGAATTATGGCCGTAGAGATTTTCAGATTTTAATTTTCACAAGAATATCAAAGTTGCGAGCCACATTTTCAGAGTTATATTAAATATAAAATTCCTTTGTATGCATCTGTTCTAAGACTGCAAATTAAACTGAAATATATGATTTAAATGAAACCCTTTACTGCCAAAGTATATATTACAAGTTAAATATTTATAAGTAACACAAATATTTTGGGTAACTCAGAAAACATTCATGGAATGAGAATGAATTCTTGGTTGAAGGAAGCTTGGTTCAAGTCTAAACATTGATGCATGTATTATGTGAAATACCAGTCAATGTAACTGCATAAGCAAAACAATACTATTTCCCACAACTGAATTGAAAAAAATACTGTAAAATTCTTAACACAAATATTAGTGATGCTTCTTTGGAGCATTTTTCACTTTTAAAATAAATTTGGGTGCAAGTTATATTGTTATATAAGTATATTTTAGCTTCAGTGAATGTAAGCAGAATAATCAGTAATATGAAATGTTCACATTTATTTGGATACTCTGCTAGTTCTGAATATACATACATACACACGCACATTATACACACACACACACACACACATATATATACATATTCCTTTTTACCATAAAAAGTAAGGAATTAAGTTTAACATTTGGCTTCTATCCATCTGAAGCATAAAGAATATCTGAGAAGGCATGTCGCGAAGAGCATTTATTTAATCTTCCCTGAAGGATGTCAGGGAAGGCTAAAGAAATTTAGCTATAATCTTAACTAAACATATGGAATGTGTAGACTCATTTAGGAAATAGTTCCTTTATCTAAAAATCTTAGTCACTGAAATTTAAAAATTATCCTAAGAATAAGTGCAATCCAAATATGTTAAATGGTTTAACCAAATTTAATCCTTTATTAATTGATCCATTTTCATTCTCTTTCCTCTTTAGAATGTACTGATCTACTGTCTTAGAGCCTTCTGGCCTACACAAGCCCTAAATGTGCATGGGCAAATGGAACAGAAGAAAATGGGGAAGAATCTGTAAGAGAAACCACGTCAACTCAAAACAAAACGTCTCATTCAGACTAACTTTAAAAATCATAAAGACAAATTAGATCCAAATGACATGTTAGCTTGCTTTACAGATCATATTTAAAGAAAGTAGATCTAAACTTATTATATGCAGAATAAGGAGGACACAATGACATTCCCTCTGGAGCAACAGAGTTTACAGTCCATCCTAAACCTAATATTACCTTAATAATACCTCAGTGAAATAAGCAGTATTCCATGTACTTAAAATTCTACTTCTGTCACATGCATGTATATATATTGGGGGGTTTTTTCCCCACTCTGGGTAATTAACAGGTTTGATTAAGTTCTTTGGGTTAAAGGGTTCCTATCAAATTCAGTAGAATTTTTTCCATCGTGTGTGTCCCTTTTTTTCTCCATTGACTTTAACAGCATAAGGCTCTATGATTTAAAGAGATGATTTAAAGACAAAATATAGGCTATGAAGTGTATGTGTACACACGTGTGTGTGTGGTTATAAAGAAATAGTTGCATTTAGAACAAACAGTGGAAAGAACCAACATCATTATAATGCTACTTCTTTGCATCTTCTATTGATACTGCTTCACTAAATATTTTCTCATTTAAAGAGCTACAAACACTAAAGAAAATGGCTGCACCTGTTTCTTTTGGGATCTTGCCACTCCAGCTTGGCAAACACAATAGTTTAATTGGTAGGAACAGAGAAGAGCCATCCAGCATATTGTGTCTTTGTTGATTTGGTTCCAGCACTACCAACTTGCTATTTCTTGATGTACAGTATCCCCCCAAATAATCCAGGAACAGATCCTGATAACTCCTGGTATTTGGAGGCAGTTCAGTACTAAAAAATCCCTAGCAGATAAAACTGCTAACTTAGCCCTTTGATAAGTAGCTCAGGAATTGATTACCCATGAAGTAACCTACTCCTATATCATACAGCTATGATGTTTGAAAAGGAACTATCTTGATAAGATTAGTTTAAGGGGCATCAAGTTTTGTTTTAATAATGTTTACATAAAAGGTTACTTTCCTGACAGAATTGCAAGGTAAGAGGAAAGTCAACAATTACCTCCCCACTCTCTATGCACAGTGATCCCCCTCCACTCCTCCTGTACATGTAGTCTGCCCCTGCTCCTGAGGAACCACAACAGGCAGACAGGGTAGGCCACTGCTCTGGTGACTCAACTCAGCTATAGTTTCACAAGTCTTGTAAAGTGAACCTCCAAAATATCTGGTAACACAGAGCCACCACCTGATCTCATGTCATAGGTCTTCTATAAATAGAAAATGTGGAAATGGTTGACAGGGACTGGGATGAGGGGAAGCTAACAGGTGAATGTGCAAGGTAGTAAGAATGAGCGAAAACAACATGTCAGTAAGAAGGAAATTTCTAGTGCAACAGAGAGAAAAAAGATCTTTATAAAGTGTGGTTATTTTAAGACCCAAATCAAGTCCTAAATGATGGAGAGAAGCTGCAGAAAGTTCTCACCAAGTGAGCAGACAAAAAAGATGGCGGATGAACTTCATTGTTGACAACTACAAGGTAATGCTTCTGAGGGAAAATAACCTCAATTATGTGTGTTCTGAACTAGCTTGTATAACTCGCTAAAGAGGCTTTGGAGTCAATGTAGATATAGATAGTTCTTTAAAAACATCACCTCAATGTGAAGTGGCAAATAAAAAAGCCAATAAAATGCTGGGCATTTTTAGGAAAAGAGAACACTATCATGCCATTACATAAACCCATGGTGTGCCCATGTCTTGAATACTGTGTTCTGTTCTGGTCCCCACATCTCAAAAGGGATGTAGCAGAATTAGAAGAGGTGAAGAGAAGGGCAACCAAAATGATCAGGGATATGAAACAGCTGCCATATTAAGAGACACTAAAAAGGCAGGAACTCTTCGGTTTGGAAAGAAGGCTGAGGAGGGGATATGATAGAGGTCTATTAAATATTGAAGGCTGTGGACCAAGCGAATAGGGAACTGTTGTTCACCACGTTCCAGAATACTAAAGCTAGGGGGCACTCAGCAGAATTAATAGGTGATAGGTTTAAAACCAACAAGTGTAAGTACTTTTTTAAATAATGCTTAGTAAACTTATGGGATTAATTGGCACAAGAGTAAGTAGAAGCAGATAGCATAGCCAGGGTCAAAAAGGGACTGGATAAATTCATGGATAATAGACATATTAATGGCTATTGAAGAGAAAGATTGGAGATATTTCCTCTGGCATCTCTAAACCTATTATGGTGGATGCCAGAAAGGGTATTGAATTAAGGTTTTCAGCCTTTTTTCATTTGCAGACCCCTAAAAAATTTGGAATGGAGGTGCAGACTCCTCTGAACTGTGTGTGTGGGAGTTCACATACTTTTGATTGATTATAGTCATATTGTTAACTTTCCTCTTACCTTGCATGAGATGTATCTGCACATACTGAAGGAGAAAAAAGAAATGGTCATTTATGACTTTTTAATTATTTTTACTCCACGGTTAGCAAAATCTTACTCAAAATAGGACGCATACTTAACCTCACCAAATAGTGCATGCTGATTCAAATATTCTTCCTAAACACTGATGTGATGGTATACTTGGACTTCTAAGTAATCAAAAGTTGAAACAGGTTAGAAGTCCTCAAGAGCTCATGAGAAAAAAATTGATTAAATTAAACATTCTAGATGTTGCTTCTTAAACATGGGTATTTAATTGCTAAAATTAAAATGCCTGCTAAACTTCCTCCAAGGAGACACAGGCTATTTGGTAAATGTCATTTGGGAGATGTATCCTGAAAAAGGTTGCATGTAAAAAAGGTTATATAAATGAACTGTTTCCATGGGCTGAAATTATATATTTTCCCAACCACAAACACATAGGATCCAATAATAATAATACATTAAGTATGCTTATTTTTGAGGGAATCAGAATCTTTATATCTTGTACCCTTATGCCTAAATGACCTCCATGATAACATATATATTGTGAAAGTTGCCATGTGTATGCTACATCAGAACAATTCCATTCCCATGTCAAAGAAAATTTTTAGATTGAGTGCTGCCAATGCAGAAAGAATTGAAATTCCTATATGCAGCAGACTGCAGTATGGCCCTGAGTGAAGTTTTCATAGTGCACCCAGCACGTGCCCCCTGGGTGACCTCAGGAGCTGTCAGTCAGCCTTGACCTACTTTTCAGTCTTGCGCAGGCTCAGTTGCTTTACAGGGCTTGTCCTGGCGCATGCCTGGTGAGTGACTGAGTGAGGTAATCGGACTAGAAAATTCTTTGTTCCAGCTGGCCACCAAATTCACATAAAAAGTTAGTGAGCCCTTCCCTCGGGGGGAGACCCGTTCAACTGAGGACAGAGGCTGGTCTCCAGGAACTGTCTCTCAGTTAGGATCTGCGGCCTATCGGTCTCCTCCAGCGTGGGCTCTCGCTGCATTTCATTCCAATCGTACCTCGTTCACACTGTAGTGATTCTCCAATTACTGGACTGTTTTCGGCTCTGACTTTGACCTTGCTCTCAGATCACTCTCACTACTGCGACGTCAGCTTCATCTTCAACTTGCCTGGTTTTCGACCTCGGCTATCGCCTTCGACAATCCGATTGTACTGTAGGACTGGCGTCACGACACCATCTTCGTTTTCATCTCGACGCGTTACAGTTCTTGTTCTGTTATTCGTTTATCCCTGCATGAGCTGTTGACCAGCCCTGGGACTTAAGGAGTGGGCAGCCTCCCCTATCCTTTGCGGAGTACATAGCAAGGGCTCACACTCCAGAACCCCTTAGGCCAACAGACCCCTTTGTTGTTAGTTTGTTCTGTGCCACTGTAACTGAAGAGCAGCAAACCTACACCTCAAAAAGCATAAGTTAAATAAATTCATCAGTTTTAAAACCACCATGATTCCTGTGCCATTCAGACTCGATTGCCACTGATCCCACCTGTCCATGTCCAATTGCCACCACCCGGCCGCCCCACCATGAGCTTGGTTTACCAACTCCGGGACATCCCATAGAAAAGTACACTGGGAAAGACTCTATTTATGAAGAGTCACTGCATGTGAATTCAGGGCTCCTCTGAGTCATACTGATCTCAGAGGCTAGACATCTTTATGAAGTGACTCATCTTAATAAGTGGTACTTATAAACTTAAGCCATGATATGAGGGTTAGAAGAAATATGCCAAAGTTTTGGTTCTGTAATGATATTTGTATTGTATATTTTAATCACTGGCAAAGATGTTTATAGTTCAAAATAAAGATTTGTACATTTATTGTGTATCATTTTACAGTAACAGAAGGGTTTAATTTTATTTGTTAATTGAATGTCATGTTATGGGGACAACCATTTTGATTCATTTCAGCTGAATTGACTGACCTCCAGATAATAGTATGACCAGTTTTGCCTTTGGATCTTTGCCTTTGGTCTTTTTTATTATTTTGACTATTTCAATTTATTTATTTTATATTCCTGGAATATCGAAAACTTGATGTATGGAACATTGTGAATTCCCAGAAAATAGTAAAAACACAGCTCAATGCAGATAGGGGTATTTGGAGTGAATGTCAACAATTATGTACTATCTATTAATGACCAAATGGGTGACAACCAAGCCTCTATGCAGCAGGTTCATGTCCAAAAGAAACCTATGAATTACAGAGAGGTTCCCTGCATGGTCAAAGACCACACATGAGTTCTCCATTTTTACAAGCACAAAATCTTTGTAGTAGAAAGCAGTAGGGAAAGTCCAGGAATGCGCATTTCTTTTAATAAAGAAGGAAAAATTGCTTCTAATTAAGTTGGCTGATGTAAAAAATCTCTGGATGATGTACATCCCCCACAAAAGCTCATTTCCTTTCTTAATCATTATGTAAATGAGATATACATGCAGAAGTTTATTGTTTCTCCATAGTGAACATAAACAACAGATTGAGATCATCTCTGCAATTATTTTAATGAGGTAGGCTTATGCAGTTAATTTATAGTTGATGTAAGAGGGTTTAGGAGGGAAATGGATACATTTTCAGGTTTTCAGAAAGTTGTAGTGCTCACAGTGCCTGTTATGGTGAGACTATCCCCAACCATGCCATTGGTATTTCATATATATCTATAGGAGAAAAGGTAGTGGGGGAGGAAAATCACTTCTGACGCTTTAACACACTCAAGACCAACAAAATGCATGGACCAAAGAATTATGAGTTCATAAGCTTCTAGAAATGAATGTTCTTCTATTTGTCACTTTACTGCAATATTAGAATTAGCAATATTTTGTATATATTAAAATCATTTTTTTCTTTATTCCAAGCTAGTGGAATATTACCAGGTTCCTGGTGCAATTATTTCAGTTACTATGCAGTCAGTCTGGTAAATGAGCCCTTCCTATATTTGATTACATATTTTAAGAATTTTTAAATATATACTTATGCTAAATGTGTGGAACAGTTAATAATTTAACCAGAGTTTGCTGCTTATGATAGTCCATTTTCTAAGGCCCTGTACAAAGATTTCTGAAAGCATTTCAACTCTCAGAAATATAAGGCTAAATCATTTCAGCCACTGAAATAACATACTTTGAATGCACAAAAAATGTCTACCTTCAATTTAAAGATTAATCTGAGCTATACATGGTGTAATGGTAAATAGGGTTTCTTAAATGTTTCAAGGATCACTTGTTAATAGAGATTACCTATGTATATACTTAGGCAACCTCCTAGACAATGTCTCTGGGCAACTACAGCACATGCTGACATGGAAAACTAAGAAGAATGCATTTAATTTATCTATATTGTGTTTTGATACAATGGAAAGAAAAAAAAAAAAAAAAAAATCAAGAAAAAGGGAGCAGTTAACATCAGTCCAATGTGACCGACCTGCCCAGCCAGATGCAGGACAGCCAGGGTGAGGTCCTATCTATACCCAGCATCAGTATTGATCTAGTAAAGGACCTTGTGAGGCTGGACAATTTCAAGGCAGCTGGTCTTGACAAATTACACACTAGAGTACTCAAGGAGCTGGCAGGTGTCATCGCCCAACCGTTGGCAAAAATATTCAAAAACTCATGGCACTCAGGTGAAGTACCTAAAGACTGAAAGAAGGCTAACGTGGTAACCATCTTCAAGAAAGGGCAGAAAGTAGATCCCAGGAATTACAGGCCAATCAGCTTGACCTCAATCCCCAGTAAGATTCTGGAGAAAATCATCAAGGAGACCCTTCTGGATAAGCTGGCTTAGGGCAACATCCTGAGGGACAGCCAGCATGGGTTTGTCACAGGTAGGTCTTGCTTGACCAGTCTCATCTCCTTCTACGAGCAGGTAACATATCACCTTGACAAGGGAGAAGAGACTGACGTCATATATCTGGATTTTAAAAAAGCCTTTGATCTGGTGTCCCATGACATCCTCATGGAAAAATTGGCCAACTGTGGCCTCAGCTACACCACAGTCCAATGGCTGGGAAATTGGCTTCGAGGTCAGACCCAGAGAGTAGTGATCGATGATAGCAAATCATTATGGTGCTCCATGACCAGTGGCATCCCTCCAAGGCTCTGTCCTTGGACCAGTTCTCTTTAATATCTTTATCAATTATATGGACATTGGTGTCAGAAGCAAACTGGCTATTTTTGCCAATAACACTAAACTTTGGGGCATAGCATCCACACTTGAGGTCTCGCTGTACCCAGCCTTAGTGAAGTCGTAGCTGGAGTACCACATCCAATTCTGGGCTTCACAATTCAAGAAGGTTGTCGAGAAGCTTGAGAGAGTCCAGAGGAGAGCCACGCACATGATCAGACTGCAAGAGAACAGGCCTTATGAAGAGAGGCTGAGAGCCATGGGACTCTTCAGCCTGGAAGAGCGCAGGCTCGGTGGGGACCTGGTGGTTGCTTATAAGTACATAAAGGGTGTACATCGGGATCTGGGAGAACATCTGTTCACCAGAGTGCCTCAAGGAAAAACAAGGAAGGTCATAAAATCTTCCAAGACCATTTTAGGCTGGACATAAGAAAAAAATGTCTTTACTGTCCAAGCCCCCAAGACCTGGAATAGACTCCCGCAAGAAGTGGTGTAGGCACCTACTCTGGACTCATTCAAGAAACGCTTGGATGCTTATCTTGATGGGAACCTTTGACCTTAGCTTACTTCCTGCCCCTGGGGCAGGGGGCTAGACTTGGTGATCTTCAAGGTCCCTTCCAGCCCAAACGTCTATGAAATCACAATCTCCACAAGTCATAAATAAGTATTTGTTCATAATTTCAGAATCTCTGCTCCAGAAATATTTTCTAGATAGGGAATAAGTACTCCCTATTAATCCAAAACTGCCTTTCTTTAGGCAATCTAAGGGTTTTGTGCATGAACAGGCCTGTTTTCTATATGCTGGTAGTTACTTTCCAATTAAGAATACTTCAGACCTATATTCAGGAAGTAAGAATGATACCATGTGACTTTATTAGGTAGAGTTCAGGAGTAACCAGTCTCATGCTCTGAACAATCCATAATCAGTAACCCATAGCCTGAAAATCATCTATCCAAATTCAGTATAATTTTACAAGTAACATTAGCACAAAACCAGAAATATAAAAAGTGAAAGACTGTAAACTGCAACCTTACCAAGTCCCCGAGGCAACCATCCTTCCAAAATGATAGATAAAAGTGAATATTTTGGATTTTGCATGCATGGTAGGTGCTGAACTAGTTTCATATAAAAACCTCATGAAATGAGGACAAAATTACCAAACCTGACAGCAAACTCTGGAATAAATTATGTGAGGCTTGTTACTCAGCTATTTTCTTGCCCTTTCAAAATAAGACTAACCATCATTGCCAGACTAAAGCACTTATCCTGCCAAAACTGGTATGGCTTCTGTTTGTGCATAAACAGAGTTCTTCATTTCCACTGCCATTAAAATTTGGCACTTGGCTTTTAGAAAGAAATAAAACATAAATCATAATTTTTATTCACACTCTGAGGCAATATCCTTTCAAATGGCAAAAATCTTGTGAAACTTTCCTCTGTCAGAAATTTTACCATTTGAAGAATATAGGGCCCAAACCAGCTCAAGTCAAAATAAATATCTCAACAGATTTATTGGTAATGGAACACATTTAAAGGGAAGACTGGTTCAAAAAAATAGGGATTACATTGGGCTTAGCCATGTCAGGCACTATAGTTGGGGTTGAGATATAATAAACCTAAATCCTAAAAAGCATGCACTGCAGAAAAGGAGCAGACACAGGAACATGACCCTTTAGCTTAGTGACTTACCTGAGAGGGGAATACTTTATTGTAGTGCCTGTTCCCACATCTGTTTATATGCTTTATGTACTTTCTGCAGCTTCGATACTGAGGATATCAGCATGCATACTGACACTGAGTACTCTCAGGACCTGATGAAAAATGGCTTACATTAGAAAATGTACCTAACTCTATCCCAGCTACACAGCTGCTCATATAAAAGGTATCCCCCTCAGAAATCCATGCCTCTCTTCCTATAGTGACATTTCTACTTTACACCTAAAAGTCAGAAGAAGCATAAGGAATTGATATTTTTATTTCTCCATGCATTTCTGCTGCAGCTTTTACTTCTATCACAACCCAAATATTTAAGGCCAGGTACAGACATTTTACTTTTACCAGAATAAGTGATCAGAAACCAGTCTATACCCATAACAGAACAGCAGTTTGGCACACAAAACTAATCTATACCCATAACAGAAGTTTGATACACATAAGACACATCTACATGTGCATGTAAATGCGACTAAATTTAATGTGCATTAAGCTAATGCCCATTTAGTGATTTTTTGGCAGGTGTCTACACGTGCAGCGACTTGGCATTAAAGTTAGGGCCAAGTCCCTGTAGCCCTGCCATGTGCCCCTAGCGGGGCATAGTTTCTCAACCTGCATACCCCTGGTTGTGCAAGAGACAGGCAGGGGGTATGCAGGTACCCCAACACACTTTCCTCTCGCCCTCTTTTCCTCTCAAAACTATGGCAAAAATTTCATTCCTCAGTAATAATTTGGCGTTCAGCCCTCCTAGCTTTAGCCTATATCACCTCTAGCCCAGGTAAATACTTGATTTGTGCACCCCTGGTGTAAAAGGTGGCAACCCTGTCAACACCTGATCAGACATCTGTCATATAACAGCCTTATATACACAGCACTTCTTCCAACATATGGCACACATTAGTCTGTAAATATAACATCCCCTGAAAAATCGAGTGTTGGGGTACTTATTAAAATTTTCAGAAGTAAGGGGTACTTGCTACTTAAAAGGTTGAGAAACACTGTAGTGGGGCACATCTAAGGAATGTGCCCCACTAACATATCTACACATAGTGAATGTGTTAACTAATCGTACGTCAATTTGATATCTGTATTTGCAGGTATCAAATTGAAGTGTGATTAGCCTAATTTCACCATTTTTAATGTGCACTAAAGGCACACACCAGTGGGTAAATATGTGCTCCGTTTGCTACCAAGATAACTTAAATAGATTCAGCCTCAGACTATTTGAACATCTGTAACCTAGCCTCCGTGTTCATACCTGGACATGGGAATCAATTGTTAGCAGAGCTGGCTGAGAGTGAAGGGACACTTTTCCATGATGAATTATATCTTAAGCAGTTTCCCATTATCTGCTGTGCCATACTTTCACAGTTCAGAGGATAAGAAAGGCATAATAATACTTTAATTTCAATACATTTTTCTTGGTTTTTATGAAAAGTACTATTTATACAATGAACCATCCTTAAATTCTCTTGCTTTTATTATAGAGAAAATAATAAAAACATCTGTGTTTGGTCTGTGCTAAATATGTAATACTGAAGCTCAGTTTAATCACTATTCTCTACCCACCCATCAATCATATGCTTATTAACCGTATATTCATTACCTTCTCAGAAATTATTTAATCGTTTACCTAAATGGATAATAGTTCCTCTAATCCAAAAATATTTCTTGGCTTACAACATGGATATACAAAACCATTCCCATTTCCTTCCATTTAAATGCATTTTTGATAGACATAGTGACTTCTCTTTATAACCTCTTCGTCAGAAGAATTATGGCTTTTGGTTCCACAGCTCCTCTGAAGCCTTTGAAAGACCCTGACTGGCTGATTCCTAAGAAAATTATCTTTGAAAAATGGGCGATGGCAAGAGTTAACTGTTTTACCATGGCTGGGAATCTTCTTTTACTTTTCTAAAAAAATAAAAGGCAATATATAAGGCACTTTCTAGTGGGTCTTTGTGGCAGTCCTCTTCCAGAGACAAATTTGGAACTGCTCAGCTGTATCTCCAACTGCCAAAACTAATGATGCCTTCCTTTCACCTGAATTGCTAGGGACCTCTGTGAAAGAACCTGAATTATATTCCCTCTGCTAACATGGAATTCTCAGTAGTCGTGATCTGCAGCCTATTGAAAAATACGAATGCTCAAATGGTCACAGATTTCCTAGCCTAATTTTTTTGTCTAGGCTAGACTGTTCTGTTCAGTACTATAGGGAGCTTGCACTGCCAGTCACCACACTATTATTTTCTAGCATTCCTTCAAAACATAACAGTAACAGAAAAGTCCCTGGTGAACTTCTCTACCTGTTATCCCTCATCAAAATAATGAATTTTTAAATTATTGTTAGTTTTCTATGGCTGGTTGGTAGGGGGCTTAGGGGATGGAAGGAGTTGTGCACATTAAGAGCATCCTTTTTATGGAGAGCAGAGATATTTAAAAAGTTAAAGACATAAGTGAATAGTGAGTCACATTTTCTAGCCTCTAGGGATCCCTTTGCTTTTCCTTACTACCCTAGACATGTACTTAGCACATCCTGAGTAATACACTCTGGATTTGAGCCACGTCCTCTGCTACTCTTAAAGGCTGAAATAAAGCAACATAGTATCATGGTCCCTGGCATGCATAGTAAGACCTGGAGTTCAAGAATGGATTAGATGAAACAGTGTACACTTGCATCCATAATATATTAAGATATATCAATATATACACATGTATTAAAAAGATGTATATGAATTTATTGTCTAGACATTACCAGACTGGATATTCTCATCAGTGATAAACATGATATGTATCATTTGGTCCAATAACAGCTTTCAAAATTTAAAAGATTTTAGAGGTATAAGAATTATTTGAAGCTTTGTTTTTTTTCCAGCTCTCTAGACTACACTAAAAGTATGTGTTACAATGTCCAGGTCACAGCAAGGAACCTGCACTCGACAAACTCCCACACCCCAAGAGCCCGGAGTCAGGACTGTCCAGCCAGAGTGAGAGCGAGGCCGAGTCCGAGCCCCTGCTGGCTGCTCTGGACAGGATTTATAGCCTTCTAATCACCCCACCAGTCACTCACCCAATGGTCCAATCATCGTCCTTTTCACAATACCCAATCAAATTCAAACCTGAGCAATACTTAAAAGGACCAGTCAATTCAAACTATTTTAGCTCAATACAAGCAACTTTATCATAACTGCCTTAATTAACATATCACCATCAATAAACAGTTGCATTACCATTATATACTGCGCATGTCCAGACCTTAAAAGCAGGTCATGACTTCCTCAAGGTTGAGAGTTCAAACCCTCTAGAAACTTCTCACCTCTTGTCATGTGGCATATGTGTGGACTTTCACTGTTTTACACTTCATCACTGTGGGAAAAAAATCCAAGATACAAACAAATGGTAAAATAACGATGTCACTGACACAACATTGTAGAACACTTAAAACAGTAAATTCAGAGATGGGGCCTAAACTGCCCATTAATGGTCATGAGACACTATTAGTTAATTTAATGTTGACAGTTTAAGGGTTCGAGTCCTTTGTCACAGCCGACAGCATTTCCCTTGCACATAAAGGGATTCCCTAGTTAAGGGGACATCAAAGGAGAAGCCTGAAGACAAAGGAAAGCTCCTGCTTTCCTGGAATCCCACAGGGCAGGAATAGGTCCCATCTCAGAGTTCATGACACTACTGATTCACATTTTTTTTTTGTCATCCCCTATTCAGCAACTCTATGAAGAATTTCATTGCTGCTACATCACTTTCTCTCTCAGTCAGTTTCTGCCATAGCCTGTTTCCCATTCCAGAGAAAGGGCAGTAATTAGTACACAGTGGGCTTGTCGACATGTGCTATTAATGCAATTGAATAAATTCTGTTGCAATTCATGCTGGAGTTTACTGTTTCTGGGTGCAATGTTTACACATGTGCTCAGGACTGCAGCACATTGAGCTGGGTCAGAGCAGCCCTGGCTGGCAGGGGATTAAGGAGGTCAGCCTGTTAGCCCAGGACTGCTCTGACCTGGCTCAACATGCTGCAGAAGGGTTTGCTAAGACATGAGGGTACTCCAGTGTGGAGCTGTCTGTTGGGCAGCCCCTGCCCTGAAGCACCCTTGTGTCTCAGCCAGCCCCATCAGATCTACACATGCATTGTAGTGCACTAAAGAGTGCTGTCACAAGATAGTACTTGTGTTTACAAATACTAACCTACAGCAGTGTTTATTAATTTACTGCAGCCTAATAGGGCCACACTTGTAGCTGCAGAGAGTTTACTACAGAGCTAATTAGGCAACTCCGCAGTAAATGTCTCACTTAGATGCACCCACTGGGTGCATCTACACATGTGTTTTCTTGCAGAGTAGACTAATTAGCTCTACAGAAAAGTGTCACCAGCTTCATCTACACATGAACTAGTATTAGGGCACAGGAAAATTAATTAATTCTATCATAAGATAGTACCATCGGGGGGGGAAATAATATTTCAGTTATCTTCTGCTCACCTATTCAGTTTTCTGCTGTTTGTGCAGTCAACCTAGTTTGCCTTTCTGAAAGCCTCTGTGCTGTTTTACGTAGCCATGTGTTACTTACACTCAGTGGGCGCATCTACAAGTGCACCTGACTGCAGTTGTTACTGTGCCATCCTGGCGGTGCATGGGTCGTTTCTGACCTTACTGTGCAGTAGCATCAGCATCCTGGTTTGTGCCTGTCAACACTACACGGCCATAGCAGTGAGCTACAGCAACATAGCATCTCATGTAGATGCACCCAGAGTCACCCTGTCCCACCTGACAAGTCCTGAGCTTCAGGGTTATGTTCCACTCCAACTATCTTTTTATTCATATCAGTAAGCTCTGTTCTGACTCTGATTCTTTGACAGCTTTGCATAATATTCACACACTGAATGCCTATTGCCACAGCAGAACTATGCCACTTTCATCACCACACATCATCACTACTAAATGTCACTTAGCTGTTGCCTCCCCCACTACCTTTAGCACATATCATACTCTTTGCACGGAAGAGGAAATGTTTAATTTTAATAATTGCTAAGCACTCTATGTAACTGAGTGATTGCAACCTAGAAATATCACATAGACCCAGATCATCATCAGTATTAGGCAGTCTAACTCTCACTGAGAACACTAGAGACTTCCTGGCTAAAAAACTTTAAGGCTCTAGATTATAAGATATAACCATAGTCTTGGACTAACTGCTGAGACAGAGATCGATAGAGTCTGTAGACTGAAAACAAATGGCAGTGCATACTCTGTGCTATTACTACTGCTTCATTCCTTTGTTATCAAGGACTACATTTTAACCATATAATTTTCATTTTATTAGGCAGTTTTTATTCCTAGCAATAGGATCTTCAAATATGCTTTTAATTTAAAGGCTATCTACCTATATGTTCTTCCATAATCATTACAGATACATACACATTGACAGATAGAGATATATGCTTCTGAAAGGGCCATGCAATTAAAAATAATAACCCTAATAACCCATTAGTTCCTAACGTCTAGGTTATTTATGCTTATCTATCTGTATAGAATGGCATGTATTTTTATTTCCATAAGAGAAATGAACCTACTGATACTTAACTTTGCCTTATTGCTCACAAACACATACTTTCATTGGCTACAGATGACAAGGGCAATTCAGAGCAATTTATAGATTAGCCACAAACAACCATACAGGAAGTCAGTGGATGCAGATTGACACATTATTAAATAACTATAGTCTGTAATATGTTTAAATTAGCCAATTTGTTTCAATTCATTAATTCTTAAATTAGTAAATTGTACACCTACTTTGGCAAAGCTTATTAGCTTTTAACTATGGCTCAATGTTGCCCTCCTGTGGGCTGAGAAAAGGGAAGGCTGTTGTGTTTATTCAAGGTGGAGGTAGATTATTCTGTTCTTCCTGTGCAGATGGTTTGAACCACTCTTACCCTTCACCCCACACACTGCCCAATGTTTAGATAAATTTTCACTTTTAATTTAATGAAGCCTTTCTGAATATTTTGGAATAAAAATGTCTGTGAAAATGTTTGCCTAGTGTTTAGTTCTTTATAATGCAGTGGAACTCAGGATTATTTTACATCGGGATAGTTCACACCCCACTTAATTCACAGTGGGTTGCTAAATTAAGAATATATGTTTGCTGTGGCTTTTGCACCCAGAGGGCACCACTTCTCCAATCAGTTGAAGCTCATCAGTGGTCCCCTTTGAAATATAACCCAGTGAAAATTGCTAGACAATCTCTGTAATCCACACAGCTGTTTGCTGTGGCTATATCACCTTCCCCCACTTAATGTAGTTTATAAACACTCAGTTTTGCAGGGGGATAAAAAATATAACCCTGCAAAGCATTCATGTTCTGCTCTGTTTATCACACAATCTCTGCTATGTATTGGGAAGGTAAACCAATGAATGCACTAGTGTAATCTGGAGTTCATTTAATCATGAGCCCTGAAGAGGTAAAATGCTTCCTTAGTTAATAAAAATTGTGGAGCATGCAAGCTGCTGCAATCTTGTCACTGGCATGCAGAGCGTTAAATATGATCACATGGGGCATTTATAGACATGCTCCAGAAGTGAAAGGGGGCACTTTTAAATTAAAGTGCCCAGAACACCACATGTATCAACATCCCTCTGTTGAAAAATGGTGGTAGGGGCACTTTAACTAAAGCTCATTCATTGAGATTTAACTGAAGTGTCCCTGCTTCATTATTTACAAAAACACTCATAGGAACTCAAAGAAAGGGAATGGCCCTCTGAGATTAGAAAGAATCCACATCCAGTGGTACAGGACTATGTAGGTACAGACAGAAAGACAATTTTCACCCGATCTGGCCCTTGAAATAGCTTTACAGCCATGACCAAAAAAAAGCGCACCGCCGCAGAGTGTTTTAAAAGGGCCTGATCCCACAGAACTTTGAGGGTTGCATTGAGGATTCAGATGAAGACACTCCAAAATGGAGCACCCTCAGTAACTTGTGTCTGCACACTGGAAGCAGGGCTGAACTGCTCTACTCCCAGTGCTGTTTGCAGAATAGGAGAGGAGAAACAGAATGGAGGGGGCTCATTCTGGGTGTTGGCCACCTGGCACTAGAGGCTTATGGGGTGGATTGGACCCACTGTAGGAAGGCTCCAATCTACCCCCTCCATGACCTTCCAGCACCAACTAGTTTAAGCTACCTAAGCCTGAGCCAGGAGGTGCACATGCAAGCATTCAGCACTTACCAGGAGTGGTGCAGGCATCTGGAGGCAAGTAAGTCAAGAGGGAGGAGCTGGTGGGATTGGGGCTCATGCTTGCAGGTCTTTTGGGTGTGTGGTTTGCAGATCCACAGGAGTGCGCTGCCTGGTCTTGGTGCATGTGTGGGGGGTTATTAGGCAGGGGAAAATAGCCTATTTGGGGGGAAGAACAGCTTTTCCCAGTGCCAGGGCTGTATTGTGAACTCATGCAAGTATTCACTAGATTGAATTAACTGTTGCAAGGTCAAGTTAACCCTTTATCAATCTAAATTTAGTTTAACCCAGAAGTGAACTAAATTTAGATCAGGCACACACCATTTTGCAGGGGGCTAAGGACTATAACCCTGCAAAGAATCAATGTGTGATAAGCAAAGCAGAACAATCTCTGCTATGTATTGGGAAAATAAACCAATGCACTAGTGTAATCTGGAGTTCACTTAATCATGAGCCCTGGAGAGAGGTAAAATGCCTCCTAATTTAATACAAAGTGTGGAGCATGCAGGCTGTTGCAATCTTGTCACTAGCAGAGTACTAACTATGATCACATGGCTCTTTACATGGGGCATTTATACACATGCTCCAGGATTGGGGGGAGGCACATAAGCCCTTTGAACACTTGAATGCCAGGCCATTTAGATCACTCTAACCTTGGGTTAGCCAATCTATATTAACACATGTACATCTCCTGATTGTACATGTTAGGCTCTGGCACTTCATCTTTCTAGTCCAACTCGCAGTGAATATAGTGTGCTCTTCTTATGATTCCTGACTTCAGTTCAAAGATAGCTATCTATAACCAAGGAAAACTAGAAGTTGGAATATCCTGTTTAGTTTGCTATGGGCTTTACTCTGCACATCTCAGTTGCTATTGTACAAAAAAACATACTATATGGATGAAAAACAGAAAAAAACATAGATAGTAGGGAAAGGATGGAAGGTGTATGTATGCATGTATTTTTACAGAAATCTGTTAGCATAAAACAGAGTTTTCCTGGATTTCAGTAGAGGGTGCAACCAAGTTTTGGGGGTTTTTTTTAACCTATTGCTAGTTGTATAGTCATATGGAGAAGCAAGTTTCCAACATTTTATGAAAAACTTTGGTATCTATACATAACCAACCCACCCAATTTTTCTTATGAACAAGTGGTATCATATATTTAATTTCTAGTAATAGCAATGGGTTCTGTATGTAAGAAATACAGAAAACAAAAACTTTAGGCAGTGGTTACCAATTCAAAGCCACATACCTGAAGAATCTAACACTAAAGATCATTACTGGCCCCAGCTTCTGTGATGGGCCAAATCCAAATCCCTGTTCCAAACAACCTCAGAGGAAGTTAAGTTACCAGCTGACATTTGTGGGCTTGACACCATATCTGGTTTCTACAAAATCAAAAGTTTCCTCCAAGGACTTCATAGAGCTAATGACCAAGTGACAATCCCAATAATTTAAGGCAAAGGCCCAGAGAAAACATCTGGAAGTTGAATTGGTGGTCAGAGAATAAGGATATGTAGCCAAAAGCTTCAATATCAAAAAACAGAAAACATTGGATGGGAATTTCTTCCCTCAGAATCTAAGGCTCTTCATCAAGGCAAGTGTAGGATAAAATGTTAGTAAGGAACAAAAAGTGCAGACAAGAATGGGAACATCTGCTTTAAGAAGCTGTTAGGAAAGTAGTTATGCAATGGAAGGGGAGAAAGAGCTGTTCAGTTTGTAATAGGTAAGGCTTACGCTGCCCATTAAATGATATAATCGTTATATGTATACTCCTAACAACACTGTAAGCGACCTTCATTACTTAGCCCACTAGCTACATAATCTAACTGGCAAATATTGCTGACTGTCAAACAATGATTCATTTGAAAAAGCATCTAAAAGTTTCAGCTTCAAAATAACCATTGGAAAGAAATGTGAAATCATGAAAACATTTTGAAGAGAACAGTTTCGAAACGAGTGCAGCTGGGGGAGGGAGGGGGAGTCACAACTCCAGCTGAGGTTGCTGTACTTACTTAAAACTATGTTGCAGGGCCTACAGAAATTCAGTTACCACAGATGGTCTTGGACCAAACACAGAGTTACAACCTAAGAAATACTAGGAACAGCTGCAATAGCAAGTTATGCATTGCAGTAATATGAAGATGCATGTGCTCTAAGAGAACAATATTTAAATGAGGCCCAGAAACTTTGCAAATTGACTTTTAATACAGGAACAGAGGTTTGAGGATAAGCATAAAGTTAAAGTAAATTTTAAATTGATGTCTGAGACCAGAGGATACTTTGCAGGACCTACCTAAAACTACAAGTTTTGTGGTGACATACATATACTAACATCTCATACTGAGAACCAAATTCCACTTTTGCATCTTCAATTGAGTTGTTGTGTCCTTAAAAAGTCAGACAGTCAAAATGCCCAAGGCTGAACCCATTCAGTCTCTGCAGGTTAGTCTAAGCTGCACAGATTAAATTGAAACAGAAGTGAACAGACAATTACTTTTGATTTGGGAAATGTAGCCACATGCCTGTAGCTGTGTTCACTTCCTCCTCCTACTGCCCCAAGGTATCTGGGATTTGCAGTCCAGAATCACAACAGCAGGACTCTGCAGGGTTGCTTACCATTTCCTCTTCCTGCTTCCAGGTTCCTCTGTATTTGTAGTCTACAGTTGCAGCCAGCAGTAAGTTTGAGTGGGAGAAGAGTATTTTACCCCCTCCCTGGCCCCAGATCCCAGCTCAGGGGGAGCAGTCCCCTCCCCCTACAGACTGGGTTGCATCCCCAATCAGGTTTGCCTACCCCCACTCCTCCCCCCCTTTTGTCAGCCAGCCCTCACTGGTCCAGCTAGGGAGCAGAGGGGCAGGGCCAGCCCTGCTCTCTGGAGCAGACAACACAGCTCAGCCCAGGGCTGGAAAGCATGCAGGGGGAGTGTGATTTGACTTAAACCAGGAATCAGAGAGTGGCATGCAAGACAAACTGCTATCACAATATAGTTCAGTAAGAATAGAAAGCTCTGCTGTGTTCATTTTTAACCTTCAGCTTTATGTCAGTTTGCTGCAAATCTAAATGGTAGTGTAACATAGGCTAAAAGAACCTAGGCCAATCCTCCCTCCATACCCCCTCCCTTTCCCAGTTTCTCCTGTACAAAGGAAAAGAGCTAGAACTGCAGTAGAGAGGCTTCATTTGTTTCAAGATCTAGGGAACAGATCAGCAGTAAAAATTTAGTGGAAAACAGACTGATGCGCGTCCTCTGTGGTTTCAGCTTTCCCACTTGCCAAGCCTTGCTGTCAAAAGTCAAGGCTCCACACCCCTATGAATAAAGCTCATTGGCTCACTGCTTCCTGCCTCTCCTCTAGATTTATCATTTCAGACAAAATAATTGTGGTGTATGCCTTCAAGGATGAGATTTTGTACATGCCTTTGATCTGCGGTTCTTTTTCAAGAGCTGCAGCTCCAGCATGCAGGACCCAAGTTGCCACACAGAAGTTAAGTCTCAGTGGAAATCTGTTGCCCATATATAAACCCCAAACTAGCTCTGCTGCTGAAAGTGCTTTTTATCTTCTGCCAAATTGCTTAATGGTACAGGGCAGGTTTACTGCCCATGTGCAACCCTGTTTGAAGTCAGTTTTGCATGTTTCATTTTGGTTGTGAAGGAGGATTGCAATTGTGGCTCAATTCCCCTAGTTAAAGAGCTGCACCTAACAATGGCTACACATAAATTACAATTAAAAGAAAATGTAAAACCTGTATACATGTATCCATCTGTAATACCATCTTTCCTGATTCAATATGTATTTTGTGCATGTGTATGAAATGCAATTCAGAGGAAAGCTGTACTGCAGGGATTTAGTGGCAAGACTAAACATGATGAGTAAGCAGCCAATTCATTAGCTGTGGTACAGCTCCTGATTAAGAGGTTTCATTCACTTAAAGCCAAAGAACATCTATTGTGCTTGTTGCTATGAATGTGGGCAGTTACTAAAAACTGAAACATGACATTTTCATAGTTGCATTCTAGCCTTGTCATTTGGGAGCAGTGGAGTTGAAAGCATGATGTAAGAAGCAGCATCCTCTCACATAGTGGTCGAGCAAACAGTCATATTCTGAGTCTTTTCTTTTCAGTGAAACAACTAGTGTTTCATGTGACCTGCTCTAGCTCTAGCATCATTGTTGCAAATATGCATCATTGTTGCAAAGAATGCAATTTCTCCCCGTTGTATCCAAGAAGGCGACCGGTATTCTAAAGAGGCTTCATCTCATACACCCACATCCCTCTCCCTCCACCCCCACTATAACAGAACATCCTGTCACCAGTATAGATGACTGGAGATCAAATTAGCTCTATTCTCTGTCTTGGGTCAACACCGCACTCAAATTTCAACCAAAGAACTGATGCTGACCCTGAGAAACAGCTGCTGAAGGAGATCATCATAAAGAGAAAATTCAAAGTTCCACTGAACCAACTGAGTCACTAAGTAATGAATTTGTAATCTTAAGAAACAAAGGATGAAACCACAGCCCAATTTAAGTCAATGGCTCAACATTTCACCATCTCAGACTTCCAATGTCCAGGCTCCATCCAGAAAATTGTTTCATTGCAAAATGTAACAATGATCACATACTTTACTGTTAAGATTCAAATACAAAGTCAACTTTTTCTACTTCTCTCTCCCTCTCAATAATTCTTTGAAACACAGATTTAGCTCAGCTACCCTCTGAAACTTATTAAAAAGTCTATCTATAAGATGTTTCCTACTTTATTAGAATGAGTAGAAATCTACCATAGTAAAGCTGGCCAAAGTCTTTCCACATGTCAAATGCCCCTGCAGAAAATATGATTTTTGTCCAAATGGACATTTTCAGGAAAAAAAGTTAGTCTTAATTTAAGACTTGCATGGATTCTTTTGGTTATAATGAAATGTCAAGTTAACATGTCTAATTGCTTTTATGAGAGAGAAATTTGGCAGTTGTAAATAAAACTAGCCTTTTCTTTGTGAAATTTATATTTTCTTTATGTTCCACATTGAGACTCATTCCATGTCTTAATATCTGTAAAATATACACCAACTAGAGCTAGATATTAATAGCTTTTTATGCTACTTTGTTGGTTCTGGGATCTAACTTTTCTATTAATAAGATTTAACCGATAACATCTGAAGTGAATTAACAGAAAAATATGTGGGATTAGCCATACAAAAATGCAGATATTTCCCTCAGACAAGGTCCTGAACATTAAAACTTGGTTGATTTTCATCCTTTTTTGAATCCACTCTAATAAAAGCTTGAACCTGAGAGAAAAGTGCATGTAAATATTTTTTAAAATGGAAAAACATGTCGGGTCATCTAGTAGAAAAGGGGCATGACAGACTACAGGAAGGCTTACTCCTCAGAGAGAAGGAAAATGTTGAATGTCAAAGAAAGGCAATGTAATAGCTAGATAGAATGGCATTTGGCAAGAGGAAGCTTGACAGGAAACCCCAACAGAAAAAACAAACTGGAGAAGAAGTACTGGAGAAGGATCTCCACTTTCCAAACTAATATGTAAGAAAGAATGTGACTTTTTCTTCTTTATTTTTAACTAACTCTTACTACATTTGTTCATAGAGGAAAGATTTTTGCATATCTTCACTGTAAAAAAGCCTTAGGTAACTCATATATAGTTACCTTTACAGAAAGAGGACTAAGCAATTAACATATTCTTTGGGGGTCCAATAATTTAGGAGCAGGTTAGGTTGAGATTGGGGCAGCAACCCCAGGTGCCATATTGCGGGGGTGGGGTGGGGTGGGGAACAGCAGCAGCTGCTGCAGCCAGATAAT
>NW_017728910.1:30561722-30575832 GCF_001723895.1 Crocodylus porosus | reverse complement strand
GGTGGGGTGGGGAACAGCAGCAGCTGCTGCAGCCAGATAATTGTGCCAGCAGCTGAAAGTCATCAGTGATCACAGCCTTCTTCTGTGCATTGCAGCTGCCCTGGGTGCCCAGGTGACTTCTTACACCTATGGGTTAGAGTAACGCACAGAAACCTAGGGTCTATTGCCAGCTCCAATATTGGCTTTCTGAGTGAACTTGAGAAGTCTGGTTACTCCCTCAGTAAAAGATTAGCAGAACTGCTGTTGGTGTCACTGGGCATAACCCTGGGTAACTCAGAGGGATGGAAGACCACGAGTGTCGAGGAAGTCCTTCTGCTCCAGGCTCAGATGAGCCGAAGCCCCCCCTTGCCCAACCTTTGCAACCCTTTCTTTGGCGCCTGCAATCTCCTGTCCTTCTGGAAAGCAGGCGAGCTAAAACTGTTATCTGTAGAATGCAAGGGCACTGCTCGGAGAGAGAAAGGAGGAGGGAGGAGGGAGAGGGGGGCTAGCTGGTGGAAAATCACTGACAGTGAAACTGACCGGGGTATAAAGATTTCGCTGTTGCAGGGTTAGGTGTGCAGGATTTGAGACAATACAGTTTCCCTGTGCCTTTTACTTGAGCTCAAATAAACTCTGCCTGCTTCTCCCCCAGTGTGTTTATTTGGCGCGACGCACACCGGGCAACGAACCCAATTGTTGCCTCCGTCGGGAACCTTGTGCTGGCAACACTGCTTACTTCCTTTGTAAAAGTTCTGTGCTCTACTGCTACAAGCGTTATACAGAACTTCTGTACTTTTGGATTATACTCTAATTTTCAAGTCACTCAACTCAATAGAAGTCTTTCCATGGTCTTCCTTAGGCTTAGCCTGAGACTTGTTTATATTTTTAACAACTTAGTAATATTCATGATTTTTCAGCGTCCAAATGAGACAAACTGAGCTGCACATGCACAAATTGTCAAATATGCTGCCTTAAAAATAGAACTTGCATATGTGCTATGGTCACTGGCTACCAATTATCACCCAGAAGTTATTGTCCAATGAATAAGGCAGAACTGATTTCTACTTGCGCAATCCTGAAAAAAATATGTTGATGTATAAAATCTGGCATTAGTTAGCGATTTAGTTTACTGTCTACACACTGAAAAAAATAATTATTTCTTCTCCACCAGCCCACTGGGCATCTTACAATCTGTATTACTCATGTCAAAGATCCTTCATTTACAATTGCATTTTCAGAATGCTGTGGTGCAAAGCTAGTTCCAATTTTTTGGTGATCTTGTGCTATGTTTTGCTGCTAGGCAGGAAATAAGATAACCATATTTCCCAAATGTCAAACCAAGACAACTTCTCATCCTGGAACACTGCACCTCCCTCCCCCCCTGCAATCCCATTACTTTCTGGGAAAGTGGGGGAGTGGACTGTCCCAGAGAAAACATGGCTATCCTAGCAGAACAGAAATAGTCCACGGTTGAACGAGATGCTGGAGGCAGGCTTTAGAACAAAGTAGAGATGAGAAAATCCATCCCAGAGGAAGGTTGAGTTCTTGCAGAGAATATTTGATTGGAAAAAATCAAGAGTTAAGGAAAAGATTTACAGAACATGTAAATGTGATCCTTGGCATGATGGAACTATGGGAGAGCTCTGAGAACAGAACTTGTGGTGCCTTGTAAAACAGTGAGCAAGTTTTAAACAATTAAAGTTGTATCCCAATGTCTTGCAACTAAAGACATGTGAATATGATTTACATATCTTACAACAAAATACTATCAGAAGAATGTAGCATTGTCTACCGTATTCACTGCCACAAAGTCTTTAACAACTGGGTTCATGCTACTAAGAGTTTAATATCTGTAAATCAAGTGACATGCTTTAAAAAGTGGATTTCTACTGAAAGAGCACTTCAGTAGAAAAAAGAAAAGTGAGGTTGGGAGATACCTTGAATCAGGTATCCCAGTTGTAGCCATCCTGGTCTAGAAGAAAAAGCAATCATAGCTCATAGACAGAGATATTTTTTATTAGACCAACAAATTTTTTTTTTTTTTTAAATAAATTAATAGCAAGCTTTCGGGCATAAGCACCCTTCATCAAGCATCAGAGAAAAGACTGTAAAAGTTCTCCTGGGTAGAAATGAAAGTTCATATTTCATAGGATTTCTGTGACCTTTCATTTCTACCCAGGAGAACTTTTACAATCTTTTCTCTGATGCCTGATGAAGGGTGCTTGTGCCCAAAAGCTTGCAATTATAATTTTTTTTGTGCAAACATCTTGTTGGTCTAATAAAAAATATCACCTCTGTCCACGAGGCCTGAGATACCTTGAGGTATTTAGTAGAAATTTACAGAAAACAGATGATCAAAACAAATAGTGCCAAAAGTCTCTTATTTAGAGATTTTATTTATTTATTTATTTTTTACATACTTCTAAGTCTTTCAGAGAGCTATTCGGTAAAAAAACAAGTCTGTATGTATCAAGACAAAACTGTCATGAAACAAAAGGAAGATGCCTTCATTTTTTGACAATTTCTAAATGCAGACACTTCACCAACACTAAAGAAAATTTCTTCTGTAAAATGATCTTGACAGATTTCTCTGTAGAAACCATATTACTGTGCTTTGCTTCCTGTCTCAAGTTCCTACAGTGCACTGGAACAATTATCTCCTATTTGTGATGCCTGCAGTTTTTAGAGCAATGTTTCCTTGGCACAAACTTTCCTTATATGAGCTACCTTTAGGATCTGACCCTCAAGACTGTAAAGTCCTTTAAAGAAACACCAAACTATATGTAATTGTTGTACAACACAGATTGTGGTTATTAGACTGCAAGTGCTGACAAAAATCCACTGAAATTCAGGCCACCTGCCACAGAAGAAAACCTCAATAACACATAAGAAAAAAAAGCACACACATACACACACCTCTTTCTCCACATTTTCTTTCTATACTATAATTTGCATTTTTTGCCTGAATGTTTTTCACCCTGCTTTGAATGGGAGTTTACTTCAAGGTAAGGCTACTTGCAGCCTCAGAGTGCTGTAAGGTGGGTTTTGTATACATTAGAACTACAGCATATTTAGCAACTGTTAAAAAAGCTATTTTACACAAGAAAACACCTCACTTCATGGTTCATCAGAAGTCTGTGGAAAGCTGTTGGTGAAGCACACTGAAGAAGAGATGGGCAGACTGAATTATGTACACCCTGCCCACCTAGACTAGGGATAGAAGTTACCCAAACTGGTTTAAGTCATCAGAAACCAGCTTAAACTTGTAACAGAACAGAAATTCAGTGCACATAAATCAATTTCAAAATGGATGAAACTGGTTCAAGATAATCCTGGTTGAATGTAGTATCAGACTTAACTGATACGAGTCAAACCAGCTTATGAACCTTCTGTCCTACACCTCTTCCTGGTTCAAGTTAAATCAGAGTCCCCCAACTTCCCAGCATGCTTTCCATCCTTAGGCTGGGCTGACTGCTCTAGCAGAGGGGTGTGGCATAGGTGATATATCGGGAAGCATGTGATCCCCTAGGCTTCTGCACTGACAATGAGGCATGGGGCGTTAGCCTGGCTAGAGCAGCAGTGCAAGTGACAGCAGCATTATTTCTGCACCAATGGCAAGGCATGGGGCTTCAGTCTGGCTGGACCCAATGCCCAGCAGCAGCAGGGACAGTGCCAGCTCAGAGGTGTCCCCCCTCACTGTTAGTACTTCCATCTTACCTATGGCATATGGGCTTTCTGGATTTCCTATTTTCATGCAGCTCCAGAGCCCATGAGGTAAGCAATGCCACTGCCACTTGTTTCCTACTTTCCCTGTTGCTGAATTCAGCTGGGAGGGCTAGGAAGAGGAAGGGCAAACAACAGCAGCATTGAGCACCTGGGATCTGGAGCTGCAGAACAGTAGTGGCTCCAACCAGACCCTGCCCTGATCAGCTTGTGAGCTCAGAGTTCACTGTTCACACAGAAGCCCCATAGGAGCTTGCACTGACCAGATAGAGAGCTCAGAGCTCTGTGCAATGCACAGCCCAGACAAAGAAGGGGACCCACCCCCTCTTGCCATGTTCCTGAATCTGCTACTGCCAGTGGCGGTTCCTAGTTGGCTGTTAAGAAGTTTGATGACTAATTTGATTGTCCAGGTTAAGGCCCATGATGTTCCTCCCCTGCCCAATGAGTATCCATGAGGTCAGCATCAAGTAAAACTTGCAGACCCAAAGACCATCCATACCTCATAAGAGAACTCAGCAGAATGAGCACCCTCTCACAGTAGCACCTTGCTCCTGATATCACTAAAAGTTCTCTAAAAAGAAGTAGGACAATCAAAAGTCTCCAGAAAGGAAGCCTGACAAGGCATAATAGCAAAGCAAGAGGAGAACCATAAGAAATGCCCATAAATCACAAAGTAATAAAACAAAGCTTCCATCCTAGGTATAGTTCAGGTCTACAGACCTGCTGGATGCGCCAAGGAGGAAAGCCAGCTATGGGTATGTTCCAGGAATGCCCAGACATAAGAAATACTTAAAAAAATTAAATAAATAATCATGTCAAACCAAATAACCAAGGGGACCCACACATCAAATCCTCTCATGAGTAATTTAGAGAATTCCTGATGTTTGCATTCAGTCCCAGTGTCCTGTGGAGAACAATGGTGGTGGGAGTTATGTTTATGGTAAAGGCTTACAATAACCCTCAGACACCGGATGGAAGAGAATCCCCTAACCTTGAGAAAATGGCTGACAAAAGGCAATGTCATCACAGGACAGATCTCCTTGCCAGGGGGCAAGTGCAAGGGAAAATGCTATCAAAGAGATTTTTACACATATCTAAATAACCCACTCATACATAACAATATACAGTTGTATTGTAAGGGAAGACCAATTACCAAAGACACACAAACACCAGAAAAAGGAATATGCACTCACAATGCACTTTGAGAATTACTAATTTGTTGTTAATATCTGAACTCCAAACATTTTGTTCTAGTGCCAAAAAAATTGTATAGAATGTATACGTTCTATTCCCGGCCAAGTTGGGAGCTGGACATGTCATCCACTGACAGTCAAAGATGAAGAGGTGGGGAAGGTGGTGTTACCGTGCCCCAGAGTTAACTTCTGCAACTAATTGTTGTCTTGACTAAGATGAGAGTAAAAGACAGAATAGATTTGCATTTTATAGACTAATCGACATATACGTACACACGCTCTCATATACTTTACTCACATACACACCCTTTCACAGCATCTGATGAGGTGAGCTCAGTCCACACAAGCTTGTACTATATTTATATATATAAATATTGTTTAATTCATCAGATACTGTGAAGGGATACAAGGACAGAAAAAAAAGACTAAAGCACAGTAAAGGCTGGTTTTAGGAAGAAGGGGTCCTTAAAAGGGCTTGAAGTGAGATGCAGGATTGAAAGAGACTCATACTAGTAGGAACCAGCCTGTAGTACACCGTGTACTGCAGGGGTTTGTTTGTTCTAGCGAGATCAAACAGGGAGCAACAGGAGCTTCCTTGTTGAACAAACACAGTCTTAACTGAATCCTCTTCAAGCACAACAGCAGGCATCAACAGGAGAAACCAACATGGAATAAACTCAGCTATTGGTAGGAGTTCTTGTGTGGGTGCCTTGCCACCTCCCTCCCCCAGCCCCTCACCATTTAGTATACATTTTAATTCTACAAATTTCTTTGCCTGCTAATTCTTTTTAGGTAGTTGTCTGTTTTATTCACTGTAACAGCACATCTGTTATCCTGCTCCTGGCCGTTTAAGGCCACTGCCGTGGTCAGTGTTTAGATTCTGCAGACTGCCAGAAAAAGACCAATGAATTGCTGCTCTGATGATGGCCACAGTTGGAGAGAGACTCGTCTAGCAGCTGAAGCAGAAGATTGGAAATCATGACTCCTGGATTCCTCTTCCCAGCTTTGTTGCCAAGTTATGTTGGCCAAGACGCATGTCTGTGCTGCAGTTTCCTAGTTTCAAAGCTAACAAGGATATCTACCTTGCGAAGTGATTTAAGGGATTAATACTTGCAAAGTGATTTAAGATATTAAGAGATAGAATCATAGAAAGTTAGGGTTGGAGGGCATTTTAGGAGGGCAGCTAGTCCAACCCTTTATTTAAAGCGGGACCCATCCCTAACTAAATCATCCCAGCTAAAGTTTTGTCTAGCTGATTTTTGAAAACCTCCAAACATGGAGCTTCCACCACCTGTCTGGATAACTTGGTCCAGTGTTTTGTTACCCTCCTGGTGAGAAAATTTCCTAATCTCACCTAAACTTCCCTTGCTGCAAATTGAGACAGTTGTTACTTGTTCTGTCATCTGCCACGACTGAGAACAGTTTAGCTCCATCCTCTTTTGAACCTCCCTTCAGGCAGTTGAAGGCTGCTATTACATCCCTGCCCCTCTCTGGTCCTCTCTTCTCTAGACTAAAGCCCAGTTCCCTCAGTTTTTTCTCATAAGTCATGTCCCCAGCCCCTGAACCATTTCTGTTACCATCGGCAGGACTGTCTCCAACTCTTTCTGTAGTGGGGTGCTCTAAACTGAACACAGTACTCCAGATGCGGCCTCACCAGAGCTGAACAGAGGGGAATAATCACTTTTCTTGACCTACTGGCAACACGCCTACTAACGCAGCCCAGGATGCCACTGTAACCCCAGGTCCTTTTTTGCAGAGCTGCTGCCCAGTCAGTCAGCCCCCAGCCTGTACTGGTGCATGGGATTATTCTGTCCTAAGTGCAGGACTTTGCACTTGTCCTTGCTGAACCTCATGAGATTCTTTTTGGCCCAATCCTCCAACTTGTCTAAGTCACTCTGAATCCTAGCTCTACGCTCCAGCATATCTACTACTCCCCACAGCTTGGTGTCATCTGTAAACTTGCTGAGGGTGCACTCTATGCCATCTTCCACATCTTTCATGAACACACTCTATGCCATTTTCCAGTTTGTTGAGATAGCAACGCTTCGAAAACTATGTTTACTGGCATTGCAACCCTCTTTATCAGTGTTGTATCACTGCTACCTAACAATGTGCACCTATATACATATGTACACACACACACACCAGTTTAAAAAATATACATCAGGTATTATGCAAGGTTTTTTTTTTTAGCAGGAATTTGACATATTTGTTACAAGCTCCTCCACCTGAGCATTTCAGTCTATAATAAACCTTTGTCAAATCTGTGTTTGACCACAGGATGGCAGAAGTATAGTATCCAGATATTCTTCTTTCTTCAGTTTGTTACCAACCAGATCAGAGGCGTATACTACAATACCTTTTTACTTATATTGCTTAAGGTTGCTTGTACTCCATAAGGTAAGCTACTTTGATCTCTAGAGCAAATTAAAAGTGCACTGCAGTTCTTGAACCTTACTCTAGAATTAAGTTGAGAAAAGGTCATTTCCAAGAGTTAATAGAAGTCAGATGTTGTACAGAAGCTCAAAAGTTTTCAGGCACAACTCAAAAACTGATCTTGCTATTTTATTTTCCATACAAAACATTGTTTTCATTGTGGCTGAGCTAGAATTGCCCTTGTTTATTTTACATTTAACAGAGCTTTTAAGACTGCTTGCAACAGTAATCTTAAGTAATCATCAAACAAATTAAATTAAGACCGTCCTCGTGGCATATTTGTTGGATACATTTATGCAGCTTGCATTTGAACTAGCAGGATAAATAACTGGATGTCTCATTAACCCAAAATGATGCCATAGGGATACCCACATCTTATTCCCAAATTATAAGTGATAGTTTTAAATTCTTGGCTCAACTTCAGCAAATGTATGACTCTTTGAATCACCTCCAGCCCTGATTTTTTAAAAAGACATAGTACTAAAACATTGGAGAACTCTGGATTTCTGTATTCCTCTGAATTTAATGCAGCAAAATGTAATTTTGCAAAATTTGCAACAGAAAGCAAGGTAGTTCAAACCAGCATAAGTATCCTTTAAAATACTTTCCTTAAGTGCAAACTTAACATTGTACAAGCCAGTAATCAGTATGTTCTCTTCAGGAGTACTGACTCCGTTTCTGTTTTGACAAGCATAGTTATTTTAGTTTTGAACATATTCTATTTTCCCCACCAGAAACGTCAATGAAGAAAGTGAGGAAAAACTAGACAGGAGAAAAAAATGTTTTCTTATTCATGAATAAAGATAGTTTACTTATTTTATGTACCTTTTGAGTTGCACAGTCAACTGTATAGACTGGGCCTTTGTGTTTTTTACTGTGGTGCAAGGCTTTACTATAAAGATAAAAGAATCATAATTTAAAATCTGGAAGGTTACAAAGCTAGAGGAATAGGGAGAATATTCACTCTATCAAGATGTATACTTCAAATACAGTAGGCAACAAAATTTGCTATACAAGAATCAGAGGTATCAATACAAAAAATAAAAACTCTTTATCTACAAGCCACTTCTGGAAAATTTAAAGGAGGAAAATGTTTAAGAGGCAAAGGAGGACTGCAGGCATTTCTATATCTTTGCCAGTGGACCATAGGCATTTTGGAACAAAATGGATTAAAAGGAAAGAACTATACAAGACATAGAAAAGTGCCATTTATACAATAGAGCCATATTAAGGAGGGCAGATTTATATTCCAGTTGTAGTTTCCATGCAACTTGTATCATTTAACCTAGTAGCAACTAATCCTGTTGCAATTAGTTGCTAATAGGTTAAAGTTATTTCAAACACTGACAGCAAGGAAATTGCACTGCTAAAGGAAAAGTAGGTCTAAGTTTGGAAAAAAACAAATTCCTTGGTAGTTTTAAACAGGTTGAAACAGATGAAGGGAGAAATTTTTATCATATTTCAGGATTCTTATGCCAAAGGAAGATATGAAAGAAGGGGGTTTGGTAATCTTGGAAGACATCAATATGTTATTGCTCAGAAAAGTTTAGCAACTGGAGTTTAGACTCACACAGTACTTTATTATTGCTCTCTACTGCTCCTTGATCAATTTATATAAGTTACTCACAGTCTCATATGATTCTTTACAACCTCTTAAAATGTATCTGCAATATCTCGGTAGAAGTGTCAGGTTCAGATGCTTTAACATTTTATAAACTGAATTTCTTTTGTGTTTATATGGATGGGAATATAAACAAATAAACAGTACAGCCACAAAAATCAATAACAAAAGCAGAAGAAAATTACTTCTTTGTCAAACAAAAGAAGAAACAAGGAAAAAAAAAGGCGTCAGACAGACTTTTGAATCTTTGTAAGCTGTGGGACTTGAGGAAATAGACTACTATTATTAACAGCAAAATGCTCTTCTCACAGAGAAAGAATAGATACAACTCCCATATATTAACAGGTGCATCTACAGGTGTATATTAATACCACAAAATAAACTCCAGCACTTATCACACTGGAGTTTATTGCTGTCAGGCACTGCATTTACATGTGCAGCCAGGACTGCAGAACATTGAGCCAGGTTGGAGCAGCCCCGGCTAATTGTGGACTGAGGGTCAGGGGCTGACTGTGGCACTGTGCTCCAGCGCAGGGCTAGCTGGCAGGCAGCGCCTGCACTGAAGAACACATGTGCCCCAGCCAGCCAGAGCAGGGTCTACATGTGTGTTGCTGCTGAGTAAAAAATTCTGCAGCAGGATAGTACCTGTATCACTCACCTAGCAAACAACAGACTTGGATTGTAGGCCCATGTCAAGCAGAGAGAGATTGAACCTGCCTCTCTAAATTTCTAGTGCAGTATTTTGACCACCACACTACAGGTTAGGCATGATCAAATGCCTTTGTCAGCCCTCCTCTTGAAATTGGCCCCCATGGCAGCCAAAACAGAGAGATAATGTGGGACCCAAGAAAAGGATGAGCTAGAGAGTGTGTGGCTCACCGAGATGCATGCTGCTGGACTCTAACCTGGGCCTTTGCCCCCAATAGAGCAGAAACTTCCCTACTACTTTGCATCTATTTTATCCAACAGCTATCAAAGACAAGGCACAGTGCCTCAGCTTCAAGAGAAGGGCTAGAGAAGGGCAACACTTTAAAACAGAAGCAAAAAAATAACATTAACATATGGTGAAGATAAAATCCAATCTGCATTTATAAAGATGTACATACAAATTGCTAATTCATTCTTTGCAGACAAGGCTGCCTGCATTGAAAGCTAGAGGATGGAATTTTAGGCTGAACATACTTGGCAGCAAAATACCCATTGACTTCAATAGGTCAGGACTGCACTCTATGGATGTTGTTCTAGTCCACTTAGGTGCCTAAGTATGTTCTATTCCACCCTGCCAGAGACCCTGGAAAGGCAGTTGTCATAACTGGGCCACAACTCCAGCCTGGGCTTCTGCCCCTGATAGAGTAGAAACCAGCACAACAGCTGGTAGGGAGCTGCATCAGAGTTTCGCAACTAGAAGCTCCATCCACGCTGCCACCTGTTCTCCTCGTGGCTGTTGTATGGGCACAGCTGGAAGCTACCCAGCCCAGTTCCCCACCATCTGGAAGCTGAGCCTGCATTACAGCTAGGGAGTAGGGGGTAAGGAAAAGTGGTGGCAATATGGGTACAGCTTTCAACTGCCCAGTCCCAGCATGGGTATGGGCAGAGTCAAAGCCTTCTGGCTGCATGGACCAGATCCACATCTGGACTACGGGCTATATGTTGCTGACCCTGAATCTAGAGTATGCTGACCCTGATTCTACTAGTATATTATCTTTAGATGCAATACAAAATGAAAGTTCTAGTAAATCTTTTCCTCTCTCATATTCTTTGCAAACTATTCCATTTTTTTTCATTTGTTAAATTGAAGCCTAAGCAGTCCTACCAAATCTCAATTTTTTCTGTAATTTTTGGCAAAATAAATACATTTTTTGAGCTTAGACACAGCATATGAAATTAAGGGAGAATTTATTTAATACTGCCTGGAAAATCTGCTCAAGTTTCCAGGATTTTAACTTTTTTTTTTTTTTTTTAGCTTATATAGTTCTTAAAACAAGTCTTTAGCTGATATACAGAAATCAGTCCTGCGGTGTTGGTGAGATTGGGGTTTGCTAGATAGCAAAAAAGGCAATTAGGCAGGTTTACAAGAGTAATTAAGTGAAAGGTGGCATGAGAGAAGGGGACTATTCAGTAGGAAAAAACTTCTGTATTAGCTGACAGCTATACTGTTTTCTTTGGACCTGGACCTTCTTTGGAAGGACAAAAGTGCTGGTAACTAAATGGTGCAATTGGAACTTTCACCAACATCCTGACATCATGATCAATCATGTCTGGATAGATAAAGGGTGGTTAATGTTTTGACCTCCAGATTTATCACTAATACAAACAAACAGTTCCAAGTTTCCCTAAGCCATAAAGCAAGAAAAACAAATGAAGTCTTTTAGGCTTTCCTTTGTATTCTAAACTTTCTTCTAAAAGGAAAAAATTAGAGTTGTATAAATTTGGCATTACCAGCAATACAGAAAGTATAATCACTTTGGAGAGAAGACTTCAGAGCTGCAAGATGAAACCTTTCTAAGAGACTATATACATAATGAACAGGTTTAAAACTTGCCTGATGAATTTAAACATTCCCATTGACTTTCCTTCAGTGGGAGCAGAGCAGACCCTTGAACAAATGCAATACTGTTCAAACAGTTGTCTCAGCATTTGTCTTTTTATTTCTTTGTACAAGTATATCAAATTGTTTACCAATCAATCTTAGGCATGCACATGCAGTTTATGTACTGGTGGGTTATATTGTATGAGAAATCTAAAAAGGCTGGGAATTTAGTCTTCTTGTTTATGAATATCCAGTAAAGAAGGATTTGTTATGACATCACGTCTTTAGTTATAATTGTGTGTATATAAAAAACACTTCCGGTATTCTATTTGCTGCCAGGAGTCGCTCCTATTCCATTTTTAGGATTATTTTTCAAGATAGTTAAATTTGTCCAAACAGAAAAACAGGCACTTAGGTTGCAGAATTTCACAGCATTGCTACCATACCTCCTTTAGACTTCTAGTGGTACAATAGTCCAATTCAGAAACAATCTAGATGCTTTAGTGGCACCAAATGTTTCCTCTTCTCTGCAATGAAATGCTTTCATTCTTACACCAACATTTCAAAAGTATTAATAATCAGACGGTAAGGGATATTTCCACAATGTATTTCTGTTCCTCTTAGACTGAAAATAAACAAGATAGAACTAAGTTGCCAAAAGCAGCTCAATATATTTGCTGAGACAACATTTCAAGAACTTCTGCATACCTATTTTTGAAACCTGTTTGTCTCTGTCTTTACTGTTGCTTTTCATGTAGAACATTAAATGTGTTAGTCCTTCTTTAGCTACGTATTGCGTTATCTATTTTTATCTGTGTTATAAGAAGGAAAGTTGTTCAAACTTCATAAATATCACATTACTTCCCTGTTAAACCAAGTAGAATCGTATCCATTTGGAATGTCTTAATTTGTTGTTGCTGTAGTAGTAGTAATACAACTAATAAATTAGTCTCTGGAAAACTCCAGTGTCCCATGCCCCACAGACCCTTTTTAAAGAAAAAAAAAGTCTTGACAGTATATTTTGCTTATGTACTGTCTCAGTTTAAAAAAAAATAAAGAAGGAAATCACTTTTCAACACAAAACGGCAAGATAAAAGTCCCTACAAAATGGGGTATTTGCTTGTTAATAAGCAAAAAAAAAACAACTGTGAAGAGCCCAGAGTTGAGGCCAAGAAGGCATTTGTATTAAACAGATGTGGAAAAAAAAAAATGATGGAGGCAGAAATTCTTACTGAAAACTACAGAATGTCACTGAAACTACTCGGATGGTGTGCTAATCCAATGGTTCATAGAACTTCTACCAGGGATGTGGTACTTTACAGGACGTAACTGAATATTCCAGTTCTACCCTACCCTTCTCTGTCCATTTTATGCCATGCTATAGGTTGCATCACATGGAACTTGTGAGAAACTAATCCCCATTTTCACTGGAAATTTACTGGTTGCATTTTCAAGGGGTCTTTCATAGCCGTGGAGGAGGGAGCTAGATTTTGCATTTCATATATAATATGCTTTCTGTTAGCCTTCCTTTCTCCTGACAGTGCATGCCTAATTCAATAATAGCCTGTGAAAAATATAAGCTTAGATAACACATTATTCTCATCACCATTGGAAAGGTGACATCTAATAACACATTGCCAGTGAAGGCAATATATTTTGGATAAAGTGTATATATCCATGTAGGGATACTGAGGATACAGGCAAGGGAATAAGCTGTTTCTTAATACTGTTCAAATTTGTATTCTCAACATATATTGCAAATTACTTAAATATGCAATTGAAGCAATATATGGATTATTTTATGTATGTCTAAAATACATCCATACTTTTATCATCAACTCACAGACAAGGTCAACTTGCACTTAGTGGTTTATCAGAGCAGTGAGATAAAGATATGACACTTTGTGTAACCAATGGCACATGAGGAAGAAAGAACCACAACATTACATCTGGCTGCCTTTGTTTCTGCAGTACAAATGACCAGGTACACATTTAGAACCGACTCAGTTCAGGGCAGCCTCCTGCACAAGTCCGGCACCAAACTTGCATCTGAGGAGGCACAGCTGGAACTATTTGTTAAGCACAACCTACTCATTTACCATATACTGGTATATCCCATATAACTCAGATTCATGCATGAATGTTAATCATTTAAAACACTGCTAAAAGCACAGCAAGCATGTCAAAGCACCAAATGTCTTGGGAAAAGTGTCCTCCCCCCTCACTGCTGTTTAAACCCTTTACTTGGTGATTTGTGTGCAATGGGATTGTGTGCATTTTCTAGCAAAATATCACCACTGAGGAGGAAACAGGTCTAGAATTCTTGGGATAAATGTGCCATTTTCACTAGGCCAAGACCGTGGATGTTTTAACCGGTGTTTCTTGCTTCCTTTTAATTTGTGCATACTTTCAATCACAAGGAAACTTAATTCCACTTCCACCAGAATGTCACCTGGAACAGCTCAGTTCTATCTGAACCACAACCTGCACAAACCTCTGAATGAAACAGTGGTAAAATTGCCCTGAGATCTCCGAGTTTCAATTTCATAGATTTCATAGACATCAGGGCTGGAAGGGACCTTGGGAGATCATCGAGTCCAGCCCCCTGCCCAAAGGGCAGGAAGTCAG
>NW_017728910.1:30518608-30561033 GCF_001723895.1 Crocodylus porosus | reverse complement strand
AGGACAGAGCCTTGAGGGACCCCACTGGTCACAGGGCACCACGATGAGTGACTGCCAACAATTACAACCCTCTGGGTTGTTGCTTCTTCTGTTGACAGGAAATACCTATGAAAGAGTCCTATCTCTGTCTCTAGTGCTTTTACACAAAGAAAACAGTCCTTTGTTTTGTTGCTCTATTATCTTAAGTGGAAGATATCCATGCTGCTGGTCTAAAACTTCCAATCTGCTGATTATTCACATGTAGGTACCAATATGAGGCCACAGTGCAATTGCTTGGGGGGTGTTTTTTGTCTGCTTTTCTACATGCAGAAAACTACATGAACAAGAAGAGCACCAAGGCTGCAGAGGTGTACATTCCCAAGTTAAATAATATTAATATTTGCTACAAAAACTTAATCTGGGTATGTGCATTAAGACAGAGTGTGATCATATATTTAAAAACTATTTTCCCAATAGAAACTTTTTGCCTGATTTAGTGCATAGAAGGGACAGTACTCACTAAATAAGCTGCTATTTAATACTTCATTTTCATTGTTATTCAAAATGTTATCCCAAGCCTTATTTACTGCATAATATTGATACTCCACTATTTAAATATACAAAACTGAATTTCTTCATGGGCTTCTCTGTAATTTATGGCAACAATGGGCTCCTAGACATGTGCAGGGAGGCTGCTCCAACATGCTATATTACAGCATGTCAGAGCACACTCGATTATTTGAATCTGCTGGAGTGTGATAACTGCACTCCAGCAGACTCCAGATCATACGCATCAGTGTCAGGGTAGCAGTGGTGCTTTAACTAAAGCTCATTTGATCAGCTTTAGTTAAACCACCCCTGTTGCTATTTTCCAGCATGGGGACACTAATACATGGAATGCTTCGGGCACTGTAAATTAAAGTGGCTCCTTCCCCCTTCTCCCCAGAGCATATCTTTAAACACTGAATATTATCTATGTGATTCATAAGCTTTAATGATTTACTTTCATAACACTCGTGTGGGTTGAGTCTTATTCCCTTTGTACAAGTAGGAAACAGAGGCAGAGAGAGAAAATAAAATGTAGTCAATTTTGGATTGAGGACCTAACAACATGTATGACATACATGAAGCACTATGTAATGTTAAGTTAAAAGCACAGCTCTGATTCACTCCAGCCATCACTGCAGCTGTGACTTTCTCAAAGTCAGACCCTGGGATCACAAGTCAGGCCTGAGAAATGAGCAGACACTTAGCAACCGCAGGTGAAAAGTCTATCATGCTAGGAAAGTCATTTAAACCAAAGGAACTTTGTGGCAGAGGCAGGGATAAATTCTTATTTTTCAGCCTTGCATTCAACTGCCTTCACTCTTACTCCCCTTCCACATTCTGTCCGTATCTTTTACCCTTGATAATACGAGGCAGGAATCCTACACAAACAACAGCTGCTTTCGGAACGTTACCCCGATTCACCCAGGCCCTGGGTCAGGGGTAGGAGGAACCGTTAGCAATTAATAAAAACTGTAGCATTTGCACAAGAGTTGAACTGACGTTGCCCAGGCAATTGGAATGATGACATAGCCTAACACTGAGAGTTTAACTCTAATACTGGAAATATTTCAACAACTTTTCCTTCCTGCAAATAATTTAGTTTAAGAAAGCAAAGCCTGGAGCAACATGCAGAGACTGTAGTTTGGGATTTGCTGAAGGAGCTGGGGGAAAGGGGGTGGGAAGAATTGTCTCACCCACTCTCCCATTGTTTCCCATGAAAATCTCATTCCCTAAAATAAAACTATTGGTTTATGTCAGCAGTCATAACTGCTCCACATGAAGCAGAGCTATTCCAAATGACATCTCTGCATGCTTATACCTCACTGGATGTTCTGAGCATCTCTAGGACTCTGCCCATAAATCATACTAGGGGGTCAGATTGGTCACAGAATTATTCCCCCTAGAGTACATTAAAAGATTAAACATAACTGGGTTATTTTGTTAATTGAGAAAGGCCCTCCTGCTCATTATGCTCACCACTGAGTCTAGAATTGAGTTTGGTTTATCAGTGAAAATCTAGGTCCAGGCAGAAGCAAAACCAATTAGATAATTTGTAAATGTCTCATCTGCTGCACTGCACCTTTATGTCCTTGTACTCCCGGAGTCTCATTTATACTGCCTGAGTTTAGGCAGCTGCTATTTTCTTCATTTGCCTCTCAGTTCTTTAATCTGATGTTAAGAGCCTCAGAACATCTTTCAAGGTATACTTTACAGTCTTAATTTCTTATTAGTAAAAATATCTAAATCCATTATTAAGACCAAACATATCCATATTGGGACTTTAATGCACATAGGGATTAACCTATTCTTCACTATTTAGTTAATTCCAAAAAATAGAAAAAAAAAAGTAAAAAAAGAAAAAAATATTACTCTCCCCCTCATAATTGTACATATTTCTAAATGCCTGAAAGGGACTCAGTAATCTTTATAAATGATTCATCAAAAGAAATAACAAGGGAGAGGAGTTTAGCAATGCAAGTCTGAGCAAGATGAAGTCACTGAAACAGCTCATTATAACTGAGAGACTGAATTAATGAATGAAAATATAAAAATTTAAACAAAGAAACAAAAAGTGTCTTCAAATAATTAGAATCCAAATAATCTAATTAAGGGGAAACAATATAGGATAGAAGTATAAAATTATAAATTATATATAAAATTATATAAAAATGATCCACAGATTATTATGAAAAAAGATAGTTTACAAACAACTTTATTTTGTCCTGTTTTCAAGTATTTCTTAATAAAGAATGCTTCAGTACTTTGACCTATATTAAACTGACCACACAGTAAAGGAGTATTCTGTTCTATGGTAGCCTAAACAGACCACAAGCAAATACTTGGAAAAAAAGATGGTTAACAAAGACTGCTTTCATACCCTGGAGATTTTCTGAATTTCATAGCTTTTAGAAGTTCAGTCCAAATTTAGTCCAAAGAATATCAGTCAGCTAAAGATACATGTAGGCATGGATATCATATAGGTCAAGAAATGCAATGCAAACATGTATTTCTGCAATCTGTAAACATCTGCTTGCAGTGGAAAAAAAATAAAGGTACAATGTTAAGAAGGGAAATGAAAATTTGGAACAAAAGAACCTGGTGTTAAAAATAATTAACTCACTGCTCCACAGTCCTAGAGTTCTTATATTTTACTTAATTTATATTAGCACCCAATCAGTCAGGTGCAAAGAAGAAAGAATTGTTACTTACATCACTAAGTAACCTGCTTAGAAGTGTTACTGTAGTACATGGCATCCAAGTATATTACTGCTTAAGCTCTCAAATATTGCCTATCTTGATCAAGACTTAAGCGTTAACCAATGAGAGAAATAATTTAAATAGAAACAGAGGCGAACATACAGGGTATTAAAAGAAAACTTTGTGATCATGCACATCACAACGCACAATAAATTCCTTTAAATGTATAAGTCACTAAATACAACACATTTTCTAGAAGTACGTACCAAAAATAGCAATGTGCTAAATTTACTAAAATACACAAGAAAACTAATATTAATTTAAAATTACCATTTATTTTTCACAAGCTCACATGGTTTTTAAAAATACTATTTTGGCACCTTAGACTTCATGGTTTAATGGTTGTTTCAAGTTTGGTTTTTTTAAATTACAAACAGTAGATACAGTAGGAATATTTAAAATTGATTCCTTTATATATGGCAAGTCAAACCACTTAGGTTCATAAAAAGAGTCTTTTGCAACTTCATTTTCCTGATATAAAATTCAAGTAACTTTAAATAAGAATAGAAAATTGTGTTTACAAAACATCCTGATATTTCCTTACCAATGCTTTGAAAACAGGATTCTGCTTTCTAGTGTTGATCTGGTACATCTACAAAAATACCTCATTTCAATTGAAGGACACTTGGCGAAGAGAAGTAACATTTTAACTGGATGAGTTCTTTAAAATTTTTTTGCAATATTACATAGAAGTGCACACTTTCCTTTTCAGCAATGCACATATTTCTTTTCAGAGGAGATGCATTTTAGTACATTATATGAACAAAACTTTTAAAAAAGATTTAACTGAGGGGTTTCATTGAGTAGCCACCAACATGAATAATTTTTACTTAAATGAAAAATTTTATTCACTTTTGCTGGGGACTGGGATTCACTTGATACTAGTGCTACATGCTTTTCTACTGGTATCTTTAAAATATGAATGCCAAACAAATTCAGCTGTTTCACTTTACTGAAGGAAAACCAGAAAAAATTTAGATATAAAATCATCCAGTAATTTTTGCTGTAACAGAAAAACTGATTCATTAAAAAAGTAGTTCCATTTTCCCTTCCTACCATGCTCCACAAGACAGCAAAAATGGAGAAATAAGCAGGATAGTCTTACTTTGTGACTTAAGGCTCAGAAAAGACTTTTGGAAAATCTCCCAACAATTGTAAAGCTGTTTTTATTGTTCAATCTTCTAGTCCAAAGTAAAGATGCTGTCTATAGGAAGCAATTTACATTTTCGTTCATCACCATTGCTATCTTCTTGGAGGAAAACTATAAATAAGTATGTGCGCCAAAGAACCAAACACTGGCTTCGAAATGGCAGAAAAAAATTAAAAAGTTAAGGATCAATAAACGATACTGCAATGTATCTTGTTCCATTTAAAATGGGAAGTCCTTCATGTAAATGAGTAAGTCTTCCTGGATGCATGAAACTCCATCCTTTTCTGGGCGACTCAATGGAACAGTTGTACCTAAGGAATTTGCACCCACCTCCCTGTCACAAAAGAAAGAGAAAAAAAAGAGCTTAGTTTGGTTTAAAACTGCATTTACAAACAGGGATTTTGTTATTGAAATAGAAAGTGTTTTATTAATAGATTATTAAACGACAGAAGTTTATTAGCTATTACTGCTAAGGCTGCTTAGTGATGTTGTCTTTGGTGCTGTACTTGTGGCAGCAATGGTGAAGTCTAGTCTATTTTGCTTTGACAACCAACCAGCAGCTCCTTTAACTAGATGCAATGGTGTATTTGTACCTACACCACCTTTCAGTAACACTATTAAAAGTGTTATCACATTAGACTAGGGCAGTGGTGCTCAGTCTTTAGGCCCCGTGTTAACTCCTCTCGTCCCCATGCTTCTGAGATGCTGCCTCTATCCAGCCTACATGTGCCTGAATTGGCTCTGGACTACCTCTTCCTGGCCTTGTGCATCTGTACTGAGCCCCACGTGCAGGGCAATGCTATCTGGCCCATGGGGCTCCCATGGGTGTAGAAATTTGGCAGCTGGGGAGCGGCCATCACAACCGCTGTCAAATTTTTGGACCTGCAGGGAGCCTTGCAGGCCAGATGACAACTCCATGGGCAAAATCTGCCCCACAGACTGGGGCTTGAGCACCCCTGCCCTAAGGAAATGAACAAACATTCATTGAGAGCAGTTTCAAAAGCGGGCATATGTGAAGGGAGAGGGGAAAGGGTGGGCAAACTTGCTCAGGAGCACAGAGCAGCTGCTACACTTCAGCTGCTCCATGAGTGCAGGCTTGTAGGAAACCTATACCAACTTTTAACTTTGCCTCACCCAAGGTTAGAGCTGAAGCAATTTAGCTCAGGTAGTACTGAATCACATTTTAATTGCTTTCCTGAATCAGAGCTCTTGAACAGGAATAACAGTTTCTAAGGGAAGCAGGTTTCATAACCATTCAAGCATAAGCCTACAGAAGGTATTACATGCCTTAGTGCAGCGGTTCTCAACCTCTATAGACCTGAGCCCCCTTCAGAAAACACTGGGTCGCAAGTTCTCTCTCCTTTTTTCTGTAGTGAAAAAAAGAGAGCTTTTTCTCTTGCAAACAACTCAGAAAGACCACAACAGGTCAGAATGATCCCTGGGCATGTCCAGACAATTGTGGATGTGCAGTGTGTGGCGCCGCAGACCTGTCTTTGGCATGACACATGGCACAAGAAGAAATTCTCCACGCTGCTACTTTGTAGCATGGGGGCATGTTTTGACCCCAGGAAATCCCGGGCCCTTTGAAAGGATCTCAAAGTACCCCAGAGTATCATAGCACACGAGTATGTATGAAGCAGCTGTTCCTATGAATCACTGCGTTAGTGGGTAAAAATTAAACAAGCTGCTTTACTTAGAGTAAGTAATCAAGGCCAGATTTTAGTCCTAATTACCATATTCTCTTGCTTACAATATGCACTTTTCTTCAAAATTGGGAGGAGGGGAGTGTTATAATAGAAGAAATACAGTAACAGCAGTTGCTGTTACCAGCTTCTGAAGGGAAAAATGAAAGTAAAGCTCCATGTGCTACAGCATGCAGGGATGCGTAGCTGCTAGCTTTTAATATCAGTTTTGAATATTTGAAAAAGTTTATCTAAATGAAGAGATAAAATTAAAAATTTGATTTTGGATGGATACAAATATTTCATTCTGCCCAAAACAAAGTGTTGAGTTTCATTTTCAAGTTACTTATTATCCCTTTTTAAACTATCTTCCCAACATCCCTCTACCCTAGCACAGACCCCCAAGTAAGGAGTACCGTCTGCCTACTAGGGTTGTGCAGAACAGCGCTGTTTTGCTTCAACTTCTGTTTCAACAGAACAGCATTTCCTTTGGCTTCAAAAGCATTGTTCCGTTTCATTTCGTCAAAACTGCTTCAACACTGTTCCAACATTTCGCCCATAGGCTACAGTGGGAAAGCACAAAACTGCCTATAACTTTGTCATTTCTAGCCTGATTCAGATGAAACGTGCAGGAATGGTAACCCCTTCTGAGGGCCTGAAGCCTGCCAAGTTTCGAAGAGATAGGTGCAGAGGGTTCTGGGAAACTGTACCTTCAAAGTGCTGACAAGCAAAACTGTCACTTGCCAGTGGCAGCAGCCTCCTGTGATCTGGCAGACAGATCCGGGGGCCACACCCCCAGAAGGGCTGCGGGACTCCTGGAGGTGCAGGGGGCCCTTGATGTGCCTGCCGTATGACTGGAGGCTGTTGCTGCCGCCTAGGACCAGTGCTGGGCGCAGCCTGCACCCAGTACCAGGAACATTGGTGCTACCACAGGTCCCAGAAGCAGCCTCCTGTGATTTGGCAGGCAGACTGGGGGCCCGCACTCCCAAGAGGAATCTGGCACAGCCCCTCCCTGGGCTGCTGGACTCCTTTCTGGGGGTGCGGACAGGCCCCCGATCTGCCTGCTGGATCACAGGAGACTGCTGCTCCTGGCTGCAGCCAGCAACATCACCAAGCTTTCCAGTGCTGGGTGTTGGTTGCACCCAACACCGGTCCCAGGCAGCAGGAGCAGCCTCCTGTGATCCAGCAGGCAGATCGAGGGCCCCCCGCACTCCCAAGAGGAATCTAGCAGAGCCCTGCAGCCGTCCACAGGGTGCGAGCCCTGCCAGGTTCACAGGAGGCTGCTCCTGCTGTCTGGGACCAGCGCTGAAACCAAGTAAGCCTGGCTTTGAAACTCAAAACCTTTTGAAATGTTTTTAATGTTTCGAGTGCCCTCATTTCATTTTGAAGCTGTTTCGAAGGCATTTGTTTTATTTTGATTTCACTGTTTCAAGCTCAAAACATATCAAAACAGCTTTGAAACAAAACACAGTGAAATTTCACACAGCCCTACTGCCTACCTGCGAGGTGAGCAGTGTTAGAGTGGTGGGGTGCAACAGTAACAGCACGTAGTTGGAGGTGGGGAGGGAGCTACAGAGACTCCTGTGAGCCACAAAGTCCTGACAAGTGCTCCTTCAGTGTACTTCTGATCAGATTCCCAGAGCTCTCCCAATTATACAATTGGACTAATAAGAAAACTCAAAAAGTCCTTGCCCCTCAGACATTTCATTGAGAATCATAGCTACAACATTCCCACTATACTAAATTCAAAATGTCATTTTGAAATAAAGATCTAAAAAGATCTGTTTTGGAAAGGTCCAAATTGTTATTTCTGAAATCAATTATCTTACTTAAAATGCACTGAAATAAAACATCTCAGTATTTAATTTTCTCCTGCATTTTTCAACCTAATTTGGCAACGTCAACCCAATTTCAAATAGTTTCAGACCTTCCAATACATTATTTTTCAGCAAATTTACTAGTTATCCCCCCCACAAAGTCCAAAAAATTCATCCTTCAATCTATGCTGTCTTTTCTTCATCCACATGATCCAAACTACATTTTTTTGGATCCAACCACAGAAATGATTAGGGGAAAGATAAATCAAAATTAGCAATTTTTAGTTGAATGAATAAGTGCCAGACTTACTTGAAAATCTTTTCCCACTTTGTTTAGAGCAATGTTGATCGTAAATGTAGAGGAGTCATGATGAGGTCTAAGGGAACGTTGTCTGTCAGTAGTGTATTTTACAACAAAATTCAGCAATGCACGTCCCTGAAACAAATGCATGGTAATCCAAAGGAATACTAATCAGTGGGAGAATTTGTATTTTGCATTCTAAAGCTTGACATTCAAAACCTTTCATTAAGTCTATTAAGTCTACCCCAACCAATTAGTCTAATAAAGGCATCACCCACAAAAAAATCTTTGCCTCTTACATAATTCCCTGGATGATCATGGATACAACATCACTTGGACACTACCAGTCATTAATATTCTCAAAGAGCAACAGAAGCTATTACAACAATATTGCATTTCTCTGACTAATAAAAATGAGGCAACATAGCTCAAGTTTTTATAATTTTCAGTCAAGGTACAGATTTGACAGTCATCTTATATTATTTAAGTACAACTTTCTCTTTGTCCAAGAGAGGAAAGGTTAGGATTAATTTTAAAAATATATTCACTGTAAATTATCTACTTGGAACTATTAATTAACATAATAATGACATGTTTACCTTGGTATAATAGCCAGCAAAGACTTTTAGAGTTACTGGTGCAATGAACTCTCTAATGAAATGCAGCCATTCATTATCCAATCCTATTTGCTTCATGTGAATATCATCAGTTGGGACATTTTCATAACCTCCAGATATACGGCTATCCTGATGTAAAACCAACACAGGCTTTGAAACAGGAGAAGCAGTTTTCTGGTACATATATAATTCAAGTTACAATCTGTTTGAAAAAACTGCAGAAGTATGGACATAAAGATATGGGACCACTGTTCCTGAAGGCATAGCTGAGATCACTTTAAACTAGCTAGCTCAAATACTGCTATCAGTGTAGTATTAGCAGTATAGACCTTGGAGCAGACTGCAAGACCCACCTGAGAAGTTTAGCACATACCCAAGCAGGTAACCCACACTGAGTTCCTCTAAGTTTAAAACTAGCTTGGCTACATCGATAAATAAATAAATAAATAATTGCAAAGTCAAAACATGCTCAGTGCTCAGTAGTGGCAGAGCAGGTATACTGTACATTCCAATCAAGGAGTTTTACTGAGAATACTAAAATTCACAAGGAACTGCTTGCTATTTGCCAGGTTTGCTCACAAAAAGTGAGGCTTACCTTATGTTTTCCTCCTGACCACTGTCCATAATGTTCCATTTCTTCTACCAGTTCATCACAGGCAGTTTCAGAAAATATGGGAAACCAAAAGACATCTGGGCATGGCTATAAAAAACATCCGCCTCCTCATCAGTGAGAAATCATTTGTTACTGTGATCATTTTTATTATTTTTAACAGTTAAACACAATAATGTGCTATACAGGTCACTAACAGAATGTCACTATTTGCATACCAGGTCAGAATTGAGGCCTACTGAAGTAATGAAATAATTTTTTGACCCATAACTGCATTTTGATTGGAAGTAAAAACTAACTACTATGGAAAAACACAGTACCTCTTCAACTTACAAAACGTTAATTATTTTAGGTTGTGTAACATTCACAATTTTTTAAACAGATAACTGATCCCAACATATCCCCTTGTAAAATATTTGTAGATTTTGTTACCATTACATTTGGCTTCTCCCCTAGGTTCCCTTTAAACTAAAATTTGAGACGAGAAAAGAAATACTGAAAGTGAAAGTCAAAGTTTAAATAAATGCTGACAGATCAGAGATGGGACAAAATTCTATTATCCTTTGAGCTCCTAAATAGTACTTGCCCTGAACATAAATATGTTTTGGCACTTTTGCACAGCTCGTGCTTATATTAACTGTGCAGTGTAGGTGTGTAAGTGTACCTATCTTATTACATGCTTATTAAGCAATTCACTGGCCAGGGAACTATCCAGAGGAGATTTGAGCCTTTCTAACTTCCCAGCACAGTGCTCCAACCACCACACCACAGGTTACACATCCTACAAATCCCTTCTTCAGTGCTCCATTTGAAGCTGAGAAACTTCCCTTTATATTTAATAGTTATTGGATAATGTGGATAGAGTACACTGGGGAAAGTTTGTCCCAGTGGGGGCAACGACTGAGGTGAGAACCCAAGAACTTCCAGAACAGCAGCCATCACTCCCTCTTTAAAAAAAAAAGAAAGAAAGAAAACAGACATACAATAAATCCCTAACAGCAGGAAACACCCCACCACAATATGTGCAAGAATAAAATCTTACATTTTATGCTCACCATCCCTCAATTTAATGTCATCAGGAAGACCGCACTAAATCTGACAAATATGTGTTGTGCCATCTTTCAAAAATACCTTTTAAAATGTATCTCCATTCTATACAACGATGTATTAGTTCTACAAATAAGCATTTCAACACTATCATATTCTCAGCAGCTCCTACAGAGTTCTTATCAATTTGAAACTACTGTCAACATCACTTGAAGACAAATAAGTTATGGTAAAAGTTTGTACAATAACATTCAAGGGTCAATAAACCTTATCTTCCTATGCATATTTAGACTTCCCATATCATTAGGTTTGATTTTATTAGGGTCTCATACATGTTATAATTAAATCAACTCTGAAGTCTTCCAACTGGACCAAATATATTCCAATATGGTCTAGCAATCACAGCCCTAGACTTCTCCTGCCAACCTATTTAAACATCTCATTTCTTCTTATAAATTGACCTCTTTATAAGTTCTCCTGCAGTTGGCAGGTAATGATTTTAGTAGGAATATATTTAGGTCCATGATTACCAATTTTGAAAAACCTTCTTCACCAAAGTGGTACTGGCATATAAAGCTAAACTCTGAAAAAAGTCACTAAATAGAACTCCAGCTATCAGGAATATGCAGTAGTCTAATAAGGCCAGGTTCTACTCCATTTATTAGGTATGCAAGCAGACTTATCACCCACTTGTGATTCTATTCCACACAACAAAAGGTGGGCTGGTCTTCTCCCCACTTTTTTCTTGCATCTCACTCAAGTGTCAGATGATCATCGACAAAAGTAGGTGAATTTATGGATTTTCAGCAACTTGAATAAGGTGGAATAAAATTGTACTGAGGCACTTAAGTCAATTTAGATGCTCTATAGGTGGAAGGAAGAGAATCCCTATAATGACCACGTTAACTTGTGGGATGAAAGGGGCCTTGTTGATATTAATGGAAGCTTTGCTGTGACATCAACAGGAACAGGACTTCAGTCCTGGAATGAACTAAGTGATTATTATCAACTTCTCAGGCAATAGACTATTTAAGTTGCTGTAATGTGTGGTTATTTTGATCTCAAGTGCAGTCCACATCAGTTTTAATATTTATTTGGAAAACAGTACTTCCATCCATACTGTCCCATAGCAATATTCTGGGGTATTGGCTCAGCAACAATTCAGGAAGGAGAAGAGCCTCGTTCCCAATGAGTCATAAGCACCGTGTTCTCTTGTATCTGGGTTTTCCTTTGACATTTCCCATCTAACTACTAAAAACCACAAGTCTTGCTAAGCTCAACTGTAAGGAATTTCACAATGCAAGATCCAGTTTTGTATCCAGACCTCTAAATCTCCACAGCTCTATGATCATAGCTCTGTGGTACGGCTGTTAAAACAATTATTCTATGCCAATTTACTGTAACATCAAAGATGTTAAATAAAACATCTGTTTTTTTGTGCAACTCATGCTAGTATTATTAGCAACCAACCTGTTCCACTATTTGGTCAGTGAAGATCTTTGAGTAATTTGGGTTTATATATGTTTCCTTCCAGTCCTGAAAAGAATTATTTGAATAAATTAGAAGCTCATTTTGAACATTTTTAAAAATTTAAACACAGCTGCATAGAAGCTGAAAAGTATGCTAATACTTTAATTCCTTTACATTTATTTTTGTATTCAGACCATTAAATAAAATTACAGGTTTTCATGTATATCTACAAATTAACTCTAGACCCTCCTTTTTAAGAAGCATGGCTTTTCACAGCCACATTTCTTACACACATACATTTCTTCTATCAGATTTTCAGTTATATGCTTTGCATAATATGGCATCACTGACCTGTTGTTAAGGGTGGACACCAACAGATTTGTAGCACTTTGATATTCAATTAGACGTTAAAAATTTTATATCTATATATACATAGTATATTGGTACATAGTGGTTTGTAAAAACCAATAATAGCTTCATATACAATGAAATGCATACCACAGGATTTTCAAAAATTTGCCAGAGATCATTGTTGTAGTGGGAGGTATTGTAATTGGCTGTTGAAATAAGTCTTCCAAATTCATGTCTATTGGTAATGTACATAAAGATGCCCTATATCAAACAAAGAAAGTAATGTTAGAAATGTCTATGGTACTACTTAAAGTAAGAATAACATTTAGCTTTTCATTTTTCCTATTAAAAAACACAATGTATAGGTTCACAATATATTGATATATTGTACACACCTGTTTATACATACACATTTTGACCGTTTGTGATTTTAATACTTTTAACCCTCAAAGGACTGATGTTGATCACAGCCAGTATTATTAGTTCCTAGACATGCTTTATTGTAATCCACAATGACATGTTTAGAAATTTTTTAAATTTTCCACAAATATTCTAATAGAATTTTCTAAATGTTGCTAAAAAAATTTTTAATGACATTTATTTTCTAACCAATTAGACCAATACATTTATAATAGTGCAAAAACATGCCATTAGAAAAGGAAAACAAAAGGTAATAGTTTTTTTCCTTCAGTAACCTAAAAAGACAATGTTAAGTGCTCAGAACACTGGAAATACCTGTTTGTACACAAATAAAATGAAAGGCTCTTTCTCAGGAAAATAGTGATGACAAAATCTGGGATTCTGATTTAAATTGTGATATAAGTGAACTTTGAAAGAACAGATGAGGCAGCACCAGGACACCTAATATTAAAGTTCTGCATTGTTTCAAAGTATTAATTAACTCGTTGGTGAACTGACCTGAAATACAATACATGCATCTGAACATACAATGTGCATTATGGATTGCGATAAGGACAGGCAACATCTGAGCACTTCAATAGGATAAGGAAGAAAAATTAAATGTGTTGCCAAATTGCTTCATAAATAAAAGTTAAAAATATTAATGGAGCTTCCTGGAGGAAAATTAGCAGAAAATACATATACTATCAAGAAATTGGACTTTTTGTTTTTTGTTTTTTTTCCTGCTAAAGCATCCATTTTATAAGCTTTTCTATATATTAGGTCTGCATTATTATACAGCAAGTCCTTCTCACTCGTTTTCTCATATTTAGTATCTTATATTAAGGTCTGAAAAAACTGTTAAATTGCCAGCAAGCTAACAAATGAGTTCAACATGTGCTCATTTCTTGACCCTTATCAAGTAGCTGCAAAGGAGTGGGGGGAAGATGGGGAGTTCTAAAACAACTTGTTTCAATAATTCCCTATATAATAAAAATGCACCAGGCCCAAGTCACTATCATCTTGCACCATTTTTATTTTTGTACTACACCAGCATAGTCTAGAGAAACACAAAAATCAACCTGTATGAAGGGGAGGGACACTTGAAAGTATTTTCAGAGCTTTCCCTCTTACTTACAATGGGAAAATGCATTTAAAACGGGTAGCGTGCATGGAGGACAATAAAGAATTTTTAAAGGATGTCCACTGGTCACAGTGTCATACCACACCATGGTTTCTCACTTCCTGAAACCTTTTTTTTTCCCATTTCATTGAGACAGCCATTATTTGAAATACACTAGCTTAAACTCTTCAAAAGTGATTGCTGATTTTGGTTGAGTCAATTTTGGGTGCAAAATATGAGCCATTTATAAAGCAACCTGATTTTAAGAAACACTAACAGAAACAGATGTCACCTGACATGTCTCTTGTGCTGCCATAAAAGGTTTTAGTACAAACAGCAGGCGAATACACATCACTTCCTTTTGTTGCGCCACACCCAAGGAATATTAGTGGTGAAAATGGTGCAATAGACTCTGCCTCCTTACTGAATCAGACATCTATTAGCTCTGTGGCAGCTATCAGCTCTCCCTGAGCTGCTCCTACTCTCCAGCCACCCTGGGTGGCTGCTCTGGTTGTTCTCTGACCCCCAGAGCACCTTCCCACTTTCCTCAATTACAGAAAGGCAAATCTCCCAGGGAATCTCAGCATGCCTCTTTAAGTGGCAACCATGGGGTTCTCCTCTCTGCCAGACCAACCCCCCTGCCACCTCATGAGACAAGTCTTGTTGAACAGGGAAAGTAGGTAGATCACATCACTCCTTGTTCTGCACCATCAAGGACAGGACAAATTGTGTATTCTGGGTGTTTCAATCAGTGAAGTGGATCAGGTGGATCAGGCATGTTGTGACATACACACTGCACAGCTCATCTGCTTCCTAGCCCTAAGAGAACTCACTCTGGAAAGCTATCTTGAGTTAGACACCCAAAGTCATAAGCCATTTTTGAAAATTTGAATTTGAATATTGAAGAGAATGATAAAGCAATGTGATAGTAAGATAAATGGACAGAGGAGAAAGATGTTCCTCTGGTAAAATAGTACTGTATGTAAGAATAATTAATAAAATAAATAAAGCAACACCTTTGGGGGTCTGAGCATATGGAATGTTTCCGAAGAAGGGGAGTCTTTTTCCCTTTGTAAAGTCTAAAATGAAGGAGAAGTATCACATCAGTTGACCATTGCATGGTCTCTTTCTCTTGGTCAGATTATGTATTAGGTTTCCTATTTAAATTAAATAAATAGCAGCCTTTTTGGTCTAAAGCTGATATTCTGAAAAAGCCTTTATGGACAGCATGCAACACCAAGCAAAGCTCGTCATGTACATGTTAAAGCTGTATTCACCAGCCTCTTCGTTTAGCTTCTGCAATACAAAAACAAGCACATACCACACCATCCTATAGCACAGGCTGAGAAAGAGAATGAGAGAAGGCAATTCTGCAACAAGCCAGAGTCAAATTAGTTCAAAACACAAGCATGTCAGAAGCATAGTTTACAATAATGGGCACTGAAAGGGCTGAAAACAAAAGAATGTTGATTGGGCCATTCTGCAGAACCAAGACAGACAAACAAAATCATGCCTTACTGCAGAGGGAATAAAAAATGAATACTTGCCAACTTTTCTTGTTCAATTCAGCAAATTATTTTTCAATGCTATAGTGTCTGGAAATAACTCTGGTTTAGCTCTTACTTGTTTCTGCTCTGAAACTAGTGTAAATATCAGTACAAATATGGATTTTACATATTTATACCCTTGTAATGCATATAAATCTTCTTATATCACTGAAAACTTAGCATGGAAAACAGCACAGAGTAAATCTTAGTAAAATTTGAATTTGTCTAGAGCAGCGATGCTCAAGGTTTTGGCCTCATGGGCTGGAGGGTCCTGTTCAAGCCCTGCAAGCCAGGATAAAGCCTCACAGGGCCTGATCCCCTTCCATCCCTGCATGCCCAAGTTGGGCCCTAGAACCCAGTGCCACCCCCTCCCCCTACTCATGTGTGCTAGGATTGGGCCCTGGTGCTGCCCCCACCCAGCCGTGCACACTGGGATTGGGTACCCAGGGCCCTCCACAGGTCCAGAAATTTTGGCCAAAGAAGGCGAGTGGTGGCACTGTTGCCGCCAAATTTCCAGACCTGAGGAGAGCTCACAGGCCAGACGACGCAACACCAGGACCCAGATCTCGCCTGCAGGCTGAAGGTTGACCACCCTGGTCTAGGGAGAATACACACATCATTTCTGTACTTCAATAAAACTATTCACATTCTGAAAATGACTTACAATTTTTGTATTTACATCTTCAGTCATCAAATATAAAGTGCTGTTATTTAAATATGCAAACACGGTGTTTCCCTTAACTTTGTCAGAGGTTCTAAATTGTGTGTATAAATGGTTCTTATGTAGTTATTAATCATATATTTAGATTATATACAATAGTGTTATATATAAATGTATAAATTATAAATATAACAGGAGGGCTGATGAGGTATCTTTTAGAATATACAACTGTCGCAACAAACATGATGATTTAATGTATATATAACTGTTAAGTATACTTAAATAAGTATCATCATGTGGCCCAGTGAACTATTCAATAATATGCAGAAATACACGATAAATCTGTTAACTTCCCACAAAAATTGGCTAGTACTTTTAATAGGAAATATAACAATTAAAGCTTTAGTAAATCAAGTATTGCATGATGCACAAAAAAGCCTTCAAGAAATCCTTTTAAAAGCAAGCCATTACACACAGACCTTACCATTTCCCTGACATTCCTGCAGAGCGCCATATCAGGATCCAGCTTATCACGAACAAAATAATTTCTCTCTCTCATCTCTGACCTGAGAGTTTGTCCTTTAATTAAGTATATATTAGCCACATATGGAATATTCCATATCCCTCTGTAAAATAAAAAAATCAAAGAAGATCATTTAAAGACAAGGAAAGCAACAATTTTTATTTTATTTTTTAAAGGATAAAATAAAAATAAAAATAAAAATCAGTATTTTGTTTTTTATTGGCTAATCCAAACAAAATTCAAGGCAACCACGGTGAAAAAGTTCCCAAGATATCTGAAGAACTACAGCTGGACTTGAAGGAACCACACCCTATATAAAGTCAGTAATTCAATTGTGATGAGGTATCATCATGAAGAAAACAAGGCCAAATTCTCTAACATGGATTTTAGCTGTATAAATACTGTCTATTTTCAGAGCAGGTCAAGGCTATCAATCAAATTCCTTTATATTGTTTGTAATATTAGGTTATGCTGCCAGAAGCATAAAAAGGTGAAACATTTCATATTAGTTAAAATATTCTATTCTAGTTTCCTACAGCTGAATTAACCTCTTTACACTAATACCCATTGACTGCAGCTGGCATTTATGTAAACCAGAGCAACAGAAATAGGTATCTCTATAGTACTAGTACAATATACTGCTTTGCAGATTTCCTGTTTCCCAGATCCAGTTCTCTAAGAGAAAAAAGTTCACTCTGTTCTCCTATCCATATATCAATTCTTCAATCTATACTTCGTAGCAAATATTACAGAAGAAATGACACCACTATACATCTGATCTGGATAAAAATAAATAGAACCAACAGAATAGACCACTTTTATCAGAAAAGCCTTCTTGCACTGTCAGGTCAATATAAAAGGGTATTGGGACATATGGAGATTGGGTTCAAAATATTTTGAAATAGATAACTTTTGTGGTAAATTTACTTTGTGTGAAATAAAAATATCTTACAACTGCTCTGGCTTTAAGCCAAGATACACATGTAAAAGGCACAATATATACTGAATAATATTGTAACAAAAAAGGTTATTGTTCAAAATCGCCCATGAAACAAAATAATCCTCAGAAGGGATCCAAATGAAAATGACACTGAAATTGCTCTTTGTAGAAACTGACAATGACAAACAAAAACTACAAATCCTTCAGTTTCTGCTAACAGTATATTTTCCTACTCTGACCAGAAATAATCATATAAACAAACTGTATTAAGTCCCTTATATAGAGTCCACTGTATTAAAAACATGGGTTTTAGCTGTATAAATACTGTCTATTTTCTAAAACTCTTATACAGAGTCCACCATTAAAAAAGTGGAAAAAAGTTATTCCGTGTTATTGGAGAAACTCAATATAGCCAATGGTAACAGTTCAGTAATTATGTATTCAGAGGGAAAATATTTACATTTATGAAGCAAGGAAAGTATATTAGATATATCTGACTTCTGTGATTGACTTAAGATAACTTACACTCTATTTCCATGGACAATATCCACGTAATCTTCTGATCGCGCATAATAACCATCAGGGCTTAGTGCACCCCAAAAGTTGGACCATAACTTCCCATGACGAGTTACAAGTGGAGCAATTATCTTCCTGCAAAAAAGGAAAAAAGGGTCATAAAAATGAGCTTGACAATTTGGCATTAAAACAGCTGGAAGATAACATCCGAATTAAGTTTGCTGCATCCATATTGTTGGCCGTTGTTACTTTTCCTTTGTGAGATGAACTCTAAGGACCATCAAACTTTGAAACAGCAGTTTTACAGTTGAGATAGAGGAGAAAAATCCCCTTAGCTGTCATTTTTAAACCTTCGCCACCCAAGACCAAAAACCAAAACAGAAGAATTAAACCACTTAGTCAATGTTCCCTATAAATCATCACGTTTTCAGTTTTTAGACACAGGGAAAATAATGTCTATAGAAAGTACATTATGACAATACAGGTTGTTCATTAAGTATGCTTACCAAAGATTTTTGTAAGAGAGGCTAGAAAAATGATGAATTATGGGAATAGTTTTAGATGGAAAAAACAACAGAATGGAAGTTTAGAAGAAAGTCAAGAAGGGGACTAAGGCTATAGAAGAGAACAAATCAATTTTCTATTTAAATTCTGTCAGCTAGTAACTCTGTTTTACAAAGGCTGGGTTTTTTGCATTGCACAATCTATCACTCCTTTCATACAAGAACGTTTTTGCACATTTACAACTTTTAACAATTTGTTTCTTATTTCAAACCTTAGTTCAATTAAAAGAAAGCAATTTTGCCACTTAGTTGTCTTTAGAATATTTGAAATTTGTCAACTGTACAAAGAAAACTGCATAAGTTCTTCTATTCACGATGTACTATAAAATCTTAGCTCTCGAGCTTCTTATAGATGATGTTTTTTAGAGTGTTACCAAGCAGATACAGTTATGCCAGATGGTATATAAAATTTATTATTCTCTGCCATTTTATATCAACAAATAGCTGCAGAAAAATTTTGAAATTATTATTGTTTTATTTTTTGATTTCACACACTCAAGGGGGCTCCTACAAAAGGCTCTAGTAACCAATATTTAGATTGGATTTTCTTTCCTACAGATCTCAATGGGAAAAGGGATTTCTGTAAAGAGGGTCCAGCAGAGGGCAACAAAAAGGGTGAGGGGGCTGGGGGGATATGACTTATGAGGAAAGACCAAGGGAACTGGGCTTATTTAGTCTAGAGAAATAGAGACTGAGAAGAGATTTAATAGCAGCCTTCAACTACGTGAAGGGGGGTTTGAAAGAGGATGGAGCTAGACTGTTCTTAGTGGTGGCAGATGACAGAACAAGGAGCAATGGTCTCAAGTTGCAGCAAAGGAAGTTTAAGTTGGATATTAAGAAGAATTTTCTCACTAGGAGGGTAGTAAAACACTGGAACAGGTTACCCAGAGCAGTGGTGGAAGCTCCATCCTTGGAGGTTTTTAAGACCTGGCTAGACAAAGCTTTGGCTGGGATGATCTAGTTGGGAGTGGTCCTGCCTTGAGAAGGGGGTTGGACTAGATGTCCTCCTGAGGTCCCTTCCAACCCTCATTTTCTATGATTCTATTATTCTAAAAGCAGAAGTCAAGATTAGTTTCACAGTTAAAAGTTATTGTTGGCTTAGCAGTCTCCTGATAACATACTTTCACACAGGCTGAAGTGCGTACAAGAGCTCCATCCTATGTGAACATCTACTCAGTTTGGAAGGTAAAGGCAGTAGACAGTTCACAACCATATTATCCACACCCTCCCTTCCCTGCCCACCCTGCCAAGCAGAGGAAAATGCTGAGACCCTGTTGATGCTTTTCTGTTGACCTTTTTGTTTTGTTTTGTTTTTAACCAATAACGTAATGCCAAAAAAAGGGGGAAAAGTATAAATAGAATCCTGGAGGGTCCTTTCTACTTAGGAAAACAATGAAACGCTTTAATCTGGAACATAAGGAGATAAACCGTACCTGTTTTGCTCTATCAGTATTTTTAAAGTCTTCGGGTTCATTAGTACAACATCGGCATCTATGCTGAAATAGTAGTCACACATTTTATCCTGGCGACAGAGGTCCCTAAAAAAGAGAAAGAGTAGCTGTTAATCTATTGTAAATTCATCACAAGAAGAGTTTATTTGGGGATGGGAAGGGAGAGAATACCAATCTACTCGTATATATATTTGCTTAATGTATCATATTTCCAAAAGCTTCTAAAATGAGCACAATAAAAATACTAGACCTGTTTAGTTTAAAGAAGTTTGAAGTACTAGAAAATAAGTAACTTTTTAATCTTTTGTTATAAATCAAATTTCTTAATGTGGCCAGTTATAAAAACAAATATTCCCTCCACTAGGAAATACAAAAGTTAATAATACCCAATTCAAGTAGACATAATTTGCCAATTTGAGTTCCTGAAATCATTACTTTTGGTTAAAATGTCAAGCAACTGCCAACTCTAACTAAGTTCACTATAAATTGAAAGTGCCCAACATCTGTGAAAAATTCAGGCTACTTTCATTTGGGTTCTTAAGTTTAGGCAGTCACTCTTCAAAATATTGGCTTCTCTGCTAATGAACATAAGTTACTGTGGGTGAACCTGCATGTACATGAGAATACATTTCACCCATGAACTCTGGCCATACAGAAATGGAATGGTAAATACCCTTACAGAAAGATGTTATTTGAAATAATGAATAGGAAAAAAAGAGGAAAAAAAAAATGGAACTTTAAATACAGATCCATTTGAACTAACTAATCATTTAAAGCAGGGGTGTCAAACTCATCTGGTCCCGCAGGCAGATGAACGCCATGGGATGAATAGTGTGGGGTCAGTCCAGCTGGCTGGATTGGGCCCTTGGATCCCACCCCCAAACCCAGCACCTGTGGTGTTTGCTCTGGTCAGCCTGGGATGGAAGGCACAAGTGGTACTTGCTTTGACTGGTCTGAGACGGGTACTACATGTGACGATCTAAAGCAGGCACTGAATGGGGGGTGGGGGGACCGGGACACACACATAAGGGAGTAGGTAGGCAGAGTCTCCATGGAGACCCGCCCAGGACCAACACGGGCAGGGCACGCGGCCAGGAGGATGGGATGGGGCCACAGGTGGGCAGGCAGCAGTGGCTGGGAGTTGGATGCTGCTCCGCACCCACCCATGGCCCCATCCCATCCACCTGACTGCACACCCTGCCTATACGGGTCCTGGGTGGTCTCCATGGACACCCCGGGATCATTGGACCATGACAGCATGGGGCCAGGGCCCGGGGCTGAGCTGTGATCTGCTCCCCGCACACTCCTGCCTATGGAACCAGTCTCCATTGCAGGGGCATGGGGAGTGGATCACAGGTCTGCCCTGTGCTTTCATGGCCCCACAATCCAACCCTGAGATCTCAGCCCTGGCCCCAGCTGCCCTGCTCTCAGATTCTGCTCCCCACCCACCCACAGCTCAGTCCCATCCCATCCACTTAGGGAGTTTTGGTGAGTTGTTGCAGGGCGGTGGGGGGAGGGGTGCTGACCTGTATGCTTCCTAGCAGCAGTTCCCCCTTCCCTTTTACAGATGCTACAAATGTAATTTGTGAGTTTGGACAACATCCATCCCATCAGTTATGCTTCTGATTCCAAGAAAGAAGGGAATTGTACTTTGTGCATTGTGGAAAAGGAAACTTGAATTTAAACAACACATTACACGTTATAGTACAATATATGTATAAGATGATAAATGTCACACATTTTTTTTTTTTTTTTTACTTAGAACTCACAGGGCTAAATACAAGCATACATGAACACAGTTCAATAAAAAATGCAGCAGAACAGTGGCGAATTATACAAACAGAAATTTGCTTCTCTTAGAGAAAGTAGGATATGTCATTCACCAAGGATGGATTGCTATACTGAGGCAATAACTGGCTAGGCTGAAGTACTGAAGAAAAGGACCTGAGGGGTTACGTAAGCTGAACAGTGTGCTCTTATTGCAAAAAACCCAGCAGCATACTGGGTTGTAGTAACAGGAGTGTCACTTACAAATCAAGGGAAGTAATTCTTCCACTCTATTCATCACTGGTGCAGTCTTACCTGTTGTAATGTGGCCACTTTCGGGCCCTGCACTTCCAGAAGGATATGGATGTTTTCAAAATAGTCCAGCACAGACCAGCAAAAATGATTAGGTGCCTCAGACAAGCTAAAAAGAGCCAGGGTTCTTTAGTCTGGAGAAGACAAGAGAAGACTGAAGGGGATTTGTAACCATTTTCAAATCCAGAACAACAATCTTGAAGGGACAAGAACAGAAGCAGCAGCTGCTCAACTCTGGGAAATGACCAGGGAGTCACAGGACAGCAAGTGGTGCAAAGAGGAAGCATGCAAATCAAAACACAAAATGTTTCCAGTGTATGTATACAAAGATAACAAGATAAGCTAGAAGCCACAGCCTGTGAAAATAACTATGACCCGACTGGCATTACAGAGACTTCATGGGACAGCTCTTGTGACTGGAATGTCAAGATCAAGGGTTAAACTTGGGAGAAAAGGTGGTGGTGTCACCTGGTATATCAAAAATGCATACATTTGGGGTTCGGTTCAGGAGGAAAAGAGTAGAGCAGAATGCATTTGGGTGAAGATGAAAGGTGGAAGATACAGTACTGATCTAATGGTGGGGATTTATTATAGGCTACTAAGTCAGGAAGAGCAAGTGGACAAGGCATTCTTCAAGGTGATAAATATATCCAAAAGTCATGGGTTGTGCACCTGATGGGACACTTCAGTTTTCCGGACATCAGCTGGAAGAATAATATAGCCAAACAAAATGTCGAGCCAATTCCCAACTTGTGTGGAAGACAACTCTCTGTTCCAGAAGGCTGAGGAAACAACTAAGCGATCAATTATATTGGATCCTGTCCTGACCAATAGGAAAAAACTGGTGGAGGATGTGGAGGTGATGGCCAACTTGAAAGGAAGCAATCACAATATGACAATTCCAGATCCTGAGACAGAAAGAACATGAGGCCCACAACACACTAAGACAATAGAGCTAAATTTCCAGAAGGTGGATTTCACTTGAGACAAGGAATTAATAGGCATATTGCCATGGGAAGACAGATTAAAGGAAGTTGACACCCAGGATGGCTGTGAGCTTCTAAAAGGTACAGTATTGGAAGCCAAACAAGAAACTACTGAAATGATGAAAGTATAAGAAAAGCAAGAGACCAATGTAGCTGCACAAGCAGCATCTAGGATGCCCTTAAATGCAAAAAAAGACACACACAGGCAGTGAGAAAATGGCCAGGCCACTAAGGAAGCTTAACAAAAAATAGCAAAAACCTGCAGGGACAAAATCAGAAAGGCAAGAAAAAAGAAAGAGCTGCACTTGGCACAGGAGGTTAAAGACAATAAGGCCAGGTCTACATGACCAGGGGCATGCTTTTGCAGCCACACAAATAGCGGCACAAATTTGTGCCACGCTGCATGCCCCTGCCTGCGCGCTTTGCAGCAGGACACTTTGTCCCACTGCTCTATGTGTTGCATGGGAGGGGGGAAGGGGAGGGAAAGAGAGATGCTGGCTGCAGTACAAGGTGCCACAGGAGGGGCTAGCCACCCCCTGTATTGAGACACCCTGCACCCTGGCCAGCCAGGGAACAGCACATGGAGATGAGGGGAGTGGGGGGCAGACAACCCGGGGCTGCCTCCCCCCAATCTCCATGCACTGTTGAGCCCTCATACTGAGGCACCCTGTGCCCCAGGGTGCACTGAGGCAACCAAGGAGTGGCTAGCTAAGGCACCTTGCACCCCAGCTAGCCACTCCTTGGCTGGCTGAGGCACAGGGTGCCTCAAGACAGGGTAGCAGGAAGCCCTGGGCTGAATTGCTTCCCTGTCTCCATGTGCCTCAGCATAGGAGCTCCACTGTGGACCCCCGCACTGAGATGCACTGCACCCTAGCTAGGCTGACTGAGGTGCAGCATGCCTCAGTGCAGGGGCTCTGCAGCACACAGAGGGTTGCCTACTCCCCTGTCTCTGAGTCTGTCTTGGTGCCCACCACTTTCACATAGTTTTCACTGCTTTTTTCCAGGTTTTTTCTTTGCTATCAGGAAATTCTGGTAGTAAATTGTGTCCTGATGTTGCAAATCAGCAGCACTGTGCATTCAATGTGCAACTCATGTGGTTCATGGCAATCAAAGAGGTTTGCAGTGCCAAAGCCACATGTGCCTGCATGTCTGGATCCAACCTATGAGGGTATATTAGTATGTTGGCCAGAAAAGAAAGACCAAGGATGCTGTGGGTCCACTGTTAAGTTGTGGGAGAAGTCATGGGAGACAAGCAAGGTATCAAAGAAAGAGAAAAGGCCCAACATGATGCCCCTCTTTAAAAAAGCCAAAAAAAGGGGATCCTGGAAACTACAGACCACTTAGCCTCACCTCAATACCTAGGAAGCTATCCAGCAATCCATTTGCAGTCATGTGGAAGAGGAAAGGCTGATTGTAAAGTAACTAACATGGATTTACTAAGAACAAAATAACATCCAAAAAGTTGATCTTCTTCTTTGACAAATAACTACTCGGTTAGATGAAGGGAATGCTGTGAATATAGTGCATCTGGACTTCAGTAATGCTTGAGAAAGGTCCCAGCATAACTTTCTCAAACTGTACAGGAAGGACAGGCAAGGGAGAAAAGGAGTTGCTTTTTATGTACGATTGCTCAGAGTTCCAGCCTGAAACTGGAGACAGGCCTGTTGAGAGTCTACGGGTTAGGATCAGAGGGGAGAGCAACAACAGTGATATAATGGTGGGTATTTGATATAGATCACTAGACCAGGAAGATGAGGTGAATGAGGCTTTCTTCAAACAGCTAGCAGAAGCTTCTTGATCACAGGCCTTGGTTCTCATGGGGTACTTCAGTGACATCTGCTGGGAGGGCAATACAGCAGTATGCAGGCAATCCAGGAAGTTTTTGGAGAGTGTTGGGGATAACTTCTTGACCCAAGCATGAGAGAGTACAAGCCATGCCGCTGTTCACCTGCTGTTCACAAATAGGGAAGAAATAGTGGGCAATGTAACAGTGGGTGGTAACTTGGACAGCAGTGACCACAAGATAATAGAGTTAAGGATCCTGGCAAAAGTAAGAAAGGAGAACAGCTGAGTACAGACCCTAGACTTCAAAAAAGCAGACTTTGACTCCCTCAAGAAACTGATGGGCAGGATCCCCTGGGAGGCTAGTCTGAAGGGGAAAGGAGTCCAGGAGAGCTAGTTGTACTTTAAAAAAGCCTTATGGCAGGTGCAGAAATGAACCATCCCAATGCATAAGACTAGCAAGTATGGCAGACGACTAGCTCTTGGTTTAGCAAACCAAGTGAGCTAAAACACAAAAAGGAAGCTTAAAAGAAGTGGAAACTTGCACAAATGACTAGAGATAAGCATAAAAGTATTGCCTGAGTATGGAAGGATGAAATCAGGAAGGCCAAAGTGCAATTGGAGTTGCAGCAAGCAAGGTACATGAAGGGTAACAAGAACAGTTTCTACAAGTATGCCAGCAACAAGAGAAAGATCAGGGAAAGCATGGGTACCTTACTAAATAGGTGGGGCAACCTACTGACAGGGGAAGGCTGAAATAATGTCTTTTTTATCTCAGTCTTGACAGGCAATGTCAGCTCCCAGACTACTGCACCTGGCAACACACAGTTTGGGGAAAAGGCGAGCAGCCAAGAGTAGTGAAAGAACAGGTTAGGGACCATTTAGAAAAGCTGGATGTGAAGAAGTCCATAGGGCCAGATGTGATGCATCCTAGGGTGCTAAAGAAGTTGGCTAATGTTATTGCAGAGCCACTGGCAATTATCTCTGAAAACTCATGGCACTCGGGAGAGATCCTAGACAATTGGAAAAGAGCAAATATAGTTCCATCTTCAAGAAAGAGAAGAAACAGGATCTGGTCAGACCGGTCAGCCTCACCTCAGTCCCCAGAAAAATCATGGAGCAGGTTCTCAAGGAATCTATTTCTAAGCACTTGGAGGAGAAAAAGGTGATTAGGAATAGTCAACATGGATTCACCAAGGGCAAGTCACAGGTGACCAACCTGATTGCCTTCTATGACAAGATGACTGGCTTTGTGGATGCAGGGAGAACAGTGAATGTGATATACCATGATTTTAGCAAGGCTTTTGGTAAGGTCACCCACAACATTCTTGCAAGCGTGCTAAGGTAGCTTAGGTTAGATCAGTGGACTTTAAGGTGGACAGAAACCTGGCTGAACTGTCAGGCTCAAAGGGTAGTAATCAATGGCTTGATGTCTAGCTGGCAGCTGGTATCAAGTGGAGTCCTGGGGCTAATTTTGTTCAATATCTTCATTAGTGAGCTCAAAGATGCAATAGAGTGCACTCTCAGCAAGTTTGTGTATGATGCTAAGCTGAGGGGAGTAATAGATATGTTTAAGAGTAGGGCTAGGATTCAGAGAGAACTAAACAAACTGGAGGACTGGATGGAAAGAAAGCCTAGGGAGGTTCAAGAAAGACAAGTGCAAAAAGTCTTGCACTTAAGACACAACAATCCCATGTACCAGTACAGGCTGGGGATGTACTGGCTAAGCAGCAGCTCTGCAGAAAAGGACCTGGAGGAACAGTGGACCTGGAGTACTGTGTCCAGTTTTGGGCACCTTTTTACACGAAGGATGTGGACAAAATGGAGAGTCCAATACACTGAATATGAGTCAACAGCGTCCCCTTGTTGCCAAGGCGGCGAACAGCATACTGAGCTACGTTAGTAGTAGTACTGCCAGCAGAGTGAGGGAAATGATTCTTTCCCTCTGTTCAGCACTGTAGAGGCCACATCTGGAGTATTGTGTCCAATTTCGGGCCCCTCACTACAGGAAGGATATGGACAAAATGGAGAGTCCAGCAGAGGGCAACAAAAATGGTTAGCGGGCTAGGGCACATGACTTATGAGAAGCTGAGGGAACTGAGCTTATTTAATCTGGAAAAGAGATGAGTGAGAGGAGATTTTGTAATAGCCTTTAACTATCTGAAGGGTATTTTCAAAGACATTGGAGCTATACTGTTCTCAGTGGTGGCAGATAACAGCAAGAAGCAGTGATCTCAAGTTACAGCAAGGGAAGTTTAGCTTAGATATTAGGAAAAAACTCTCATAGGAAAGTAGTAAAACACTATAAAAGGTTACCCGCGGTTTGTGGAATCTCCATCCTTGGAGGTTTTTAAAACCTAGCTAGACAAAGTCTTGGCTGGAATGATATAGTTAAAGTAGGTCCTGCTTTGAGCAGAGGGCTGGACTACATGAACTCTTGAAGTCCCTCCCAACCCTTTCTATGATTCTACAAACATATTAGAAAAACTTGGGCTGAACAAAACTACTATAAGGCAGATAGGCAACTGACTCAATAGGCACGACGAGGAAAGGGCAAAAATAATATCCAGGTCAGAATGGCAGAAAGCTTCAAGTGAAGTCCCACAGGGGCCTGTCTTCGGCCCAGTGCTATTCAACATGTATATTAATGAACTGGATGCTAGCACATAAAGCTTCCTGAGCAAATTCACAAGCAACATGAAACTGAGAAGGACCACAAACACTGTGGGACTGGAGTGAAATTCAGACAGATCTTGACAGATTAGAAAACTAGTTTGGAACTAGCAGCATGAAGTTCAATATTGACAAAGTGCTACACCTTAGGAAGAATAATCAGGAAAAGAGCTACACAATGGGTGACAGATGGGTGGGTGGCAGCACTAAAGGGAAGGATCTGAGAGTCTTGATAAATCACAGATTCTATTCAAGTCTGCAGTGTGATACAGCTGCATAAAAGGTGAATGTGATTTTGGGACTGATCAACAGAAGCATTAGATACAAGTCACAGGAGGCGATAGCGCCTCTTTACTCAGCACTGGTCAGGCCTCTTCTACCATATACCCTGCAGTCTTGGGCTTCATATTTTAAAAAGGATTTGGAGAATTAAGAGAGGTTCCAGAAGCCGGCAACAAAAATGATAAAGGGGCCTGGAAGGTAAGTCGCACAAGAAAAAGTTGAAGGAGTTAGGTATGTTCAGCTTATGGAAAAGGAGCTAGAGAAATTATGGAATCTCCATCCTTGGAAATTTTCAAGAGAAGACACTTGGCTGGGATCAGTTAATCAGCAATGATCCTGGCCTGAGCAAGGGGCTAGACAATGTAACCTGTAGAGGTCCCTTCCAGCCCTACTGTCCTATGATCCTAAGCTGAAAAGTAATTGTTAGTTGCAGCCGTGTTGTTCTGCAGACATACACAGGCAAGGTTCTTATAGATATAGATGCAATATCTTTTATTATACCAACTAAATAGTTGGAAAAAAGTTTTTTGCAAGCTTTTGGGAACAAACACTGTTCTTCAGGCATTAGTAGACTCTGCTACTGTTATGTGCTCTCCAAGGTAGAAAAGAAGTTAAAGTATAACAAGTAGTCTGTGAAAATGCAAATGAATTGCAGTTTGGAAGACAATGGGTAGAGATAGAAGGGTGTTGGGGGGTGAGGGGAGGGAGGGAAGCGTGCGAAGGAATTGCAAGTAGTCAGCTTGAGGCAGGTAATCTGGTGTATCAGATGTCAGGCAGAATGTAATGTGTCATAAATCCCATGTCAATATTAAGTCCATAATTTTTTATTTTGTATACTTGCCAGCATAGCTTATATTTATCATGCCAACTTTTTTGTTCCGGGAATAGATTCCATTTTAAATTAATAGATTTAAAGTTACTCAATCCTTTCTTTCTATAAAAGGCCTTTAAACGCTACATTTATCAACACTGAATTGATTTCGATTGATATCTGAGGAAATTAGCAATAGATTTTTCAAAAAAGGCAACACATCTCTGTCATATCAAAAGAGAATGAAATATGAATATAACAGACTATACAGGTCAAAAGTGGAGATGACTACTGATATTTCTTCCAATACAGAGTCACAAGGGGACCCATCAATTTGCGTTTAGTCTACTCAATTTAACACTCAAGTCAGCCCATGATATATCTCATAAACAAAAAGGTACAAAAACCTTGATAAATTATCTTATCTTCTTGTGTTCAAATTGGTATCTCAAAATCCTTTGGTACCGACTTAAGAGTATCCTAGTCCTTCAATTTCATTCAATTGTAATTTGAACTGGACTGTTAAAGTCCTGACTTAATATGAAAGACAATACCACTGCAATGAGGAATAAATTAAAGAACATATTTGAAAACAAAACCATGCTTGACATCCCCAGATCAAAACACAGGCTATTACTCAACTAACACCTCTTTTGCTGCCAATTTTCCTTCATATGATTGTCCTATGTGTTTATATCAATACGTGAATGATGATTCTGTACTTCCAATAATTCCTTCCATACAAGTCCCTTAGCTGATCCTAACAGACTTTATCTTGGTCCTTTGTTGCAATACAGTCAACAAAATAATTCTTTTTAGGATTCCTTTTCTATTAAACTGATCTGTCCAAAGCTTCATAACTCACAATAAAAATTCATCCTTGATTTTATCATTATGATAACACCACCACAAGATATTATATAGTGCTGATCATCAGCAAATCCCAAAGAACTTTTTTAAAAAGGGGACTGATATAATTCCCCCCCACACACACATTTTACAGATAGCAAAACTGAAGTAGGAAGGACTTGACCCTAGTCACCATGCAGGGCTGTGGCAGAGCTGAACATGGAATCTAGGGCTTCTAAGCACCTACAATGAGTCCTATCCACTACACAAGCAGTTCTACTTATTCTAAAAAGCTCTGCAAAATAGCACAATATCTTTAAAATAATCAAATATAGACTGCTTTTAATGATATACTTTTGGAAAAAAATCTAAAACAAATAGCTTTAGATTTATTTTTGGAGAGGCGAAACAGGAATATTACTTAACTCATTTAAAATTAAATGTTGCACTTCAACTTTTTCCATTGTTAGAAAATAAAGAGCATTCTTTAAGATTAGCTGAATGTGTTTAAGTATTAAGCCATTCTATTTTTTTTATGCACATTAATCTAGCCACAAAGAAAAAAGTTTCCAACTTAACAGACACTCAGTGTTTAATGATCTGTTTAAAAATATTATTACTTTAAACTTAGGAATTAAATTGCAATAAATTGTTATAAATATGTTAAATGCTTCAACATGAACCAACAAAAGAAACACATCAATATATGGGCAGCAAATTCAGGATCATTTTTTCCCTGTCCTTTCTTTTTCCTCACATGATAGAATCAAAGACTGGATCACTGGGTTAGAGCTTCACTTTTAATTGTGATTTTTTTCAGTTTCTGTGAACAAGTCATGCCTTTTGGATGTGATTTTATATGCAGTATTGATTTTGTCTATGCATACACAAATACCATTATACAGAATTCTCCAGAAAATACCCTAGTTTTGGATTATATATAACAGAGTTATAAAAATTCTCAATAGTAATAAAGTGAACCTGGTTCTAAGAAAGAAATTAATGTTTCCTTCCTTGAGGCTTTCAATGTAGCCAAGTTGCTTTCCCTAGGAAATATAAATAATCCTTAATAGGCTCCTGCTTTGGAATATTGTACCAAGACATAATATCCTAGTTTACAGGAACATGAATATTCTAGGATGACATGACCAGATCACATTCTTATAGCTATTCAAGTACAAACAAAGAATAAAAAGTGACAAGTGCACTGCTTAACAGAGGTGTGAGGCACTTCTAACAATAAGTGCCTATGCATTTTAGCTTACAATTTCCCCTGCTTTGGCACATTCACAAAGATGTATTTTAGTAGCTCAGAAATTGTAAAGAAAATTCTATTTTTAGTACATAAATTCAAAAAAATGTTTTAAAGCCATAATGGAAAGAGTACTCAGTATGAAAAGACTAAATTGTCAGTGAAAAGTGTGAAATATAATCTCCTGGTGGGATTGGAGTTAGATCACTTGAGAGATACCCAGTTCAATGCTCTCCCTGCATAGCATCCACTTTTGCCACTATTGGAGACAAGATACTGGGCTGAATGGACCATTGGTCTAACTCAATATGGCATTTTTATGTTCTTAAATACCGCTTTACAATAAATTTAGGGTTAAATTATTATTTAACTCTACTTGTGAAAATACTGGCATAACTAAGAAAGGAAAAAAAATAGGGAAAATGTCACTACTTTTTGTGTTTGAAACCTTCTGATGAGAAAGCTGAAGCTTGAAATACACCGTCAGTGAGAAGTAGCCTACCTTGTTAGAAAGAGACATATAATCTAGTCAGTTTCATCTAACAATAAACCATTTTAAATGTCATGTCATTTTAAATTACATGATTGCCTCCAGTCTTGGGGGACGACTTATTGCCTAGGTGGTCACTTCAAGTTTTATGTTCTTATGGCAGTAGGCATGATTCCTATTTTAAATTGATCCAATCTTTCATTTTCTCTTTTTCATATTTTGGAAACAGAAATCAAGCCTGGAATATATGACATTATACCCAGAGCATAACACCCAGTCTCCTCGGAATAAATACTGTGGTTCAACAAATACCTCAAAGAAAGGGTATCTACAGGCATACCATAGTATTTACCTTTCTCCTGCTTAACACATCAAAGATGAAGAATCAGTACTAATGGCTAGTTAATGCCAGTTAAACATTACATCACACAGTTTAATAAAACTCCCACTTAGTTGGAGCTGAAAGAAGCTCCTTCTTAAATTACTAACCTACATTTCCAACCATGGATGGTTGTTTTCTAGAACTGTATTTTACATTTTCTGAATATCACTAGAAATATATTTGAGTCACTCAGAATGGCCATCCAAGCATTTATCCTCCCACCCTCTTCCCTGCAGAGTGAGATATATCTAACCACATGACAGGATAAAGGGCTAATACTTATTTATACAATGAAGCCTGAGATACAAAGCTATTGTAGCTACTTTACTACTACGTCCCAAAGCTTCTAATTATAGCTGAGTTAGGAAATATTTCTCATTGCAAAACTGCAAAATTGAGGAAATGTCCTAACTGTTCCAGGTCCACACTGAGATAAAACTAAGCCCGAGTCATGGTACTCATATGGGATGCAGAAGTCAGAGGTTCAAGTCTTAGCTCTACTACTCATGCCACCTCCAGAGTGAGCGCCCTAACCACTGGATAACAGTGTCAGTCTCTCTGACACTGGCCCAATAAACATCTCATTGTAAAACAATTTCAAAAGGAGAGATTGAAATACTTCCCATATCATGTTCATTAAAACATGCATATTACTTCTAAAAGTTTTGAGAATTCAATATTTAATGAACACTCATTGTTAAAAAGAATTGCAACAAGCTCCATTATTAATGCATATGCAAATAATTAGAAAAAGAAGGAAAATATCAGAAGACAAGCTGTAAGAGGAAATAATCCTACAATTAAGTGAAACATCTAAGATTATCTCCTGAATTTTTAATTTTGTCTCTAGAGTTTTTAATTCTAACAAATCCATAATAGTTGGTAAATTTATTATCACTAACATACAAGAGGGAATTCAGTCCAGTTCCTACTTAAGTTATGGAAAAGAAAAATACAACTAAGAAATATCATGTTCCTTTGCAGATGGGGGGGGTGGGGAGGTTGGAGGGGGTGTTGTTTGCTTACTTGTTTCAGTTTTTGGGGGGTATTTTTGTATTGCTGTATTTTGATTTAAAATGAAAAACATAATTAAGTTCAGAGATGTTCATGCATAGAAAAAATACTCTGATATTAATGCTATACAATCTTTCCTTTCCTTGTTTTTGTTTTGTTTTGTTTTTTATTAATTCATCCCCCACCTCACCCTGTCTCTATCTTTGAGTCCCAAGCACCTTTTACCACAATATTCTTCATGCACTTTCAAGACAGGCAGAAGGTAAATTTACTACATAATGTTTTGGTGTAGATTTTAGATGGTATTTTTTTTAAAAGGGTTTATTTCTGAAAAAAAAGTATTTTGATATAGAAGTTAGTATGAGCCATTGATATGGAATCCTGACATTTACCTAACTAATATTTACATACCTAAAAATGAAATGGATTTTAATAGAAAGCAGATTAACTAAAATATGTTCAAAACTAAGACACTGGGAACTACAAATGTACATTAAATGGTCAGCATTTTTTAAACAAAGACTGGCAGAATTTCTAAATTGGCTTGTAGTTCCAAAGATTGAAAGAATGCTGCACAACACTGACATAAACATGCCTACTGCATGTTTTGTTTCTGCTATTTTTAATTAGCTGGTGAATGCCTGATTTATAGTCAGATATAGCTAGCTGCCTAACCACCCACTTAAATTCTTTACAATCATTGGCCTGGAAAGATAGTCCTAGAGGCTTTTGTGTGATGCTCCGTTTGCTGTTATGTTATGCTACTGTAAGCTTCATGAGACAGGGCAGATAGTTCTAAGCTTTTCAAATGAGATCTTCTACTTAGAATTCAAGCAGATTATTACAATTCAAGTAAGCTATAATACAATAATAGCTTACTCCTGAAAACAGGACTTCCTTTTTCCATTTGTATAATAAAAAACAGGACTAGAAAGAACAAGCAGCAAAAGATCTTTTAGGTTTTCACATAAAGTAAAGCAGTACAAAATTTTTCAATTATGGTATTCAACTATGGAGGAGAAAAGTACCTATATGCATGTGTATGTGAACATTTTAACACATGCAAACATCAGAAAAGCCACACTCAACTGCATGGCATTCTGTTTACATAATGAGGGAAAAATTAGTGCCTTTTGTTGGAAGAAGGAATACATGAACTGGGAATCAAGTCTCAGCTTCTGAGGATTACAGATATTTCCAAACGAATTTTAGACTAAATCAAAAGACTTAAAATGAGGAGTAGGATGATAGTATCTACTGGAAATCTTAAAACAACATTTCAAAATACACTATCAAACCTCGTATCCTCACAAAGTGTGGTACTGTATCAACTTTTACTTTAAAATAAATCATTTACCTCTTCTGTAATTGCTGTTCTTCAAGATGTATTATACACACATATATCCCACTTGTAGCTGTGTGTGCACCCAAATGCACCTGAGCAGTGCACTTCTAGAAACAGTCCCTGTAGGGGTAGGCATGTGCCCTGCCTGTCTTCATGCCTCTAATATTCCCTTCACTCCCCTGTCCCTTCACTCCAGAATGCTTGCAGCATTGGTTTCTGGCAGAGAAAGAGAAAGAGGAGGAGGATAGGTTATGGAATTCATGTGTGCACAACAAATCTTACCAAGTCACAGGAGAACTAAGTAACTAGATAAAAATAACTATTTTATCTTATTTGCAAGATTATACACATACACATATTCCACTTGCAAGTGATCTGTGCACAGCACTGCTCTTGACAATGGAATTTCAAAGTTTACTTGAACAGTGACTACAGCACATATTTTCCGAGTTCACAACAAATCTAGAGGCCATTGCCATAATACAAACAATAGGTAAAAACATGCATGGATAATTTTGTTACTAACTGGAAAATATCTGTAGCTTAAATGTTTCCAACAAACAGTTATAGAGAGTTGGTCATTAATGGACTTGACAGTCAATTTGTCTGGAAGCATCTGTATCACAACAGGACTTTATGTAAAAGGTAATCTGTATAAAAATCCAGTGCAAAGAGACTATCTAATCTTTCATTCTGCCAGCATAGGCCATGAACCACCTAAAAAATCCTCTGAAGACTTTTGCTTTGTACATGTAAAAGGCAGGGGCTCTATATATAGCCAACATATCTAATTTCTCTTCACCTTTCCTGGTGAAATATATCATGGGAGCTTGAAGCACTCTGCTATTAATTCTGGTAGAGGCTACAGTAATGAGGAAAGCTGCTTGGCAAATCAGTGTTGCAAAGAACAGGTAACTATTGGTTCAAAAGCAGGTTCCATAAACATCATAAGTACTTTTGTCCTATGAAGAAGATGAATTTGGATTAGGAGAGAAATGGCTGGTGACCCCTTTCAAAATAACTTTTCAGCCAAAGAATACAAGAAAACTGAGCAACCTGTGAATGAGAATTAAGATTCCTTCCGGTGAAGTGAAGTGAAGAGTCTGATTCTAAAATGCACAGACGATCCAAGGCTCCTATACACAATGTATGTGTTACCACCAACAATGGCATTGAGGTGGTTGTTGCACCACAATTTCTTAAGAGGATTAACATATTAACAAAGGCAATTTCAGCCAATCCAATTGATGCCACTCCCAGTGGTGTCAGTGAGAGAGGGTGGAGTGTGCCAAATGAAACGGATGCTATTGGGAAGGTTTGATAAGTTCAGAAGGTACAAGGGACTGTCAGCTGGAGGTCTACACTCATTTCACTGCTGAAATGTTAAGAATTTTTTCAGGCAAATGGTGACAGCTAGATGCCAAAGGATAACTTTGTGGACCTGAAAGTTAAGAGTCAAAAAGACTCAGAAGTGAAAAAGAAAGATAACTCTTCTCAGAGTAGTCTTTTTCCTGCCTGAGGTGAACAAAGGCCTTTGAGTAAAGTACTGAAAGACCAGACTTTGCCTAGGTGTCCAAGGTGAAAGATAACACAGACTTTTCTCCAAGCGATTCCCTGGGTTTCTACAAGCATAATTCTACAACATCAGTTGGAAGCTCTGAAAATAAAATCAGTGTGCACAATTCGTACCAAAACTACCTCTCAGACAAACTCTGTACCTTTATGACTACTATATCTATTTGATTCTAAAATAAGTGTAGTTCCACCCCACCCCCCACTGAACATGGCGGAAAAAAGCCCCTTATCTTGGGATCACACATGAGACAGAAGAGGGGCAAGCAACTGGTGCAGCTCTGGCCCTGACCCAGGATTGGGGCCAGGGCTGTCAGATGCTGCCTGCCCCCTACACTGCCTCTGCCCTGTGACCTCTCACCCCAACAGCTTCGGGGCCTCATCTCCTTCCCCTGTCTTGACCCCGCCCCCACCCTGCAGCCTCTGCCACCCTTCCTGCCTACCTACTTCCCCTGCTTCACACTCTGCTTACTCTTGCTCCTGTGCCACAGGCTTTGTTCCCCATTGCTACTGGGCCAGGCTGGGGTTGGGACTGGAGCAAGCACATGCTCCATACCCCAGGCTGGAGTAAAGATAGAGTCTGTGATGCTGAAGAAAGGGTAAATGCAGTAGTGGTGGTGGTGGTGGTGGTGAGACACAAATTTAAGATGACCCCCCAGTAATTAGATTCTATGCACGGAAATGTGTAAGAAATGTAGTTTTTTTTCAAGTTCAGAATCTAATTATTTAGGGCAGTCATTTCGGATTTCGGTAAATACGGTAATTATAGAACAGACTAAATGTATAAGAGATGGATCAAAACTCAGGATCTAAATTACAGCCACATATAAAACGTGGATGTTCACAATAACATTGAGCTGATTTGTAGAGTTCTGTCATGCATGTCCATCTCAAGTTCTATTCTGAATTTATGTATACTTGTATACATATTATATTTTTATATATTTTGAGCTCATGTGTGGCAACAGGGACATATTACTCAGATAAAGATTCAAATTTCTACATTTCTGATCCATTTGTATGTCTACTTTAAATCATATACTGTAGAAGAAAGTTTAACATGAATTTTATGTTGTACTAGTGTCTTTTTAAAAACCCACTTAAAGTTATATTTTGGATAGATTTTATTAATCACAGATGCTTTAGCAATATCTTCATGTTCCTGCCAGATATACCATATAAATAATTTACAACATCTGTTCTACTTCTACATTATTATCCATTACTCTGTACTTTTTAAAATCCTTCCTCTGAAGTCTAAATGACACACCATTTAAGTTGAACAGAACCCAAAACCAAATGCTTTCACAAATGCACAACAGCTTATGTTACAAAAACAAGTTACTACACGTATAGAATATCTGTCATTAAAAAGTTCAAGATTTTGTTTTGTGCCTAACTGGTTAGCTCATGAACTCTACCCTCTCAGTGTCTAGCTGTATTCTAATGAAGATAATATTCAGATTTAAATACTAATGTTGTCCCACTTTTAAAAAGATATATGGACATTAAAACTTACATCCCCATGTTCCTGGCTTCTGCTTCACTCAGATTTTCTTCAGGTCCAACAATTTTTATATTTCTGATAAGTTTCTTGGCTTTCTCCCAAAATTTCTTGATGTGCTTTTCATGATATACCTCCTATAATCATGTTAACATAACTGAAAATTAATGTAAAATAGAAATTGTACTAACCCACATGTAGTATAAAAACAAACAAACAAACAAACAAAGTCGCAGACCTCATTCTGCCCATTCTGCTTAGCCCATTCCACCCAGGCATATAGCTTGCCCGCTCTTGCAATCAATAGCTTTATGAGCCTCCAGAGGCAGCTCCTATTTACTTGGGGATGTGCATCATACCCCATTTTCTCAAAAGGTTGCATTAATGTAGCCTTCCCCAGCTCCATTATGTAAGGATTCATCTCAGTCCTGACAGCTAGGAGGAAAGAGATATTATTGTGATCCAGCTGCTCAAAGGGGAGACGTCTATTGGGACCATTTAATTATATGACAGCAGTACTGATCTCAATACAAAGTAAATTGGGTTGTATGTGGTTGTTTGACCCCTTTTGCCCATTAGCTTAGCAGTCAAAAGATATTTGCTCAAGAAGAAGACCTAGTTTCTAGACCCACTTCACCATGAGTCTGATGAAACCACATCATCTATGTCCATGTGGCTAGGCTGACAAGGCTGAGCACATCCTGCCTATTGATGCCAGGCCACTGACCTATCAAGACTGAAAGGCGCATGGGCCAGAAAGAGAACAAGGAGAGCTGCAACTTAATGTCCAAATGCAAACTGTATTCTGACAAGGAGTAATTAGAATGCTGGCAAGTATTTTCAGGAAATGTTTAATTATCAAAGTAAGCTCTTCTACTGAAGTATTTAGCAAAACAAATCAATGTGGGGCAAAAATAGAATCCATATTATTCCCACAGTTCTGGCATTTTAGGATTCATAAACTTTTCCACAATTCCACAGTCCTGTAATTTGATTAGCACAGATGAACCCTTATACCCATAGTCTCGATGAGAGCAGGGGGCTTCACGTGGAAGCAGGGGTTTTTCCCAGACATTTCTGATTGCCGGGTGAGAACTTAGAACTATATCAATTGCACAGAAGGATCAGTATTTTGATCTTGCGCTCAGACACTCATTCTTGGCCCAGAACTCTCTCACTTTGGTCTTTAGCAATGCTTGTGTCCCAGCTGGAGGACATAACTGACTGACTACAGATGAAATCTTGCCCAGCTTACATAGTAGTTAGGAAGTCTGAGCTGACCCAAGCCTCAGAGGCAGAGACATCTCCTGCGTACCCTGGCTGACAAGAATGGGTGATTATGGAAAGCACAGGACAGATATGCAGATGGTCACATGTACACAACGACATGTGACCATCACACATTGGTAAAACGGATTTCAGATATCCAGAAATGTGCCAAATATTTGTAAATTCAACAATTTGCTCCCACAAAAATGAAATTACATTAATTTATCTTGATGTCTAGTTTCCTTAGCTATGCCTTAGCTCTCTTCAGAATGTACTTTTTGCTTTTTTTTCATAAAAAGAATGGATGACAAGTTTCCTGTGACCATTTTAAAAGCTTTACTGCTTTATAACCTATATTTTTTTTTTTTTTTTTTTATAATTCCCTCCCAAAAGTATGCTTTAACTTTGAGGGCCAAATTCTGCTTTCTTAGTCCCTCTGAGATCAACAGGACCCTAGCACCCAATTAAAAGCAACAGAACTTTTATGTTTTTCCAGCAAGCTCTTTAAACTCCCAATATTTTAAAGCTGTGTGTACATCAATACATTGCATTCATGTTTAACGCTCCTGAAGTCAATAGTGCAGAAGTCTTTTCAGAATCAAGGTCTCTGATGTTTAGCAGACAGCACTCTAAAAGTAAAAAAACTACTTAACTGTATTTCTCTCTTTCTTTCTGAAATATAGATGCAAGTTCAAGACTCTTTCACTTTGAGCCCAGGCACCTCATGCAATAGACTTGTTATGGTATACAGCATGAGCTCCAACACTAATAAAATACCATTAAAGCTCGGCAAGCAACTGAGGATCAACTATTATTTTATGTCACCGTGTGCCTTTCCAAAAGGCATTCACTTTAACGTGCAATTTGTTTTGCAGAGTGAGAGAGAATTTCTAGGCACTTGAATTAAGGTTCCAGAAAGTACCTTTTGAATTTCACAACCTATTTTAGAATTTAAAAATTAAATTAAAGAATTTAATTAAAACTGTTGCCCCTTCAATTAAATTGGACTACTTTATATTTTCCCATTGCTCTTTACCATGTAATAAAGTGTCTTGATTGTTTTTCCTCTGAAGTATATTTATATAAAGACATGAATATATCTTTTATTCACCTGCAATTTCTTAAAATTAAGAACGTCTCACAAAACATAGACACTACTTACGTTATTATGAATGAAGATGCTAAGTGGCTCCATTGGATAATCCAGAGTCAACAGTCTGTCTAAAAATTTAGGTAGGAAAGGAGTTGGTTGTTCAATGAAAATGCCAATTGTTACCTTTGGATATTCCTAAAAGGAACAACATGTTGACACTAAATAATTCTAGTAATATTAGCCTTCTCTGAGATTATTACAGTACAAGCTCAGACATGTTTTAAATACACCTGAATTAGGCTATGTATTAAAAAGAAAAAGAAAAGTAATCCCAAACAGTCTACTCATTATCTGATATTACTATAAATACTATGATAGGCTCCTTATTAACCAAAAACAGCTTTAAAATCTACGTATTTTTTCTCCTACTTGCTCACATTTAAGTTTCACAGTAAGCTTTAAATTATTGATATTAAAGAAGCACCAGAGAAACAGTAATATCTAGAAAATATTTATAGTATTGAAAATTAATTGCATTAGGTAATTGTGCAAACATGTACAGAACATATTTAAGTGACTGCAGAAAAATATTGATTTTGTCCATCTATAACGCAAGTATTTGTTAGTGGATAGAAAGCAGCCAAGGACTGCAGGGTAACGAAGAATCACTACTCTACTCTACTTTCCTATTAATAGGCACATACACAGAAAACCATTGATAATTCAGGTGAAGTTGGCAAAAAGTGTTCGCATTTCTTTGATAAAAGAAATGTATACTTGGACTTCTCACTAGCAACCAGCATGCCAGAGCTATTTTTGATCTGAAATGTGCACAAACAAAACTAAGCAAAATATTTATACACAGTTTAACAATCCTTTATTAGTGTAAAAATACTAATTTATTAATAAAAACAGACGTAAAGAGAAGCATTAAAAACTGGTTTATTCTAGTCACATAGCAAGTAGATTTTTAAATTTTTCTTCTTTTGAAGTCATATGTTTTATAAAAATAATATCATTTCAGGTCTTTGTATACTTATGTAAACAGATCACCATCACTAAAATAAAACTAAATCACTGTTTTGTCCATAACAGGTTTTCAGCTGAGATATAGAAATGCAAAGAAATTTACCAATATCAAAAAAATGATTATCAAGCCATTTCTTTTACCTCTAAACCAGACAGTAAAAATAAACAGAGTTTTAAAACTCACTGTAATAGACTTTAGACAGAAACCAAATATGAACATAAAAGGCTCTGACTTAGTTCTCTTCAAGCAGGTTACACCCACTTGTAGCATGTCTGGATAAGAGATCAGGACAAGCTGAAATTTCACAATGTCACTCTTTGTACAGGAACTCCAGAAACATACTGGCATGTTTTCCAGATAGGAAACATTAAGTATGTTCTTCATGCCCGTGTTTACACGGCCTGCCTACCATTCATGGCTTTATTTACAAATCTATTCAGTTTCATTTCAGTTTGCATTCAAACATGGATCCTAAATATAAACAGTCAAAGAATGATAGTCATAACATTTTTAAAAAATAGGATCTCCGAACAGGAAATGTTCTATTGAGAAGTGTGTTGTGGCAACACATAGTGTTGGTTACAAGTAATGAAGATTTCCTGGGGAAATAGTGTATGCTGCAAAAAAAGGCATCATTAATCCAAGCACTTATAAAAAGCACAGGCAAGCATATGAACTCTGTATATTTTTCAAATTCCAATGAATTCTCCCAGGGGGACTGAACTTTAAAGCAGCTTCCAATGTGCTCCAAGAAGTAAGCAACAAATTCAAAACAAACCTTCATTGCAGGTAATATTTACCCAACAAACAATCAAGTGTTTGGTGCAAGTCACAGGCAAAAATAAACATTCATCAAAATATGTTATCACACCAACAGAACAGCAGAGATATACATACTGGTACAGTACAACTGTTTTGGGCCTAAATTGTTAGCTTTTATTTTCTCTTTGTTTATTTTCCCTTTCCCTTTCCCTGTTTTTATCCTGGTTTGAATGCCTAGAGCAGTGGTCACCAAACAGTCAATCTCAACTGACTGGTCAATTGGAGAGCCTCTGACAAGCTATCCTAGTCTATCACAGGCTCCATGATAGGGAATGGCAGGACACAAGTGGCTGGGCTGAGCCATGCCCCCTGCCACCCAGGACAGTCTGGGTGACTGGGGTCAAAGTCCAGGCAGCTTGTCCGGGGAGGGGGGTAGGCAGGGGCAGTAGATCCTGGGGTGCCGTTTACTTACAAGAAGTGATATTCACCATAAAAAGGTAGGAGACCACTGGTCTACAGTCTGAAGAGCGTCTCAAACTCAGATCTCCAAACAAATGCTCTAACAAGCTGTCATGAAAAAGGTGGATGACACCACTTATCACTACTGTCATGTTCTTGAGTGACAGTGAACATGAGTACCATGCTGAACTAGTATGAGCTTGGAATATGCTGAAGACTCCAAACAGACCAAGTCCCTCCAGAGACTCAGGGTACATAAAAGCATTACATTTAGATCAACCCAACCAGGATTGGATCAATCAAAAAGCTCATTTGTGCAGGAGTTTGAAAGACTTAAATCCACTCAAAAAATGGTGCACCAAATCTAAGTTAGTTCACCTCAGTTAAATCAACTTTGAAGTGATAAAGGGTTAATCCAATCTACTAAGAACTAACTGGCAGGGAGCTGGCAGGGGTTATTGCAGGGCCTTTGGCACGGCTTTATGAGTGCTCATGGTGCTTGGGCCAGGTGCCAGATGATTGGAAGGCAGCCAACAAGGTCCCCATCTTTAAAAAAGGGAGGAGGGAGGACCCAGACAACTACAGGCCCATCAGTCTTACCTCAATCCTACGGAAACTCTTTGAGAAGATCATCATGGAGCACATCTGCGATGGGCCAGCCTCAGAGATGATGCTCAAGGGCAACCAGCACAGTTTCATTAGGGGCAGGTCATGTCAGACCAACCCGACTGCCTTTCA
>NW_017728910.1:30509996-30517933 GCF_001723895.1 Crocodylus porosus | reverse complement strand
AGAAGGCTGAGGGGGGGGACCTGGTGACAGTCTATAAACTCACTAGGGGGGACCAGAAGGGTTTGGGAGAGACCTCGTTTCCCCTAGCACCACCTGGCATAACAAGGAATAATGGCCACAAGTTGTTGGAGAGTAGGTTTAGATCAGACATCCATAAAAACTACTTCACAGTTAGGGTGGCTAGGATCTGGAACCAACTTCCAAGGGAAATGGTGCTGGCTCCTACCCTGGGGGTCTTTAAGAGGAGGCTTCATGCCTACCTAGCTGGGATCATTTGAGCCCAGTTTTTTCTCCTGCCCTGGCAGGGGGTCGGACTTGAAGATCTATAAGGTCCCTTCCAACCCTACTTCTATGATTCTATGAATTTTGCAAATCACTGCATCTGTTCATAGCAGTCCCAGGGCTAGGGAAGCACTGCCGCTTGCCTCACCACAGCAATGTGCTGTTCTTACCCCTCCACCACCACGTGTCAAATCTGACCAGGTTTTTTTGGGGTTTTTTTGCCCTCCAACCATTCCGAGATGGGCAGGCTCCTCACCCATGGATCCATTGACCCCCCTCCCCAGAATGACTGACCCTCCCCCAATCCCACTAGCCCCTCCCCCCATCCTGAGTTACTTACCTTGGGCTCTCTATGAAACTCCTTGCAGTGGCAAACACCTGTCTGTGATACAGGCTGATGCTGGTTTAAACCTAGACCAGCGGCCCTGAATACTTCTATGTACCCTCAAGTGGCACCAGGTACTGACCCAGCATCAACCTGTATCACAACAGAGCATAAACAGAAGTGTAATATCCGAGTGATCAAATCTGACTAACCAGAAGCATAAGCAGCAGCATAGGCACCCAGGTAACAGTCTTCAGGCCAAAATGGATGCATCAATACATATCAGCCGGTCCATAGGGGAACACAGAAGTGGAGTTTAAAATCATATTTAAGTACCTACAGGACTAATTTGGATCTAGCCCTCAGTTACACTTTAAACAGAAGTTTCCAAGCCTAAATTTCAAGGTGGGTGAGTGGGGCTGATTCATCTTTGATATATCTTTAACACCTTGATACTCTGGGTTTTTCAGATCTGAAATGTTGATTCTTTTCTGTAAATCCATTAGCTAAAACCTTACAAAAACATTAAGGCAAACTTAGGATGATAAATTCTAGTTGGTAGAAACACTTAAGTCTCTTCTACTGACCTCATTTGTTTGCCTTTCCATTAGAAGTAAGTATGTTAAAAACTTATTGTAGAGGAAAATACCAGGCAATGTCTCCATTGGATTTGCCAATAAAATAACATGATGAAGCTGATGATTTCTTTCCACTCTAATGGAAATGTCAGGACTAAACTATGGTCATGCACTAGAACTACTTAAACTTGGTTGCCTTATTTAATTCAGAGTTTAAAAGACAAGAGTGCCAAAACTCACAGTAAAATACATGGGCATAAGTCAACCACAACACAAAGGTTTCTTATTTTATTGTTACCATTTTTGACAAGAGTGTAGCGTTAAATTCCATGTAATACAGGCCGTTTCTATTAGGGGGAAGATTTGATGGTGGAGTTGCACATTTCTTTGATTTAGTCTTGGTTATTTAAATTATGTAGGGTAGAATGCACCTTACAGGCTATGATGCAGATAGAGCATAAGTTTCTGTGAACTCTCTCCCTTTACATATGCACCTTATAAACTAACTAAATAATGTATTTACCCTTTCTGCTGCCCAACTTCAGACTGACATGGATAGCTACATCTCTTTATTCAGGGTGCAAACAAGCATTCAGCATACCCATTCTAAGTTTAGGCAGCTTACATTAAGCCACCTAAACCTAGACAAGGAACAGCATGTGGAACAGTTTTCCACTGCTCAGAGCAGCATATGCAGCCATACACTGCTGCTAGGAGCAGCATGGAGAGCACAAGGCAAGTAACGTGAGGTGGCGGGGGAAAAAGGCTGGGGGAATAAAATAGCCCAATCAAGATCAGGGTGGATGGAAATAGAACAGTCCTGGGGCTGAGACAAATGGCATGCAGCTCAGCTTCAGGAGATAAAGCTAACCCCTTCCTAGTTTAAGTTAACCCTTTTTTGATCTATGTTAGTGCACCTCCTGAAGTGCATCGTTTTTTGGTTGAATTAAACCTTGCAAATGCCTACCCAAGTGGGCATTTAGATCGACCTAACTCTGCTTAGGTCAATCTAAATGTAACAGTTGTACATACCCTCAAAAAATACCAAGGGTCCTGTTTCCTTGAATACAGCAAGAATCAAATAGAGATGGGTCTTAGTTCACAGTTCCAAGCCACTTTCCACTCAGCCCAAAAGCCTTGCCTCTTAGGTTTCCTCACTGTCATATTCCCAAGATTCACTTACACTGTATCCTTGGCTATTCTGGCCTTGCTCCTCTGGTGCTTTTTACCTCTTCAACAAGCTCACATCTTCACAAAGATATCTATCAAAACCCCTCTGCCTGGATATGCCTATTCCATAAGCTAACCATCTTCACTGAAGTTCAACAGTTTCATCCAGCCCATGGCATGTTTTTTTAAACAAAACATGCCTACTTGTCCAAATCTATGTCGAAGTAAACCACTTGGGTTGGAATCAAAAGCAATTAAAACCCTATCATCAACCTTCACTTGCTGAAGAGAAATATGAAAGATCAAAATCCAGAGAAAAAGCTAATAAAAACACGTGACTGAAAGTGACCTCATGAGCCACTGAGTTTGGTCCCCTGCATTCATAATCATTCGCACAATGACAGGGTGTCCAAACAGTGAAAAAAGAATCCTGACCGAGGCCGAAAATTTTTAAAGGTCTTGCTCTAAAGTTGCATGCTGAGTTTGGAACCGTTCAGGTGAAAATAAAAAGTTTATTCAAAAGAATGAAATACGACTTCATTCTCAAGAGAAGGCACAAGTAAAACACTTCTATAAAGCTCCAAGCTTTCTTGCTATTCCTGCCAGCTGCAAAAAAAAGGTGTAAAGTCCAAAATATTCATTAAGTATGGCATGCTCAGAACACACTCACTTCAGTGGTAGGCAGCTACCCAGTAGCAGAATCAGAACAGGTTATTTCTAATTACTGACTGTATTTGGTTAAACACCTCACTAGTCACCAACATGTTGATGAGAAATATATATGTAACTTGCAAGGATATTAACTAAAAGTGTTACACTTTAAACAAAAGCCACACAACATATAGAAGATTTAAAATTCCCCACAAAAATAGCTTTTACCCTGTATTCATGTTCATGCTACACTAACTGGTCCACATAACCCTGCTGCTCTACACCTGTGCATCTACATTATGGGACAGACTATGATTATACCTCCTTCCTCCCCTGACCCACTGAATAAGTCACCTACCATACACAGGTCAGAAATTCAAGTTCACCCCCACTCCACCATTACAAACTAAGAATTAAAACTATAGCAACTAATGATGATAACTAGATGACAAGAAATCAGATGCTTAAAGTGACAGGCTGCATCTCTGTGCTATTATTCTCTGTCTAAAATGTATTCAGTATAGGTTGGAAAGCTGCATGTGGGTTACGTCATCCTGCGACCAAAAAACTCCTGAAAAGATATTACTTATGGGAGAGTCACAGTTATCTCACAAATGTTCTGTTCTCATCACACTGCCAGCAGAACCTCCACTGTAGAAAAGACATGAAATATTTGAAATTTAGAAACATATGTCTTGCTGACCCATTGCTGACATATAGTACTGAAAGATTCACAGTTTGGTAATATTTGGCTTGTATAGAGATGCAGGTTGGCATCAGATTACTTTCTTTGGATTTAAGTAAAATAAATGTTTCCAGACTGTAACATATCAGAAGGGACTATTTTCATATTAGTTCACAATGCGGATCCTCGTAAAAGGATCCATCATGCACATTAAGGCTGCATCTACATGAGCGTGCACATGTGTGTTGCAGCGTCTCAAAAGAGTTGCCTCGAGACACGCCACAGAAGGCACATGCACATGAGAGTGTTCTCTGCACCACATATTTGCAGTGTGGACTCTAAATTTGATACCAGGAAATCCCAGTATCAAACCCCCCCCCCAAAAAAAAACCCATGCCAGAAAAACGTGACATGGGGCATGCTTTCGGAGCATGACCAAAAACAGCTAGAATCCAGGTCTTCCAAGACGACACTCTAGAAGCTGGCCAGAGCTTCTTTATAGCAGTTGCATCCCCCCGCTGCTCCAGAATGCTGCCTCAGTGTGCTACAGAAAAAAGAAGTGGGGCTTAAGCCTGCAGCTGCAGCACCAAGAGGGCCTTCAGGGCACTCATGGCCCTCAGCAGGAAAAGCCCCCACAGCAGCATGGAGCTCCAGCTGAGTCCCAGGAGTTTCACACGTGTGGGATTTGTGCGAGGGTTTGGGTGTGGGGGGGCGGTTTGCAGGAACGGGTGTGTGGCTTGCTGCCACACACCCCTCTACCCCACGATGCGTAGCACCCGCTGCCAGCAGCAGCAGCAGCAGGTCCTCAGGGCACTTGTAGCCCACGGCAGGCAGAGCACCCCCCTAATGATACATGGCTCTGGCCAAGTCCCCAGGGGCTTCATGTGGCAGCACAGAACTGGCCTGGCCCACTGGCACATGCTGGCATGGAACCAGCTCAGTCTGGCCAGGAGACACATGGGGCTCCTGATGCTGCAGGCAGGAGCTGCATGCCATCAGGCCAGGTCAACTCCATGCCTCCATGTGGGGCTTTCAGCACTCCACCTCATGAGCCCACCTGGGCCAATGGCACGTGGACAGGGAGTCATGGGTAGATGCAGCCTCCAGAGTGAGGCTTAGAGCACCTCTGCCCCCTAGAGCAGGAAGAGACCACCCTGGAAGGGAAGTTACTTGCCCAGCCCAGTCCCTCAGCCCCAGTTGTGGGCTTCCCAGGAAAAGCATGGGAATCGCTGAGGCCCGGGCACAGGTTCAGGAAACAGAACAGCAAGGTCTGGCACTGCTCAGAGCCACAAAACTGCATGTGGGACAGCTGCAGCTGGACCCATGTCCTAATGCAGGGAGGAAGCTACTGCCAGAAGGAAGCAGGTGGGGGCAGACAAAGGCTGAAGGTAAGGAGTGAGGTCCACTGGCAGGGCTCAGGGGTACTGCAGGTTGGAGGGGCAAGAGCATGGGTGGGGCACCAGCATGTCAATGATGCTCAGTGACATAAAGCAGTTGTGGGGATGGCTACAGCTCAACCCACATCCTGGTGCACAAAGGGGCAGGGGGCTTCTGATTTCCTAGAATAAAAAAAACCAAAAGCAAATGCCAAAATATATAAGTACTTGGAATGTATTTTATTATAATGATTGACGCAGAGGTAGAGTCCAAATTGCATTAAAATTGGAAATATAGCAATAAAACATTGTGCTTAACTGATACATACATATACATATACAGATGTTTCATTCTAACTGTGAAAGAATGTGGATTTGGGTTTTTTTTAAATCAGAGAATTTGGGATTCTTTTAAAATCAGAGAATTTGGACCTTTTAAACAGAGAAAGCCAGGATCCCTGCTGGTGAGGAGAGTGGCGGTCATGGGCAGAGAAGGCCTGGCACCAGGTATCCAGCTGGAGGGTGGATGAGGTGGCAATTTGCCACACACCGAAGTGCATGTTCAGGCATGTGTACCGAGGCACAAATCTCCAGCACTAATTTAGGCCACTGCTATTTGAGCTTCTGCAAGCACATGTCCTTGCATGTGTGGACATATCCTGAGTACTCACTGTACATGTGCGTCAATTTATGTTCAAATAAATTAAATTTGTAAACTATTACATCTGTATGTCCTGCTGTGAACAATACCTGGTTATCTGTGAACTAGCTGTTAGTAGACATTTGTATCAAAATGAACTATAACAGATTTTAAGTATTGTGAATACTTCTCTTCCCATCTCTCTGAGGAATTACAAGATAGAAATGCTTTCAATCCTAATCACTATTTGTCACATGGAATCTAATGCTAAACAGATGGTACCTCCTTTTACTCTACAAGCCCTCTCATGGAAGGTGTATAAACTTCTTCACATAACTTAAAGTAGTTAAGAATATACTTGAATAATTCAAGTTATCTATCTATTAGGATTGTGTGAAGCTTCAGTACCCGATTGGATTTGGCAGAGATTCAACACGATTCAGTGGCCAAATCTCTGAATCCGAATTGAATCAGAGGACCCTTTGATCTTTCTGAATTAAATCAGAACCCTTCGAATCAATTCAGAAAGATTCGGACATAGACACAGCTTTAAATGTTTTTTCTACATTCCTCTAGGTAGCAGGTGGCTCATGAATGCTGTGATGCTGGGGCACATGGAGTGTCCCACAAAAGCACAGGGGGCTCCCCAGCACACTTGGCAGCAGACCTTCTGGTCTACTTGGGCCCTCCTGCACACCCCTTGGTTTAGTGACTGGTGCCAGGGATCTGGGACTGGTTCCACCTGGGGTCTGCCCGCAGCCAATTGCTGAGCCAGGGGGCATGGGGGAGCCCTCCAGCGTGTTCCTCATCAGACCCATAAGTGGACTGGAAGTACTTCTGATCCACTTCCATGTTCACTGCTGAGGATGTGAAGGGCCCCTCACACTCCTGTGGGACACTCCATGAGCCCGAGCATCATAGCGTTTAGAAGCAGCACTGGTACCTCAAGGTATGTAGGAAAAACATTTTAAAACTGTGTCTGTCCGAATCGCCGATTCTCTGGATCAGCATTGAATCTTCAGATTTGGATTCAGCCGAATCAAATCTGAGACAGTGATCCAAATCAACAAATCAAATCACTGTACCTGATTCAGGCAGAATCTGAATCCAAATCAAATAGGGCCCGCTTCACACACCCCTATTTTCTACCCATTTCAGCAGACTGTTTTTGTTTGAGCCTCAGGGGTAGTCTAAATAGTACAGACCAATAATGGTTCTTTTCAGGACCAAGACAGCTGCAGAAAGTACCCCAAAATAAAGACCTATCAGTTTCTACATTACATTTTCTATATAGGGGGCCAATTTAGGATGGCACAGCAAACATTTGCTAGTGCTACCAGAACTCAAGATTTCTCCCATAGTGGAACTCCCCAGGTAACAAATTACATTTCATTTTTCCAGCAAAGAAATCTATAGCTATAGCTATATCTTGCACACGTAACTGCTCAACTGCAGTTGCATTCATTGGATATATACCTTTTTCTTCCAAACATGCATCTACAGATGCAGACCATGTAGGTCTAAATTCTATTAACTGATTAATATTTTTCTTGGGTTTTTTAACTCAGATGTATGGTACTCATAGCACTGGGAAGTATATGACAAATTTCAACTAATAGTAAAATATTAATATTTAGATTTTAGATTACTGATACAGGGAGGAAATCACAAATCTGTTTTCATTATTTCATGAAAACATCAACCAACACACTGGTTGGTCAATACATAACATTACATGGACATCAAAAAAAAAATCACGTATTGTAAAGTGTTTGGATATACTTGCAAGATACTTACTTTTAAGGTTGATAGGTCTAGTAGATCTAAGTCACAAACACTGCATCCAGTTTCACGTGTCCAAACATTAGGGATATAATTTCCCAAGTAATTTAGGTAAATCTAGTAAACAAATGAACAATTCAAAGTAATTTAGATCAATTCCATATGAATGTAAAATCTGTGTCTGTATCCTTTAACAGCTTTAGAGTTCATCCCCATATAATCTTAATGAATTGTATATATTTTTATTTATTGTCTTTTTCTTTTGTTAACTTAAAAACACAGAGACAACTAGTAAAAGTGTTATGCTCTCATACACATGATACAGAGAAAATCCCTTTAGCATCTCTCATTCAGGACACTAAATAATACAGATAGAAGTTATAATTGCACTGAGAAACTGCTGTGATTGATCTCTCCCTCCCATCCCCCACTTCCTGGACCCCAGCCC
>NW_017728910.1:30499931-30509896 GCF_001723895.1 Crocodylus porosus | reverse complement strand
CCCCCCCCCCCAAAAAAAATCAGAACCAAATGAATATCCCTCCTGAATCTGAAAACCATGGCATTCGGGGGGAAACAAATATAGAGATACAGCTAAACTACATATGAAAGAAAGGATGAGAGGGACAAAGCTGAGAAGATGCAGATGTGCAATTTGAAAAATGGACTGGACTGAAGCTTTCACATTTTGGACAGCTGTCCTAGGGCCCATAAGAGAAACAGTGGAATATACTCCACAGCAGTATCTGGCTCCTTGACAGATTCTTGAGGCAGCTTTGGAACTGGCCCTGAACTAATTATGGAGTTATTCTGCCGAAGGTCTGCCTGGGCTGCCATGTCCTGCTGGATGCCAAATCTGTACTTCTACAATACTGCATAGGATCTCATCCAAATTATCTTGGTGCCACTCTAATCAAAGTCAGAAAATACAGCATGTAATTTCTCAGGTAAAAAAATCATTCCAGTGCAATTGCAATACACTAGCTTGCTGTCAATTTGTCCTAGTATGATCACCGTCTCTCTTCACCTTACATGGTAAAAATATTTATTGTAGATATGCTAAAATAAAATGCCTTAATTGACTTTCAGATGCATAAAAAAAATCTACAGAAATGCATAAACAAATGAAACTTGAGCAAAAAGAAGGTAATTACTATGAGGAAAAAAGTACATGGTTTACAGTATTGCTATTATTTTGCCAGCAGCTTTTCAATAAAAATAATCTACCAGCGCTTAAACTATTTGAATGCAGAGAAGTACACACATAATAGAAGTTTCTTTCCAATTGGACATCTTTGGTGCTAGAATGTTGTCCAACTGGTGAATATTTAAAAGTTCTAACCTCCTCACAACAATGCATGTCTGTGTATACTCCATTACAACAGAAAAGGTACCGCTATAGCTTATAACAAATGATCTCTATGATTTTTTGTATTTTATTTTCTTCAGTTGGCTTTTAGACAAAACCCAGATGCTTTTGTTCCGTCACAGAAACAGGGTAAACTGATCTATGACTATAAATAGGAATCAAGTTTTGTTTAATATAAAAAACTATGTAGATTAACCCAAGATATCCCAAAAAAATCCCAACCATATCATATAATATATTACTTTTCCTTTGGCAAGGGAAAATACAGTACTGATAGCTAATTTAAGGTACACTAGTATTCACTGAAATGATTCTCTAACACCAAAAAAATATTAGCAAATGAGGGCAATGCAGTACACAGCACCTACAACTGATTTCTTGGTACTGTACACTAAAATTCACTAAATGGAACACTACAATAAACACCATTTTGATGGTGGAGAGGATACATAGCATTAAATCTTGCAAATGAAAGCAATGTCATCATTAATTGTGTTTGTCTTACCAAAGACTGACATGTTAAACATAACTTAAAGCATTAATAAAAAACAAGTGCCAATTTAAAATATTAAAAGATGGATTTTTTTGCAATTTTTCAGTTGGTCTAATAAAAGGTATCAATTTGGAACCAAGAGTTCTAGATTCTTGCAATTTAAAAATATGAAATATAGGGGAAAACAAAATCAATAGTGGCTGGGATTTTCAAAGGGGTTTCAGTTTGTGTTGGGAACTACTCTTTAAGCTTGCATCATATAAAAATTCTAGCCATTTCCTTTAAGCAAAGAGATATATGCTTGCTTTAGGATGGCAAGTGAGAGCAAGAAGAATTGGGATAAGTTGTTTACACATACTTAAAATGTGTAAGAAATGTCCAGTCATTTAAAGTGAGTGAAATTCAACCACATGCAAAGGACCTGAAGACATTTCACTCCATTTTGCTTTATGAGGATGTCAAAAGAACCATCCTACAGAGCAAATCCTGCACTCCCTGAAGGACAAAGGAAGCCACAGATTGGCTGGTAAAAACAGAACACTGGAATGCTCTGGAGAAAGGCCCAAGCATCAGTGATTATGAAGGTGCAGTAGCACTAAGTATCCCTGCAAAAACTGTTTTGCAGAGTGATTTTGATGAAGCACACATGTCCTGTGCCCTTGTATGGAACTGGGGGATTAATTTTTCCTGCTCAAAGTCTCCATTTACCATGATTATGATGAAATAATAAAATGGATATTTCTACTTAATGTTCAAGAATGACACTAATGTCCAATAAAAGTGTTAGTTTTCAAAATCCTGAGCTGCAATGAGTTTGTAGTAAGTAAAGTGAGTAGTTGCTCTAACTTGTTATCAATACAGGGTTCTTATACATGTGCAGGGAGGCTGCTCTGACTCTAGGCTGCTCGATTGATTGAGTCTGCTGGAGCATGGAAATTACCGTACTCCAGCAGACTCCAGCATCACATGTATCAATATCAGCAATCCAGGTCTGAAAAATGATGGCAGGGCACTTTAAATTACAGCTCGTTCAACAAGCTTTAGTTCAAAGCGTCCCACTGCCATTTTTCAGCATGGGGATGCTGATACATGTGATGTTCCAGACTAATTAAAGCATGCTCCCCCCTCCCAGAGCACATGCATAAACACCCACAGTGACATCAGAATAGTATGTTGAAGACTCAACAATACATGAGGAGTTTGCCATGTGACTTATGCCTTATAACAGAGATGAGAACACCATTTCCTCAAAGACGTGCTTCAGGCTTTCTGCCTCCGCATCCACATTTGCCTTCTGACCTTATTTAAATTGGTCGTAGCAGAAGAAGTGACTATCACTTACTTTAGATTGGCCATTTCCATGAATAGTGACTGGCAGTGTTTCATACATGGAATTTCTGGCTCTTACTCTTCCTTCGTCAAATTTCAGAAGAACCTCATCTAAAAAAAAAAATCCAGTAGTATTTTAGCAGTCAGAATGAAAACCGTTATTTGTATCATGCTCAAGTTATAAAGCAATGTCACAATTAGATATTTTAATTCCTTCCAGTACCTTGGTCCTACTGTTAATGATATTTTAACTTCCTAACTTTTTTTTTTTTTTTAAATAATCTTGGCTTCCATGCCAGTAGGACAAGTAGATGAGTAAAATAAGGCCCTTGACTTCAGAGTTTATGCTCTTCTTTCTTCACAGGTTAAAGAATGCTTAGCCTAGAACATATGCTATTTCTTAACTTTAATTTTCCATTTACAGAGGAATGCAACTCAGTTGTTCCACAGTTGAAGGTCAAAGGTGGAGGTTCAACTCAGTTGTTCCACAGTTGAAGGTCAAAGGTGGAGGTTGTAAGGAAGTTCACATGTACAGACAACAAGGAAGACTTTCAATTAAAATTATGACTTGAAAATGAAAATTAATTAAAAAGTACAGGTAGCCCGCTTCATTACACCTTGCTGTTAGCATGATTTCAAATGAACATATGATTCAAGTTACTTATACACTTCTATAACTAAGTTTATTGGTACATGTGAAAGAAGGATACAACTTCACATTCATCATTACATCTGAAATTAAATAATTTATTCTGCCAATGAAAGAAAAATCCACTGACATGATACCTGTCAGACCTAAGTAGTACAGTAATCTTACTTAACCTATTATTCATGGAGCAGCCCCCTGAACACATACATTAATTAGTTCTTTAAAGTAATGGGGGGGACTACAACATTCACTAGAAAGCAGACAAAAAGAAACTTATGAAAGATCCATGCATAGCACATTCCAATCAACATACACTATAACATACATACCAACAGCTCCATTTAAGGTCTGAAAAATTGTGCACTTGTGATCCAAAGTAATATTCATGTGTTCCTAAAATTAAAAATACCAAAAGACACCGTAATATTAAAAGTTAGTGCAGTATGTGTTTCACTGTACTGTCCAACATTAACTGATTAGAGGCTACATGTTTTTATATTTAATCTACTTTTCGATGTAAATATAAATTTTAGCTTTTTTCCCCTCAGTGACTCCTTTCAGCTATAAGTTGACATCTTCTTGGATATATTTTCTCTCCCAAGTATGCGATTCATCAAAAAATTGTTCAGATTAATCTAGCATAACACCAATGGGCTTGTCTTGTATTATGTAAACTCAGCAAATGGAGGTCATGACTTTCCAAAGGAATTGCAATGGCAGTATAAATCAAAGAAATGTCGGGCAGTATTCTCTCGATAGAAAAAATAGAAAGTCTTAGTCAGACAACATGTTAGTTTAAGAACATATGCACACTAACAGAGAGCCTGGGGCTTCCTGTTGCTTTAAGGCAGAAGCAGCCCAGCAAATAGCACTGCAGAGTAGGCAGGGAGCAACAGCTGCCGCTTGCTGGGGCAACAGGGCAAATGAGGAAATTAGCAGGCACCTGACAGCAGCCTGTTGACTGGAAGTAGGCAGGGCCCTGGAAGGATATAAGCCTGGGGCTTGGGCTGGCTGCACAGTTAAGAGCTCCTGCCCAGGAGAGCTACCCAGGGATGTCTGCTTTGCTGCCTGCAGGAACACTGAGGCTCAGGGCACTCACAAGAAGCCCAGGCTGGAAGATATTCCAGCACAAGGGCTGAGGAAAGGTTTGCCCTCTTAAAGGGGCAGAGGGCTGCTTCCACTGTTGCTGTTTATGTTACAGCCCAGGGCTTATATTATATTACATTTACACCAGTGATTGGGGTTGGAATAGTAAGGGGTGGTATATAGAGGTCCCACTGGTGCCTATACAGCACACAATCACTTTGAGCCCTGCCAGAGGCAGACTCAAGACTCGAGCAACTGTTGAGTCCAGAACAGGAAGACAGCGCAAGGCCACAGAGCCAGGCACGGGCCAAGGGCCTGGCACCTAAGGAAGGGCGCAGCCAGGCAGGGGCCAGGGGCCTAGCAGACAGGGACCAGGGCCCCAGTGACTGGAAGGGATGAAGCAGAGCTAGTGTCTCAAAGCCAGGTCTGATATAGTGGGCCCAGGCTAGAAAGCCTAGCTACATTAAACGGGTGGAGGCAGAAGAGGCCAAAGCCCCAATAGAGGGAACAACATTATGGTAACACCTGCAATGCTTGGGGTGTGCTGTAGGAGAGGTTTAGAGCTACACAATTAGCTCCTAAAGCTTTGAGTGCCCTGCTAAGGCACAGTTGGCCTGAGCTGCCCAGGACAAGAGCAGGCCCAGCAAGGGGCCAGTTAGACCGGAGCCCACGCAAAGGCTTGTGAGCAGCCTCCCTATTATTATTATTATTATTACTAGTATTCCATCAAGATGTGGCAGGTGAGAAGGGAAGGAATGCAAGGGGGCACAGAGCAGAGTGGGGGGGTCTAGGGGACGAGCAGGGTATGGTCGCAGAACCACCAGGGGCATCATGGCTACCCCTGGGACCCCAATGTGCTACACACATGCACAATAAAATATTATTTCAATGCTTCTAAAATGTACAAGCTAAAACTAAGTATCATGACATGGCATGCATTAAAGTCACTGTTTTATATTATAAGTGTAGTCTATTTTTTTTAAACCTTAAAAAGTAGTGCTCAATCTCTATGGTTCTGTAGGCTGAATAACTGGTACAACAATGGTTCACAGGCTAGATCCAGCATAGTGATAGCATATCCGGTTGGTCCAGAGACATAGCATACCAGATACAGCATACCAGCACCTTTTGCACCAGATCTGGTCATGGCACAACCCTGTGCCAACATACCTGGTATGCACAGCTATATCATCCAGACCACAAAACTCCTCATAGGGTTGAAAATTTGGTGGCAGAGGAGTGGTGGTAGTGTTAGTTACTATGATGATTTAACACTCATTCCCCAGCTGACAAATTTCAGACTACGCAGGGAGCCCTACAGGCTGGATGACATCTCTGTGGGCTGGATCCAGATTGCAGGCTGGAGGCTGAGTAGAGGCTGAGCACCTAATTAAAGCTGACATATTCAGTAACCAGTCCAAATTCTTCTTAAACTTCACTGGAGTTTCAGATCGGGGGGCAGGGGGGAACCAATACTAGACTAATAAGATGACCTCTAAATTAAATGACCTTTAATTTATGTCATTGTAGTGCAATAATCACTTACTGGGGTATCAAATTATATTTATAAACTACAATTTCAATTTACTTCTGAAACTTGAAAAATGGCTTAACATTTGGGGTGAAAGAACAGAAAGAAAACAAAACCCAACTTCCCCCTGCCCCCCATTAATTAATTAAAAAAACCATATTGGGCTACAACACCTATTTTTGTAACATTTTTCGGTCCTAAATGTTGAAAGAGAGCCTTCAAATGAAACAAATAATTTCTATCACCCTTAAATAAAATATTTCAGGTACAAGTCTTTTTTCTATTAATACTGAAGGAAAACATAATTTAAAGAAAAACTTCTAAATGAATGGATTCATTTTAACTGAAATATATCAACCTTCTCTTTACAAACTTTTTTTTTAATCTGGTGAAACAGACAAATTTGTTAAATATTTGGCATTACCAACAATTCACTTTTAGGTAAAATGCTTTAGAGGCCAAAACTTTTCTTCAGCAAACTGATGTTGTTGTCATAATGGTCCAGGAAATATGCAAGAGGCAAGAATTCTTGTGGGTGACATCTTTTATTGGAGCAGCTGCATGGTTGAGATAGACATGGCCAACTTTCAACTATGACAGGCTTGAGGAGGGGTACTGTGATACCTGAACACTTGCCTACATCCATCCCTACAATGCAGTTGGTCCAATAAAAGGTATCACCCACAAAAATTCTTGCCTCACCCAGCTCTACTTGCATTTAATTATGGATTTAGGTATCTTGCTCTAAGAATTTAAGTTTCAAAATATTAGTTTAAATAGAGTTACCATATTTCCAGTTTCAAAAAACCAGACACCTGTCACACAGGGAAAGGGGGGGAATGATATGACTGTGGAGGGGACAGTGATAGGGCGGTGCCATGCCCCTGTCCATTCTGTTGCCCTTCACTCCCAAGCCACAGCTCCCAGCAGTGGAGCAGAGCAAAAAACCAGAATGTTGTTCGAATTTCAAAAAAACTGCCCAGACTGAGATTGGAGGACTCAAAAAGAAGACATGTACGGGAAAACCCAGATGTATGGTAACCCTATTTTAAGTCTGTTATAAAGAAAAATCAAATCTCTACATACCCTTTGCTGTGGGTCAATATAGATTTTGGTATAAAAAAGCTGGTCATCATCATTATCCTGCAGATTCCATTTCTGTACAATGCGGTTCACATACGAGGCATAACCAATAAATCCTGCAATATCACACAAGAGAATTTGTTAAGTTTATAATGTGTTAAACTGATAAAAAAACTGCCAATTCCAACACATTAATTTGGAACTGCAACATGACAATTCTCTGCCAGCCAGGGAAAACACAAGAAAGTCATCATCATCTAGCCAGAATTTTTGATGAAAATTAAATACTACATATATTCAAAATAGCTATTACCTGAAAGTTAATTTTCTTTAGAATGACATTAAGGAAAATAAAGGACTGTGGAATTGGTGCGAGATGGCTAGAAGCATCCAGATAGTTCCAAGGTGGGAGATTGCAGCTGTTACAGAATCTAAGAAAGACAACCAACTTCAAGGAAAAAACTTTCGGCAGATTCTCCTTACAAGCTAAACTGCTGAATTCGAACACTGCATAACAGTACAAGGAATTCAGCTGAAACCTTGTATATAGTATGTTTACTCCAAAGACAAAAAGAAAGGCCGTGGGAAAGGAAATTAGCAGCAGTCCTGGCTCTGCACACAACGAAGCTCCACCCACTGACATCTCCAGGAGGAAACTTAACTATATTGCAGGGTTGCTGCCACTATAGATTTTCTGGCAAAAATATTGTGGAAGAGGCTTCGCCCTTACTGAGATGCAGCATATGGCACCAAAGGGTTTTTTTCCTGCTACTATCACTTATGCTATCTCCCTTCTACTGTTACAATTGTAGTATGAAGGAGCTTTGCCAGCGAAACTACATAGGTTAGGCAGGAAAAGCTTTTCACAGTCCCAGCCAACAAATATTTGGAATGTAAAACAAGCCAAGTACGAGATACCAAACAATTCATTCTGTAGTTTTCTATAACAAGCCATATTTTCTCTCAAGTGCTTTAAATCAGCAGTGAAATTAGAATGATGATCATGTCATTGACTTCACTGAAGCTTAACTCACTTTTTTTCTAGAGCTATTTCCTCAGGCTGTTTGTAGACCCAGTGGACATTATGGCTAGGTACAGACATCAAAAAAGCAAGTTATGAGGTTTTCTGTAAGCGGCATAGTTAAGATAGATAGTGAACAAAACACAAATTCACCCTTTGGTGGTGATAGAGGGAGAAGAGGTGGAAATCTTTGACTGGGTTCCACCGTTTTTAAACCAGTCTGTGCACACCAAACTTCTGTTCTGTTAGGGGTACAGACCGGTCTTGTGTGACAAACTTCACCAGTTTCCAATCACTTGTACTGGTAAAAGTGTAATGTCTGTACCTGGCCTATCTCCTTAGTTATCCTAGTTTACTTGCATTAGATCATCTTCACAAACATAAGATCTAGAGACTTTGTCACTGTGTTTAAATCAGATGCTGGAACATAAAATGGTAGCCGTTATGGAAAAGATAGCAGGAAAGGATCAGATCCAGTCTGCACGTTTCTGAAAGCAAAGCTTTAGCTAGACAAACATTTTAGTTCACAAACACTCCTTTCCTAAACCAATTTAACACACTATTTCTTCATATGTATTCATTAAAAAGAGAGCATACAAGGAGTGTTATTACAAAAAAGGGTTGTGAACAAGTTTCCCCTAATGAAGATTAGGGCCCTAAAACATGAATTTAGGCTAGTAATACATCAAGTTAGTTTCCCAATTAATAATTATATCATGTGTACATGAGATGCTGGGCTGCATATATATGAACAACAAGAAATGGAACTCTTGCTTCCAAAAATTATACCTATTGTTAGACCAACTGAGAAATTGCAAAAAAAAAAAAAAAATCTCTCTCTCTTTCGGGCTCATACGCCCTTTATCAGGTTCAGAGAAAAGTCCAAGACAGTAAAAAGTCCCCATATATGTAGAAAATAAACTTCATTTTTGCACAGAAGAAACAAGCTGGAAAACTGTCCCTCTGGTCCATGAGAGTCTTTTTGTCATGAGGTATCATTTTGGAACCAAGAGTTCTAGATTTTGCATTTTTTTTGTCTCAGACCAACACAGCTACCACATACATCCCTGAAACATGGAAGATGCTGAATTTTAGCTAATTTTGGATTATAAATGTCATTGCTGAACAAAAAGAAAGATTTCTACACCTCCCTGCCTGCCATCTGACACCAACAGGGAAGAAATCCTGCTTGATCTACACAACAAAGAGCAAGCTGACAAAGAGACTCTCATGGACCCAGAGGGCCAGTATTCCAGCTTCTGCTTGCTCTGTGCAAAAATGAAGTTTATTTTCTACACATGAGGACTTTGTTTTAGGGCTGTGCGATGCTTTGGGTGCCAGTTCGATCCAGAGAAGATTCAGCGGCCAAATCTCCAAATCCGAATTGAATTAGGAGACCGATTCAAAGGTCTGAGCCAATTCGAAGCTCTCCAAACCTTCAATGATCCAGGCAGTCCCCAGTGGCTGCAGCAGGGAGCTGCAGCTGGACTCAGAGCTGGTAAGTAGAAGGCAGGGAAAGGGGGGACTGGAGGAAGGAGAGGAAGGGGACCATGGGGGGACCCCTGCCAGTCCCCATCCCCCATCCGCTCCCCCAGCCCTCATGGCTGCCCTGCCTGTCCCAGCTTCTGGTGCTTTAAAAAAAAAAAGCCCCACTCACCAGGTGCTGCCAGGCAGAGGGGAGATCCCCACTGCCCCACATAAGGGGCTCTGCTATGAGCCGTCCAACCCCCGCCTTGCTCCCCCAGCCCCAGCCTCTTAAGGAAAAAAGAAACGAGAAAAGCCCCAGAACTCACCACTCCTGCAGCAGCCTTGGGGCTTCAGGGAGCTTGTGTAGAGCCTCCCATGCAGCATGGGGCAGTGGGGATCACCCCCTACCCAGCAAGACAATGAGTCCAGGGGTTTGAGG
>NW_017728910.1:30485430-30499649 GCF_001723895.1 Crocodylus porosus | reverse complement strand
GAAGATTCAGCAGCAGCTGAATCTCCAAATCAGATCTGGCCGAATCGATTTAGGACAGTGATTCAAAAATCACCAAATCAAATCACTGTCTCCTGAATTGGCCAAATCTGAAGCGAATCCTAGCCACTTGGCACAGGCCTACTTTTTACCATCCTGAACTTTCCTTGAGCCTGAAGAACGACAGATGAGCCCTAAAGTTGCAGAAAAAGATTTTTTTTTTTTACATTTCTTTTAGTCTCAGACCAACATGGCTACCACATATATCCCCGAATATTATGAACAACAGTCACTTTGGTTAACCAGCAGTATTATCCACCAGCCACCACTTACCTCCTGAATTAAGGAAACGTTTTCCACTCCGGACAAAGGGATATTTGTCTGCTAACATTTTATCTGGCCAAATTAGTCCATCTGCAGCAAATACTACTTTATGGTTAGCTTGCTGGAATTTCTTGAGCAATTCATCGGGGCCACCCGCAAAAATAACATTATAGCTAAAAAATAATGGAAAAGTACCCATTAGGTAGATTATTTTTAAACGATTAAACCTTTCGCTTATTCTAGATTTAAAGTCCTGCACAGTCAAAGAAACCAGAGTATTCTTAGTTCTGCCACAAATCTTTTTATTAAGAAAGCACATTACTCCACAATTTAAAGCCATTTATAAAGCCTATATAATATTTATTATCAATATTACGTAATCAGCACTTCATATATAAACACATACTTACCCTATTTGTTTACACATAATTTTCTGAATTTTTCATTCTTTACCTGCTATAATTTTTCAGACTTCGCCCCCATCTAAAAATGTTTTTTGTAATTCCAAATGTTTTAAACACAAGCAAAATTAAACAAACCAACAAACTCCCACTTTTCCCATTATGAAAAGAAAACAAATCTCAATCTACTTTTAAAAAAGGCTAACAATAGTTGAAACAGACCGCGGTTGAAAGTTGACTTTTGGCTTGAAATAACCAGAGTAGTAGATTCATTTCACTTCAAAGAGTAATTGGATTGGATTGATGATACAAACTGCATTTGAAAAGTCACACAACGAATGCGTTTCTTATCAAGAATATAAGAGTGCTTGTATGCCCTACTATATTTCACGTATTTTAACACTAACACGATGTGTTGTCTATAGCTAATGACCATCATCCTTGGTGTGCACATAAAGTTCCCCTCTAATAAGTTGGTGAGCTTGAGTTCCTTAGTGAAAATTACAGAGGTTTGGTTTGAAGTAATTGCATATAGAATTCACTATGAATAACATTAAATAGTACAGTGTTATGACCTGTGGTAAGCCTGATCTTCTGAAGCCCTGTCATTTGGTATACAGCTATGGAAAACGGCTTTCTTGTGACTGCGGATGTTCTCATTGCCCAAGCAAATGTCAAATCCTGGTCAGAACCATACTAAACTGTAACTTGCTATGTTTAACAGTGAATTTCACAGGATTTTTGGTTAGAAAAATATATTAAACTTCTAATTTTTAAGATTATGTTTCAGTTAAGGGATGTAAAAGGTTAAATGGCAATTTATTTATTACATTTAACGTTTACCATTTACCCCTTGTCTTAGTGCTGCCTACCGTCAGGGAAGCAACTCCAGCAGGGGCTGCCCAGGATGTGGTATGGATCTGAGCTGCAGCATCATATTGCTGCTGCAGCAAGGCAGTAACTAGTGGTTACCTGGGGAGCAAAGCCAGGCAAAGTTGCACAGCAGAGCTGGCAAGGCTTAAATAGGACTGAGCACAGCAGCAGGGCTACTATCAGGTGCTGCAGGGGCAGGCTGTATGGAGCCAAGTGCCCCCCCCTTCCTTCCCCATAGCGCTTACACGGGCTTCCACCCACCGGGACAGCCACACCGTGGTCAGGCAGTGCCTTCAGCCCATGGGTGCCCAGAGCCCCAGGCAGCACCTCCCTCCTGCCCACCTGTCCCCCGAACTTTGGCAGCTGTTACTCAGCAAGGACCCAGGGCAGCTCTCCCAGCCCAGGGGAGTGTGGCAGATGGACATGCTGCACAGGATCGTGCCTGAAGCATTCACCTGTGGGCAGAGCACCCTCTGGTAGAAGCCACAGCACTGGGGCAATCCCGGTCAGAAAAAAATTTGATTGTTGCATCATAAATTATTCTAAGGACGAATTACTATCACTAAAGGAATACTCATTTCCTCTGAAAGTAATATCCTGGATACACAACTTTCTCTTGACATAGGTATAGTTCCTTACTGCACTTAATTCTAACTGGAATAAGAACACACATTAGGGCACAGAAGAGAAGAAGTGAGGCATGACAGAGAAAGATGTACTTACATTTATTCTCTTATTTCCTAGAGCCCAGAGGGGAACCAAGTATGGGGGTGGGGCTTGAGGCTTGGAGCAGGGAGAGGAAGAACTGGTTTCAGGACCATCAAGGAAAGGGACTCATGCAATCCATTTCAAAGCAAATGGGTTTGTGAAAACTCTTACTGTTTTGCTCTCTGTAAATTTGGCAAAGGCTTTATGAAAAGGAAATAAATCAGTCTTGGAGCCTGCCCTGCAAAAACATCTACCCCTATGCCCTGCCTTTGGCCAGATAGCTTGAATCACAGCCAGCAACAAGACAGAGTCTGAGGGGTAATGAGAAAAACTGAGACTGCTCAAAATGCTTTAAAGTTGGGCCATCGGTACTTTTCCACTTTGCTCAAGGGCTGAAACACCTGCTCCCTATAGCACTACTTCCCAAAACAAATTTACTGCCACAGCAGCAACTTGATCAAACAGCACCTTTGGTCAGAACGGTAGTATTGCACCAGCCATAGACTCTCCTTGTGGAGCAAATATATTCACCAGAATACAGCAGTTAAAAGAAGACACTGCACAAGTCTTTATGGCTTACAATGGTGCAGGCCAACGTCTATTACATGTAACAAACAGTATAAACTGTTCACTTTAAACAACATACCTAACACTACCACCATCCCATCCAGGAGCTCCAGGGACTGATGCAACCTTTTCATTTTATGAAGGATTTCACCAGCAACTTCACACTGTTGACCTAAGCTTGGACTATCCAGCTTTCAAGTGGCCAGGGGTCACACATCCCACAGACCACATGAGATCAAGCAACACCCATACCACAAACTGCACGCTCCACAGATACCCACCCCGACTGCTGCAATGCATGTCCATGGTCCCCCCCATCATGTACTGGTGACTCTGCCCCAGTGCACTGCATGCTCACAACCACCTCTCCCCTGCCCTAAGCAACCATGCACCATGCCCTGCCATCACTGGCTCCCACCACACACCACCATTCCGGTAACTGCTCTTCTGGTGGCTCCTCCAGGTGGGCATGGGAGTGGGAATGTGCCCCTGGATCTGCACAGAGTGGGCTGGCCAGGCGGCACTCCAGGTGGGCAGCGGAAGGCACTGGGAGTGAGGGCTATGCCCTCCCACCACTTGCTCAGCCAGGGCAGGGAAGCACGGGATGGTGCTGCGCTGCCTCAGGCAAGTGCTGCACAGCAGCAGAAGCTGCTTCAGCCTCCCCATGCCTCCTGGACAAGCTGCGGCTTGGCCAAGCCCCACCCCGGCTGGGTGAGCAGTCGCAGGGCATAGGGGTAGATGCATGCACCCAGATCAGGGTGGGGCTGGCGGCAGGGGCTATGAGAAATTTTATGGTGGCAGCTGCCCCCTCACAGCTTCCGCTCCACTGCCCTCTGCAGAGCAGGTGGAGCCAGGGCTGCGTTCTGAGCTGCAGCTGAGGCTAGCCACCCAGAGCGCAGCCCTGGCTCGACCCACCCCATGAGCACAGTCCACTGGGGGGCAGCTGGGGCTAGCCTCCTGGAGTGCAGCCCAGCCCAGCCTGCCCTCCACAGATCCAGTGGCATATGCCTGTTCCATGCCCTCCTGGACTAGTGGCAAGTGCCACTGGAGAAGCCACCAGAAAAGCAGCTCCTGGACTGACTGTCCCTCCTCCACCTGCCACAACAGTTACCAGCTGGAGGTAGCTGTGTCCAGCGTCATTGAGGACTGCTGCCTGTATAGTCTATGGCCAAATCTCCAAATTGATTTGGACCTTTTAATGGGTCTCCTGATTCAATTCAGATTTAGAAATTTGGCCACTGAATCAAGCCAAATCTCGTCTGAATTGAAGCGGCTACAAAAGCTTCGCATCGCCCTAATTAGGTACCACAGCTCATGCTTCAAACTGTTTATACCATATCCCAATATCCATATCCTCACTGCCAATGCCAGTCTTACTTACTCGCTTCTGGACCACTGCTCCATGCTGAAATAAACAAAGGAGCTTGCAAAATCTGCCTTTCTATTGAACTCCAACCTTTTCAGTTCAAACATCTGGGCATTAATCAATATTGCAGACAATCTCAAGTTTATTTTCACCACAGGCCATGCTTCCCTCCTACTCTGGGGAAGGCAAAACGGCCCAGTAATTCCACATTAAGGGAAAATTCCTTCCTGATTCCATGTAGGTACTTAGCCATAGTTCAGGTCAGCACAACTCAGGAGCCAGGACAATCCTACAGGGCTGAAACTTTCCTACAGGGTATACCATGGCTTTTGCTGAATCCTGGCTCCGAATCAGACTTCCAGTTGGAATGGCCAGGGAAAAGAAGGATGAATAAAGCCAAAGACAAGACTCTTTTGCAAAGCTGGGGATGCTCCAAGATCTACACTTATTTCTTTTCATAATCCCTTCTACCAAACAAAGGCAAAACAGTGGGAGTGATCATAAACTTATATAGACTACCTAACAGGCTCTGCTTCCCTAGGGCTCCTAAACAGAAAAGCTTCCTTCCCTTTGCACTTGTAAACCAGCAACAACCGTGGGTTCAGCTCTCCTGAGTCAACTGCATAATTTCTAAGGGCCCTTCTACACATGCAGATAAAGGGATCTAATGAGCAGTGGGATCCAAAGTATTATCCACCTAATCATGCCTCCTGCCATGCCATACAGGGGGAGCCCAGAATCATGACCTGGGGCACCCTCTGACCCAGCTCCCACAGCTGCAAGCCTTGCAACAGACAGGGCCTGCAGGACTCATAGCAGGGGCAGTACAGGGAATGCTGCTGCCTCTGCAAGCCTTAGCAGCTGTGGGGCTTGCAGTGGGGGCAATGGGGAGAACAGTGTCACCACTGTGAGCATTGGGAGACACGGGGCTCACAGCAGTGACAGTATTCTCAAACCTCACAATGGCTGTTCCCATTGCAAGCCCTGCAGCTGATAAGGTTCACAGCAGCACAGCATTCCTGGCACTGTACCTGCTGTGAGCCCTGAAACTGATGATGAGCCTCGTGGAGCAAGGGGAGCATTTACCCCAATGTAACCCCTGCAGCTGACAAGGCTCACAGTGTGGGGCTGTGCCAGGAACACTGCCACCCCTGCAAGACTTGTCAGCCGCTGGGTGGGCAGCAAGTAGTGCAGCCCTGTGACTTTGAGGCCCTCAGCTGCTGGGGCTCCCAGCCACAGGGAAGCACTTGGCACATGATGAATTAATGCCATGATTAGAACAAGCTACAAAGTTATTACATACTTTTTGTCAAATAACTTTGAAATTTATTGCTTGTTTTGTCATGCCTGTTATTGGTTGAATGTGTAGGTGGGTCACAACTTAAGGCACGATTAAACAATCATGCTTTAAGAACAACATGTAGAAAGGGCATAAGTAAGACCAGAAACAGACATCACATTTGTGCCAGAAGAAATGTTGTCAGGGAACTCTGTGGGGACCCCGCAAGGAAAGGAAAGTTCCTTCCCCCTTCCTGCCAATCAGCTGCTTGCTGAGGAGGGAGATGGGCAGCATTCTCCTCTGACAGGAACCATCCCAGAATGGGTGCCTACCGCTGGAGAATGGCCTCCCTCTCCTGCCAATTAGGATTGGCTCAGTTGGTGGGTGGCGGGGGAGAAATATTCTCCTACAGGGGAACCTTCCCAGAGCCTGGGGAAAGTTGTGACCAGGAAGAATAATGCTCAACCACTCATCAGTTGTCCCAGAGGAATTGGAGCAGGTATTGGGCAGCTGCACCATAGGCAGCCACCCTCTCAAGGCTTCAGAAGATCTGCCAAATGTGGATGAAAGCACTCCAATCATGCTCCTCTGGGTCTACCTAGATGAGTGCAGCGAGGAGGAAGACAGCTGGGCTTTGATAGCAAGGCTTCCTGGGCTCAAGGAGCCATGATACCATGGGAGAATGGTCCACCACCACCTCACACTCAAGTTCCACCTGGAAGCTTGTCCTGCAGAGGGAACCAGGAGGTTCCACTAGGGGAATATGGCCCTTCATCCTGCCAGACAGCTGATGGCATGGCCCCTCATCCTGCTAAGAGACAAAGCTCCCCCTCCCTGGGTTGTCTGTGGCAGCCATTGCTTTTCAGCAGCTACCAACTGCTAATTGATAGCACAGGTAAAGAAGAAGAAAGGACAAGGTGTCAAATAATAGCCTCCCCTAGAGGGTGGCCCAGGGAGCAGCCCTCTAGTGCCCCCTGACTAAGAAGCTTGATAGTGTAGTTCTCCAGCAAAGACTGCAACACACATTGCTCCAGCTTCCTGACCTGTTTTTTTTTTTAGAGATAATACCACAGATATTTTTTTTTAACTGGTAGAAGAGAACCCCTGCCTTTGGCATAAGTTTCGACTACACCAGTTTTCTGGACACCTACATCTGTCCTACCTAGACAGTGGGTATGTCTACACAACATGCTTTACAGTGCAGTAGACTACCCACTGCACAGTAAAGTGTCACAATGTATATGTGCGCACATTTACTACACACTAAATTAGTCTACTGTGCAGTAACACTCGTGTAAATGCTGACCAAGAGCAAATTTGCTCCTGGTCAACCTAGGCAGCAGGGGGCTACAAGGGACAGAGAGCTTTCTGTCCCCAATCCTGGCGCTGCTCAGCTCCCCACAGAACCTGGGAGCCAATTACTGTTGAGACTGGAGAGCTCTCTGCCCTGGGCCCCAGCATGGAGCTGCCAGCCCCTACCTGTCCCCTGGGCCAGCTCCAGGGAACAGGCAAGGGGCTAAGAATTTAGCCATTGCCTGTCCCCCAGAGCAACTTCACCCAGTGCAAAGCTGGCTACTCCATGGAGCAGGCAGGGGCTAAGAATCCAGCCACCACTCACTCCCTAGAGCAGCTAGCTCCATCCAAACAGGGCAGCTGCCAGTGAGCCCTGTGCCTGCCTGGCCCAGGAGGCGGCTTGCCAGCAGCTATCCTACACCTGGGACAGTTTTCAGCAACCCCGTTGGCAGGGAGCTTGCTGGCAGCTGTGTGTCCTAATGGACACAGGGCCAGGAGAGCTCCGCCTGCTGCAGAGGTACCTCTATCCTTGCCCCTGAACATCAGGTCCTCTCCCAATGTGTACAGGGCCAGGAGACAGCTGCTTCTGCTCAGCTCTCCTGGCCCCATGCCCACTGGGACCTGCCCTGTGTTCTCTGCCAGTTCTGGGCTAGAACCAAGGGAAGCCTGAAGCATTTGCAGCAACTATAATTGCTTTGATTGCTTATATTGTTATTTTTCTTTTTATATAATAAAATATTTAACCATTAAGAGAAAGTTAATGTTGCTATGATTTACTTATTATAATAATTTGATCAGTCATTATTAGTGTTTTGGAATTAACCCTCTATTTTAAATTTCTTATTGCTTAGCATAAATATATTGGACATATTGGTCTCATGATTTTAGATGCATTTGACCTATTGGTCTCGTGATTTTAGAACTTAAATTTAGTATACGGAAAATGCTCATGCAAGGTTTGTGGCATGTCTGCCATATGTGGAAAGAGGTAACAAAAGAATGAATGATGTATGTGACAACGTGAAGGAAGATAGTCCTCTTGCAGCAGGTGAAAATAGCTTTCTGTGGTTTAATGGTTTTAATGGCTGCAGCGACAGAGTCAGCAGTTAAGGATTACCAAATACTAAATCATGCTTTATCCTAATGGCTGAAGACTGCAAGCAACAACCCCCTGAAGATTACACAACACAAAGCCAGAAGATCGTGTCCTACCGATCCCAACCTGCGAACAGGACAAGAGGACGACTTTCGTGTCTGACTTAGCTGAATCCATAGGCCTGTATGGACAGCTATCACTATAAAGAATGAACACAAAGAGAAGGCTTTGGGTCTTTTCCACCTGCAAGAAGGAGTTTTGGGTACATCCAACAAGACCTGACTCCAAAACTCTGGACAGTTTGGCTGGCCACCAGACTGAACTGAGCAACTTTAGAACTTGGTAACACCTTAACTTTGCAGGACTGTCTAGCTATCTCTGTGTGTGTGCTTGTCTCTTTTGAATGCATTAATCAATCAATGAATTAATCAATATACAGGGGACTGAGTGATGCAAATAACCTTACTGTTCTTTATTCTTTTAATGTTGCGTGTTTTATGTTCCAATAAATGCAGTGTTGTGCCTTATCTCCTGATAAGATTCCAGCTTGTTTTTAATTCACACTGTATGCCCTGGGCACACAACAAGAAGGGCCTCCTGGGGACTGCAGCAGCAGCAGTTCTGTTGCTCGAAGCCTGGCCAGCAGCTGCAGCATGGCTCCAGGTGGCCTGGCTCTGCTTTAGAGTGGTGTGCATAATCTGTGCGTGTGCTGCTCTGCTTTCTTTTTCCGTGGATTTTTTTGACCCCCTGGATATAAACTAGATCTCACTTTTTTTCAAGCTAATTGTCAGAAAAGTTAAGAATTATTTTTATTGAGATTATAAAAAACATATATTTGAAAAATTATACCAATTATTATCTGGCATTTCCAACCCAATGCAACACTCGTCAATGTTAAAAAAAACATCAAGGTATTTGCAAACTTGAGAGATTGGTATAGTCAAATCTATTTAAGGAAACTGGATCATTCCCCCGAAGCATTTATGCCAATCTTAAATCATTTATTTTGAAAACTCACTTGAGTTCTTGGCAATGATGGGGGGGTGGTGAGGGGGAGTAAAAGAGCATGGCTTATGCACTTCTGCACACATATTTCTGGCTACGTGTGCCCTTTGCATCATACTAATCTCTTACAAGGGCAACTCCTAGTACACAAGGCTTGAGGTTAGTAAAGAAGTTTAGAAGTCTGGCAGCGCTCAATAACATTGTTTTTATAGCATAGTAGATCTATGGCCCAGAGACCATTTTTACATCTGTAAATCTATTAAAAACTTATGTCTGCTCCAGAGACAGGCTAGTATTTTTATGAATGGAAAAACAAGCAAGCAAACTTTCTCAAATGAAAACACAGAAGGGGAAAATATCAGCATGCAACTATCAACATGTTACAGTAACTATGTTTTATTAGCTACCTCTACAGAGTAAAGCATGAAAGCAACAAGCAGAACTTGCTTACCTTTCAATAAACATTATAACCATGTCTTCTTGATCAGCGTAGCTTTCTATTCCTTCTTTCAGCAATCTTACTTTCTGGCCTCCTCCAATTGAGTAAGCTAACCCTCCCCCTTTCCACTCTTCACCTTTACCAAGTACCTAGAAACAGGAAGAGAGAACATTTTTACCTGAACATAAAAGTTAACGGGTATTTTTAATAGATTAGAAACATGTGTCAAAGCAAAGGCAAGAAACACAAGTACAAGGCAAGGTACCAAAGCAAGAAACAAAGTAAAAGCCAACATTTCAAGCACCAAATCTACCATGTCTTAAACAATATTAAGCTCAATGACATCATTTCATAAATATGAGAAAAAACATTTTGTAAGCTCAAAGGAACCCAGCAATTACTTTTTACCATAGCTAGTTATTCACCCCTCTCACCCTTAAAAGAAAAAAGATAAGGAAGAAAAAATGTTGTTTATCAAATTCTTCTAATTAAAAAAATAACAATGCAACTTTTAAACAGTACAGCAATTTGGAAAGAGGGACAAAAGTGCACGGGGAAGCTAATGTTGAATTTTTTTTGATGTCTCAAACTACTTCCTCAAGTTAGAGAGAATAGACTCAGAGATCTGTGACTAGCTATTAAATTGGTTAAATAAAACCCCACCATTGTCAAGTACTGTGGAAAATCACAACCACAAAACATCCAAATCTTTGTAATGCATAAAGTTTATTACAAAGCCATTATTTTCCATTAACTTCTCAGTTCCAGACGGATAATAAATTATATAATGACAATACCACCATCAACTAAAATGTATTGTCAGCAGAGGTCAGTTTCCAAGGATATTATTTTTCTGTTGGGACAGGCTCACAAGGTGAGTGTATCAAAACCTGATGACATTCAACATGGACAAATGCAGGGTACTCCACCTCAGGAGAAAAAACAGACATCGTACTTATATAGGCTTGGCAACGCTACACTCACTAGCACCACAACCGAAAGAGACTTGGGGGTCATGATTGACCACAAGATGAACATGAGCAACCAATACAATGCTGCAGCCGGCAAAGCAAATAAAACTCTGGCTTGCATCTACCAATGCGTCTGAAGCAAGACCTAAGAGGTCATCTTCCTGCTTTACTCAGCCTTGGTGAGGCTGCAGCGGGAGTACTGCATCCAATTCTGGGCCCCACGCTTTAGAAAAGACGTGGAGAAGCTTCAGAGTACAGAAAAGAGGTACACGCATGATTAGAGGTCAAGAGGAGACGCTGAGAGGCACAGGACTCTTCAGCCTGGAGAAGCAAAGGCTCAGGAGTGACTTGCTGGCAGCCTATAAGTATATAAGGGGTGCGCATCAGGATCTGGAGAACATCTGTTCACCAGGGCACTACAAGGGAAGACGACGTCTAACGGTCACAAACTGCTAGAAGACTGTTTTAGACTGAACATAAGGAAAAACTTCTTTACCATCCGAGTCTCCAGACTCTGAATTAGACTTCCCCCAGAAATGGTGCAAGCACCTACTCTGGATACTGTTAAGAAATGCTTGGATGCTTATCTTGCTGGGGTGATCTGACCCCAGCTAACTTCCTGCTCCTTGGGCAGGGGGCTGGACCCATTGATCTCGCAAGGTCCCTTCCAGCCCTAATATCTATGAAAGCTATGAAAGATGATTCCCTCTCCACCTGCTATTTCAAAATGAGCTGGTATAAGGAAACAAGCTGTGCTGTTTAAACTTCCATATAAAAAAGAAACCTTCAGGCCAACAATAACTGGTTAGGGTTTTTTTCTTTAGTTTCAACCGTGTGATAAGTTAGGCATATGCAAAGCTTTACAGCAGCTTATAAGCTTTGAATCCCTTGGTTTTGCCCTGAAAAGACTGATTTGTAAGAAAAATTATCAAAAGTGGCAGAATCTTATTTTGCCTGAGGTTTGCATGAAGAGGACAACCTCTGATTTGTGAAAAGAATAAAAATAAAGTGGATCAGAGAGAACGCTAGAAACATGAAAAGGATGGGGCAGAAGGCATTTATCGTCCACTCACCAGTCCTGCAACAATTCCCGGTGTAGCTAGATACTTTATTGTGCTTTATGACTCCACATTAAGAATCTTCTTCCCCCCTCCTTATCTTCACCCCTCCCAGCATCTTAAGCTACAAGAGACCTGCCAGGTAATGTTAGGTAATGTTGAGGGAGGGATAAGAGGCTCAAACACCACTTTACTAAGCAGCAAGTAAGGTATAACATAACCTGTCTGAAGAGTATAAATGCCAAGAGAGAAGCTACAATGTTTACAATAAAAGAGTGAAACAAAGATCCCAGATAAATAATAAATCTAGAACTAACAGAAGTGAAATTGAGCTAGAAAAAAATTTACAAGTATCAAGGGGAAAAAAAGGTCTTCCCAACAGTGAAATCTGTAAACCTGTAGAATAATTTCTAAGGGCAGTGGAAGAAGTGTCATCATCTGGCACACCCAGAAGCAGACTAAACATAATGCTAGTAAATACACAATGGAAACAATTCCACACTGACAAGGTTATGCACCAGATGACTGAATGGGTCTTTTCCACGGTTGAGAGCTATAACTGTTTTACCTTATTGCAAGACAGTCAACACACATGGTTTCAATGTTAAAGCTTATATAGTACAACTATTTCCAATAGTCGGTATTAAGAATAGAAGATACCCTTACCTTCACAGTATAGTTGAAGTGCTGTGCAGTCTGCATGAACCGGTGAAATCCATCGGTTTCTTTAGTTGCTACAGTAAAAACTAACAGTTTATCTGAGGGAAGAAAGAGAATTTTTTTAATCCATAGCTTGACAAAAAACATAGACTTCATAACGTCATAAATCACAATGAATGGAGTCATTAACAGGTCTTGGGGTGCTGCATGTGCCTGATTTAGAAAGAAAAATAGTAATGTCATATTTCAGGATTATGGCTTCAAATGAAGAACTAAGGGAATCCAATGACAGAAAACAGATTCTGCATTCCTCCAAAAATCCCAACCAAATAATACGAAAACCAAAAACATCTGATGTAAAGCAAATAGTCTCTGATAAAAGAAACAACCTAAGAGAATCCTGAGACAGGTAAGGATCCTTAAATAGAATAATACATTACATTTTTGGTCTGAACTAATCCTATACCCGTTACCATATGACAGCATGGCATCATAGAATTTCGTCCCTATTTTAACAGTCCCTTAAGTGTTGTTCCTGTTCCTAAAAAAACTTAGTGGAAAATGTGGGTGTGTTGCCATCCTCCTTCTCTCACCCTGCCTTTGAGAGTTAATTTTAAGTTTAAGATAGCATTTTACAAAAAATTGATCCATTAATGGTTTTCCAGGGACATAAACAGGGTGAAATATAAATCACACTTAATATGGAACAGGATCTGGCACTTTAGAGCTTTTAAGTTAACATACTTTCAGGTCTAGAAATAAACTGCAGGAACTAAAGCCCAGTTGTTTGCTGTTGTGCTTTATTATCTTTGGTAAACAGCAAATCGGCAAAACTGTCCACTCAGTGACTGGATATTGTAAGACAAGAAATGCATAGTTTGCATGTTTGTAGCATACCAGTTCTTTTGTCATACACTTCCTTTTGGCTGAGAAGTCATTACTTTGGTTGTGAACCCTGAGAAACAAGCAAAACAGCTTAAAATTGACCTGACAGCTCTTAACCACTAGTATTTTCTACCTTCTGTTAAATAAGGTCTATATTCTGATGCTTTAAGAGTAGCTAATCATCAGGGATCCTGGTTTTCTGTCTAAAACTCACATATTCTCTGATAAAAATTCAAATTTACCTCAAAACCCCCAAAATCCACATTCCACAATTAAAATGAAACACCATTATATATAAGCTGAACAAAATCTTTTATGGATATAGTTATAATTTTAAAGCAATTTGGAAGCCAACCAGTGCCTTGATCATTATAATAAAATAAAATCTAAATACCTATCTATTTTGGTGTTTGATTTTGGGTTTTTTGGGGTTTTTTTAAATAATAGAAAACCAGAGCTCCCCCTGTTCCCTTGATTCACCAGAATGAAGGTCAGGCTGTGGTTACCATTCCCTCCCCCCGCTGCTTTGTGGTACTGAGCAACCCTGATATATCAGTGCCCTACCCCTGCCCATGCCCCTCACTCCCAAGCCACAGCATCCCATGTCCTATTGGTGCCCGTCACTCCCAAACCACAGCCCCCCATCCCCACCCCTCACTCCCAACCTGCAGGCCCCTAGCCCTGCTAGTGCCAGTCACCACCAACCCATAGCTCACCCAACCCTCACCCTGCTGGAGGGGAACCCCAGGTGCCAGGGCTATCTGACCAGGGCCAGGGCCCATAGGCCCCTGCCTACCCTAGCAGCACCAGAGCCCTGGCAGCTGCACATATCAGACATCAGCTTCTGAAGCTGAAACAGAGCCGAGCCCTCCCCAGAGCCAGAGCACAGTCCCCAGGCTTAGGGAAGAATTTAAGCTGCTCACTGTGGGGCTCCCTACCCTGCTGTCCTCCTCTCAGGAGCCTCTGTGACCCAGCAGGCAGGACCCCCATAGGAGGATAGAGAGGCTTAGTGCTACCACTGGTGCCAGGAGCCCCATACCAGCTGCACCACCATGGTGAGCCATCCCCTGTCTACCCAGCAGCAGCAAGAGGCATGGAGTTCTGCCCTCCACCTCACCACTGCAGCTAGCACAGGGCTCTTGGCAGCAGTGGTTGCAGCACCAAGTCTCTCCTTCCTATCATAGATTTCCTAGACATTAGGGCTGGAAGGGACCTCGGAAGATCGAGTCCAGCCCCCTGCCCAAAGGGCAGGAAGTCAGCTGGGGTCATAGGATCCCAGCAAGATAAGAACCCAATT
>NW_017728910.1:30483259-30484967 GCF_001723895.1 Crocodylus porosus | reverse complement strand
CGTAGCACTGCTAAGCCTATAAGGATGCTGCAGGTTCATCCGCCCATTTGCTGAGCCTGTCCAGGTCAGCCTGGATCACCCGCCTGTCTTCTGGCGTGGATGTTTTGCCCCAAAGTTTGGTGTCATCAGCAAACTTGGCCAGTCTGCTTCTGACTCCAATCCACATCATTAATGAAGATGTTGAACAATATGGGTTCAACAACAGAGCCCTGGAGGACCCCACTGGTCACAGGGCACCATGATGAGTGACTTCCATCAATTACCATCCTCTGGGTCTGACCACGGAGCCAGTTCTCCAGCCAGCAGATCATGGTGAACCCAAGGCCACAACTGACCAGTTTTGCCAAGAGGTGATCATGAGATACCAGATGGAAAGCTTTTTTGAAGTCAAGATATATGACATCAATCTCTTCTCCCTTGTCCAGGTGATAGGTCACCTGGTTATAGAAGGTAATGAGATTGGTCAGGCAAGGCCTACCCACAACAAACCCGTGCTGGCTATCCCTTAGGATGTTGGCTTCGGCCAGTCCAGTAAGGATGGCCTCTTTAATAAAATTTTCTAAGGTCTTCCCTAGGATAGAAGTCAGGCTGATGAGCCTATAGTTAGCCGGATCCACTTTCCTCCCTTTCTTGAAGATAGGCACCACACTGGCCTTCTTCCAGTCTTCGGGCACTACACCAGAGCGCCAGGAGTTTTCAAAGATCTGTGCCAGGGGCTGGGCTTTGATGCTCACCAGCTCCTTGAGGACCCTGGGGTGTAGATTGTCAGGGCCGGCTGACTTGAAGGTATCCACCTTCTCAAGTGTTCCTTCATGAGGTCAGCATTTATGGAGGACAGGGGATCTCCCTCACCCGGACCTCCCTGTCCCATAGCAGGCATGGGCGTCCCATGGGACTGATGAAAGGCCAACGCAAAGTACCCACTTAATAGGTTGGCTTTTTCCTGGGTGTCAGCTGTCAGTTGCCCCATCTGGTTCAGCAGGGGTCCAATGTTGCCCTTGCTTTCTCTCTGGCTCCCCACATATCTGAAAAAAGGACTTTTTATTGTCTTTCATGTTCAAAGCTAGTTGGAGTTCAGTCTTGGCTTTCCTGGTTTGCTCCCTGCAGGACTGGACCAGTGGAGAATAATCCTTGTTGGAAGTGAATCCTGTCCCCCATCCTTTGTAGGCTTTTCTTTGTAGCCTTAGGAGGTCTGCTAGGTCCCCGGAGAGCCAGAGGGGCTGCTGTGCCCTCTTGCTGCCTTTCCTCTGAGATCAAATAGACTTAGCTTGTACACTGAGGATCACTCCCTTGAGAAGCAACCACTCTTCTTGAACTCCCCTCTCCCTGAGGTCATGGTCCCTTAGGGCCTCACTGACAAGCCTCCTGAGCTTGTCATAGTTGGCTTTTCTGAAGTCAAGAACTTCCGTGTTGCTGACTGACTTGCCAGCTTTACGGCGGATGGTGAAGGTGATCAGCTCATGGTCGCTGTCACCGAACTTCCCATCGATCACTAGGTCGCCGATTAAGTCATCCCCTGTAACCAGTACCAGGTCGAGCAGCGCTTTGCCAGTCCATTAAGGATGACCTCTTTAATAAACTTTTCTAAGACCTTCCCCGGGATAGAACTCAGGCTGACGAACCTATAGTTAGCTGGATCCACTTTCCTCCCTTTCTTGAAGATAGGCACCACATTGGCCTTCTTCCAGTCTTCAGGCACTACACCAGA